>NC_138872.1:87933523-88261023 GCF_965194805.1 Balaenoptera borealis | reverse complement strand
GATAATCTCATCTGCACAGAACCCCCGCCTCTCCGCGTTATCGGAAACTTTGCAGCGTTTCCCAAGCAGCGCCGGGAAGGCCAGACCGGCAGTGGACCCGGCACCTGCCGCTCGGCCCGGGGTTAGGGCGCACCTGGGGTGCGGGAGCGCCGGCACCTGGGGGTCCAGCCCTGGTCCAGCCCTCCGGCTCTGGCCGAGGCGCGGGGCAGGGCCCTCACGGGCCGCGCCTGGCGGGCCGGCCGGGAGGCCTTTGTTCGCCGCCCGGAGCCCCCGGGCTCCAAACCACGCGCCGGGCTGCGGGGGAGCGAGCGTGGGCGCCACCGCTAATCGCTGCTGATTTTGTTTCATTAACTTTATTTACTCTTGAACCCCTTAATTGTTTTCCATTTATTTTTAGTAATTTTATAATGCACTAATAATCCCCCTCTGTCTGCGGACGCCTCCGCCCCCGCCTCCTCCCCTCCCTCCCCGACTCGCTCCTCCTCCCTCCGCGCGGCCTCCTGGCTCCGCGGCCGCGGGGCCGCAGGCGTGGCGTGGCGCTGGCAGCCGGGCGCACCGGAGCCCGGGTGAGCGGGAGCCTGGCGAGGCCGTGGCCTCCCCTGGGTCCTACCCCCGGAGTTCTGCGGAGAGGGTAGCCGGCCAGGACAAAGGCTGGACTCTGCGTCCGAGCCAGAATGGTTCTGATTTGAGCGGCTTCTCCGATAGGAGGGAGCGCAGAGGCCCAGAGAGGGGAAGGGACTTGCCTAAGGTCACACAGCGTTCGGTGTCCGCTCTGGGCCGGGCCGGGGTGGGGTGGACCCGACCAGGCCCTCGCGGCTCGCGCTCCTCCCAGCTCCTCTAGCGGCCTGAGCAGGTCTGCAGAGCGCCCGAGCTCAGGGCTGGGCCGGGCAAGGACTCGACTCACCACCGCTCAGCCCCTTCCCTGGGGAGCCGATGTCCCCGAGGCCCCCGCCCCCGGCCCCCAGGACCCAGCCCCGTGCCTTGCCGGTTATTAGACAGCTCGAGGGACTGTCTGCGGGCCGCCTCTTTCCTGCTAATTATCACCTTATGAAAAGTGTTTCATTAAGAAACTCTGCTTTTGATTAATTATCGACAGAATGCTGACCAGAAAGAAATGAAATTAATCTCTGACCCCGTCTGGGTAACACTGGAAATTCATCACATATCCTTTTAATATTGAAACACAGCGCAGAATTTTAATAGAAAATATTGTTTTTCCAAACCTCCAGTCTTTATTAATGCCCCTGGGCAGGGAATGATATTGCTGGCAATATAGCAGTCTTTGTTCATTTTAAATTTATTAAACATAATGCACTTCATTTTCAAACATTTTACTGTTTCTTTTTAATTTCACTCAGTGTAAGTACAGAATAAAACCTTTTTAAACATTTAAGATATTGAAAACCCATATACGGACATATAATGGGAACGCTCCGGCCATCAAATAAATTTAAGTAGAAGCAATTGTAATTTTAAGCTCCCAAGTATTATCCCCTTCAGACATTAAGGCAGCATCAGTCACCATCATGTGAAAGTGTGAGAAGAGGCCATGAGGCCCCCTGGCCCCCGGAAGGAGACCTGCCTGAGGGACGGCCCAGCCAAGCAGGGCCCAGCAGCACCTCCAGGCCTCTCGAGTTGCAGGGCGGGCACCAAACCCCCCCCCCATTTCGTGGTCCAAGCAAAATCACTCTTGGAGGTCAGAGTGCTCCTCAAGAGGTAGCCCACCTACCTCCTCTGGCCACTCCACCAAGGACCCACCCTCCCTCCCCAACTGGACACCGGGGCTTTCCTGTATGGGAGGCGGTTCCTTCCTTCCCAAGCCCCTCTCCCCTCACCCACTGCAGCCAAAGTGCTTTCAGGTCTGCCCTGCTGAGGTGGGCACCCAGCAAGTTCCCAAGCCTTGGGGAGGGGGCTCCCCTGAGATCACGCCCAGCCCCCTCCTTCCGGGCCAGAGGAGCTGGGCTGAGGCTCCAACCCTCCATGCCAAACCACCCCCCCGCCCCCCCATAACTCCTGCCTGCCCGCATCCCCTTTTCCCGAGGAATCCAAGCCCCGAGTTTAATGAGTCGTGAAGTGTGAGAACTTCCTGAGAGTGCAGCACCCCTGATGCCAATTCCAGATGTGTGTGCTGGCGGGCGGGAGGGGCTGGGCCTCTGGCCTCGAGGATGAGCCACCCTGGTCTGTCCAAAGTGTCCAGGTTCCAGCCATCCGGGCCCTGAATTGGAAACAGGCAGCCTCTCCCCTGAGAAATTACTCTTTTTATTTCTTGTAGCGCTCCTGGTGCCCTATTTCACGGCACCGACGAACGGAATATTACTTTTAAAACACTATGAAATACCAGGTCCTGTCCTCCGTGCTGTTTCGGGGGAATTCAGTTTTTGCTGACTGGTGAGAAGCCCCAGTGTTTCTTTTGGAGGCTGATGGGTGCCGCCGTGGTAGGAAGAGGATAATTCTCAGGGACTGTCTTGGTGTCCTGGAGCCCGCTGGTGTCCAGGTCACTCAGTGGTGTCCCTTTACCACCTGCCTGCCCCCCGCAGCAAAGGTGTCTTGGATGGGACCGTCCAGTGCACAGCACGTTGTCCCAGGCTGCTTCTGCACTGTTCATTAGCATTCTTTATTACTCAGCAGCTCGAAGCCTGGCCTAGGGAGTGACTATTTACAAGGTGGTCTCTTACCTGTAACCTGCCCACCTGCAGGACTCTGCCCCCACCCCACACATGCTGTTCGGTGCACTGATCTCCTGGAGAAGTTACTCCGACCTGCTGGAAACAAAGTTTGCCTCTCCCTTTCTTCTCCTCTCCTTCCGGTGAGTGTACCTTCGGCCAGACCTCCCAGCAGACAACTTTGTTTTCCGGTGCTCGGTGCTCGTGGCCATGGCTGGGGAAGGCTCTGGAAGAGGGCTTCTTCTGGACAATTTTCGGCCCTCAGTTTGAGCTGAGACCACTGCCCCCTCTGGCTTCTAACCAGTGCAGTAGACAAGAACAGGCAGCTGGGAACAAGAAAAGGGCCCTGGCTCTGAGTTCTGGAGCTGCCTACCTGCCCTGGCCGTACACAGCTGCCCAAGCTGCCATCCCCAGATGCTGGGAGCTGCCAGCAGTGGCGGGGGTCAGGGGGAACCCAAGTGAGCCCCAGGGAGGTCTGTAGGGGCCACACTAGTCTGAGGATACTTTAGGGGGTGTGTGGAGTGGGGAGAGGTGAGGCCTTCCCCAAGTCCATGAACAAGAAAGAAGCTGGGCTCTAGGAACCTGGAAATCACATCAGATTCCCCACTGCTCCCCCCTTACAGTCTTCTGTCTCCCCAGGCTGTTGCCCAGGGCCGCTCCTGGAAGAGGGGAAGGGAGGTGCTGGTGTGACTGCAAAGGCCCAGCTTAGCTTTCTGACTGCCACACCTAGGGGCTGGCCTCCACCCCACCAGGGCAGAGTCCAGGAAAGAACCGCTAGTGAGAGGGGCCTGTAAGTTTCTTTTTTTTTTTTCCTGATCCACTTAAACTAAAAACAAACAAGTAAAACAAAACAGGGGCTCTGCTGGGAGGTGCCCAGGCTCCACCCCACGTCCAGCCGGCCCTGGGGACCTGCTTGGCCTCCTGCAGGCATTGAACTGCGGTAGACGGTCTCCACGCAGGACCCACACCTCGGATTTTGATTTTCGTGGATTTGGGATCCAAGGCCTCCCGGCTTCTGAACCAGGAAACCCTCTCGCCAGGATCTCCACCAGGGATGGAGATCCCCGGGAGGGACACCATGCAAAACCCACTCTCGGTGGAGTTTCCTGTAAACAACTGCTCACTAGAGTTAAGACTCTCAAAAAAAAAAAAAAGATAAAGCGATTTAAAGATAATTAATTGCATTAAACTATTGACTAACTACCTTGCTCAATAGTAATTCATTTAGAGAATATTAAAATCGGAGGAACAATAATAAAATTGATGCCAATTCCCACAGGGAGGGAGATGGCCAGCAAATTGGATACTTTTCTTAATCTGGCGTAAATAATAACATGTCTGCTCCCCTTCTCTCTCAGGCCAATTCCCCTATCATTTATTCCAGACTCTAACGCCGGGTTTCATAATTGATATCGGTTACTCAGTGAGTGCTTTTCCATTTGTTCTTGTTATCCGTGATAATTGCAAAGTTCAGCCTCTTTCCGCTGAGTTGAGATTCGGGCTCCCTGGTTGAGGCCTGCCTGTTTTCTCCAGCGCAGCGCCCGCAGCTGGGCTGGAAGGTGGGGGGCTCTGGCTGCCCCCGGGATGGCGTTTTCTCCTTCGTGACAGTTTGTCACAGGTCTCCAGCCCGTCCTGGGACGGCGGTTCGGGCACCTGACGGCAGTGTCTGGACAGTGCCTGGGCCTTCCTCTGACCACCCAGAGCCGGGCCGCCATCCGCTACCCGAGAAGACTCATTCAGCGGCAAACCCAGGGTTGAGAGTCACAGCGACAATCCGTTTTTGTTTGAAAATTGGTGGGTGGAAGTGATGAACCCCAGACAACACCTGGGAAAAAAATCCTGTGGAGCCAGGAGGAAGATTTGGGAGATGGAGGGAAGGGGGGCTGAGGAGGGACGCTTGACTGAGGGGGGCCTGGTGCGGGGAGGGGGGACATATCGGCTCTCAACCCACCTCTTAAACCTCCAGGCCTGGGCACTGGAGGGACACAGACCCCGGCCGGAGCCCTGACAGCCGGTCTGGTCCCTGAGATGACTATTTCGTTATTTATTCACTTATTTATTCATTTATAAGGTGTTTACTTAGCTCCGTGCAGCTGTAACATCTCATTTACAGCGTGGCCTCCGGGCATAGAAACAATTGGCAACAAAAGAGTAACTCCGGAGAATTAGAGGAAAACACACACACACAACAACACGAGATGGGGGTGGGGTGGAGAGTGCAAGAGAGGAGCCGGGCAGACCGCTGGAAAGACGGGTGGACACGGGGGAGACCCCCAAGAGATCTCCGGGCAAGGGGGGCAGCCGGTGCCGTGCTGAGGGTGGGGCTTGCAGGGGGGCATCGTTGGGGGCCCACCCGGGACTGTGTGCGCCCCGGGGTTGCGCACTCGTGCGGGGTTGGCCGGCCGGCCGAGCCTGGGGGCGTCTTTGGAGAGGATGGGACCTGGAGGCGGCGGTGGCCAAGTGGGATCGGACCGCCAGCTGTCCCCCGCCTCCGACACGGCGGTCGCAGAGGGCACTCAGCCCTGCTTCACTATCCCTGGCGGGGCTCCGGCCCGACCTCTCCCAGCCGGTTCCCTGGAGGCCCTTCGTGTCCCACGTGCCGGCGTGGAGGTCGATGTGGCGCAGACCTCGGACTCGGCGGCCTCCCTGCTGCGCCAACGGCCCTGCCTGAGCTCCTCGCGGGTCCTCGCGGCCGCGGGCGGCAGGGAAACTGAGGCCCGCAGAGCGGAGATGCGCGCCAGGCTGCGAACACCGAGACCGCGATGGGCCGAGCGGCCGGGAAGGGGCGCAGGGGGAGCGCACGGCGCCGGCAGGGCGCGAGGGGCAGCGAGCGGCGATGGGGCAGATGTGCGGGACCCTCGGGCCGGGACGGCGTGCACCGCGCTGCCCGGGCGTCTCCACGGTGGGGGTCAGTCCGGTCGCCGCACAGAAGGGGCTGCAGCGGGGTCCCCGCCCCCGCGCAGCCGTCAGGGCGCGGACAGGAGGCAGCTGTGACTGTTTAACTGGGAGCCGGTTGCCTGGCAACCCGAGGCGGCTCATTACCGCGGCCACAGTGATTAACCAAAAAAGAAAAAAAAAATTGAGACAGAGAGAGGGAGACAGAAAAGAGAAAAGAAAAAAGAAAAAAAAAAGGGGGGGGAGAAAAAAGTGAGGAAGGAAAAATAGGGGGAAAGCAGGACTGTGAAAGTAAAATGGATTATTTAATTAGCTAATTGATAATCAACTTCTTTTTAATTATTCACTTAATTTAAAAAACGTGTCACTACAACACTGCCCTCACCGAGCCGTCGACGCACTGGCAGGGTTTTCAAAGCCGCCTCTCCCCCCCCCCCCCCCTCCAGCGCCAGGCAACTTCCTCTCCCTCTGGCGGCATCCCCAGGAGGGGGCGACTGAGAAATAGTCTCCCACTGCCAGGACGACAGCACCGACCGAGGTCTCGGAACTTTCCAGAAGAGCCCTGGGTGCTCTTCCTTCGGCGCCTCCCCTTTGCCTCCTCCGCAGCCTCGGCTCCCCACGTTCAGGCCCTGCGTTAGGCGCTGAGGGGTGCCGGACGGCTGTCCCTGACTCTGTCCACCTGGTGCTCTAGGGCGACAGGCAGGCAGGAACCCTGTGGACGGACAGGCCCTAAGGAGTGGACGGCGCCTGGGAAGATGACAGCAGGGGACGTCTGCCGGGGACTCAGCTCATCACCTCGGCCTCACTGGCTGTGGGCAGGTGTCCCCGCCGCCGTCTTCATTTTAAGGAGAGCAAAGGGAGGCCGACTTCACAGGGCAATTCGAGGCGCAGCCGAGAGTGCGGGGATGGGGGGGTGGGGGAGCGGGCGCAGGCGGCCGGGAGGGGGAGTGGCCTGAGACAGGTGGCGGCCGCCCCCCGGGGCTGGGAGGCCAAACAAGGGAGGTCTTGATCTGACTTGAATCTCAGAGACTGGCCGAAGGCTAGGGAGGATGTTGTAGGGTCCCCGCCGCCCTTCAGCACGTGCTCCCTCCCCCCAACTCCCACGACTGCTGGGACCCGAAGCCCAGGCCCTCCCGCAGCATGGCCCCCGGCCGAAGGGAGCTGCCCCAAAGACATGCCCCTTTCCTGGGGGCTCCACACCAAGGACAGCTTCACTGCCGGTACAAAGGCCGCCCGGGCCTGCGCTGGGACACTCTGAAGGAGGACAGCTGAGGCCTCTCCCTCACCCAACCCGCCTCCCCACCAAGCCTCCAAACGCAGGCTCCGATTTTGCTTACCTGGTCCCAGGGCAGCCGCCCAGGTGGAGGTGAGAGGGGCCGAGCAGACAGGACCTGCTGATGAGCTGGGCTGCGCAGGGCAGGCGTCGAGGAGGATGGGCTGCTGGGTCTCTGGAGCCGGAGCACCGCGGGGCAGTTGCTTCCCAGATCCTGACCTTGTCTCCCGGTCCTCTCTTCCTGGGGCCCTTCTCTCAGATTCTACTCTCTCCCTCTCCCTTCCTTCCCGCCTCTCTCTCAGGCCCTGAGCCTCGGTCCAGCCTCTCTGGGATTTCTTCTCACTCCGGAAAAGCCCGAAGCAGCCGCTTCACTGGGGGCGGGAAGGCGGGGCCAAAGGGAAGGCAGCCCCCGCCCCAGAGGACTCTGTCTTGACCTTGCCCTTTGCTCTCTGGGGGCTGGTGATAGTAGAAGGGCTGCTGCTGGGCTTGGGGCACACCAGCTGGGAGCCCTGGCCCCGCGGCCACTGAGACCCGCGGACCCGGGCAGGATGGAGGCCCGGCCTGAGGCAGGAGGGGGCACGTGCTTAGCCTCCCCCCTCCGCTTCCTCCCACCTCCACTGCCCCAGGGAGAGTAGAGGGACCAAAGGAAGCCTTGGAAGAGCATGACCAAACCTAAGGGGTCCTTATGGGTCCTTGCAGGTTCACTGGAGCAACTGGGCTTCCAGGGAGCGAGGCTTTAACTAGAACTTGGGGGGAGGGAATGAGGGAGAGCTCGGCAGTAATACTGGGGTCTGCTTCTAGCCTTGGGTGAGAAGGCCTGGATTGGAATGCGCTGCCCTTAGCTCCACCCTCCTCTCTTGAGACAGGCAGGGCGAGTCCCAGGAGGGGCGTGACCAGGGAGGGGGCGGGTCCCTGGAGGGGCGTGTCCCCGGAGCCTCTGGGGCAGGGGGAGGGGCTTGGCTGGTTCACAGACACCCAAACCGCTTCATCTCTGTTAGTAGTGCGTCTGCGGTTCTGGGAGTCAATTTCAGCTATCAAAGCTGTCCTGTCTGCGAGAACATCTTAGCCAACTTTGCAGAGCCTAACTCATCATGGACTTAGAGTTTCAGGGGTGGAAAGTCCTCCTTCTCCAGTCGATTCCATTCTATGCACCCATGCTTTTGTGCCCGGAGGCCCACACCGCAACCATCTTCAGACTCCAGGAGACACTGAGAACTGGTCAGAGAGGAGTGTTAATATGTACCCGGGGTACTTCCCTAGTGGTGCAGTGGCTCAGACTCCGTGCTCCCAGTGCAGGGGGCCCGGGTTCGATCCCTGGTCAGGGAACTAGGTCCCACATGCCGCAACGAAGAGTTCGCATGCTGCAACTAAAGATCCCACATGCCCCAACAAAGACCCGGCGCAGCCAAATAAATAAATAAATAGATAAATATTTTTTAAAATGTACCCAGGATTTAGTTAGGAATGCTAAGACATTGGGACACAGAAAGGACTGTCATGAGAGAAGTTTATACATGGATCCCTACAAACAGGAGGCTGGCACACCACGCAGGGCCAGGTGGGGAAGCACCAGGGAGGGGTGGTAGGCGGCGGGGTGGGTGGGGGGGAGAGCATGACCCAGAGCCTTTATTGGGGTTTCCCAGGGAAGGAATGGGCGACATAGGATAGACAAGTTTGAGCAAGCTTAGGACTGGCTACTTTGAATACTATGGGCTACGGGGCTGTCCCTAGCTGTCTGTACCGGCCCTGGGTGATGGGGGCAGAGGAATCCTGCGAGCTGGAGAGGAGGTGGTGCGAGTGCAGGCTCTGGATGGCTGGGCTTGCCTTTGAAAGGCGAGGACCTGGGGAGGGTCGTTTTCTGGCTCTGGGATGGGCAGTGTTTCCCAGTCAGGCCCCAGATGCCGGGGCGTCAATAACACAAGAAATAAGAAAACACCTTTTGTGCACATGGCCCCGCCCTCCTGGAACTCTGGTGGGGGAGGGAGGCCAATGGTTCAAACCTCTTTACCATCCACTGGGCCAAACGCAGGGAAGGATGAGGGCCAGGCAGGAGCCCAGGGCTGGACGGCCCAGCTGGGGACACAATGTGTGAGGTGGACCTGAGCGCCAGCCGGGCTGCTCAGAGCCATAACCTTGACACCCGGGCAAAGGGTGCACGGCTGAGCGCTTCTCAGGGCCTGTCCTCAGCTGTCCCAGTAGCGGGGCCCTGCCCAGTGCCCTGCCTGCTCCCTGCGCGAGATCCTAGGGTGTCCTTACGGTGGCTCGGGGGGCTGGCGAGGGCAGCCACGCAGGGTCGCTTTGCCCAGCGGGCAGCGGCAGCTCAGAGGTTAGCAGAACTCAGATGGGGCTCAGTGCTTTCTGGGCAGTAGCCTGGCCCGCTGAGGGGAGGGGCGGGGGGGTAGGGAGCCGTGGTGGTGGGAGCCATCTGTGAAGTAGCTGGAGGTCCGCTCCCCTCCTCTGCAAGGGGGCAACCTCAGGTCCCCACCAATCACTGAGGTGTCCCCACCGCTGTTCCCCGGCCTCGTCAGAGCCCCTCAGGGCTGAGTCCTCCTGGAGAAAGCTGGAGGGGGCTCAGATTTGACCTCCCACCACCCGACGTCACCTCCCTCTGAGCTGGATTCTGGGTTGTGACTCGTGCTGGGTATTAGGTGCCTCCTCTGAAAGCCAAGAGGTGGGGGCTGAGCAGCATGGGAAGGCCCCAGCCTGGCTTCCTTGGGCAGATTAACCTCTCGGATTCCTCCTGGGGTGGTGAGGATTTAGGGCGAAAACGTATGTTATGGCCTGAATTGTCCCCTCAAAATCCACATGTTGAAGCCCTAACCCCCAGCACCTCAGAAAGTGACTGAATTTGGAGGTGGGGTCTTTAAAGAGGTGACTAAGGTAAGATGGGGTCACTAGGGTGGGCCCTACTCCAATAGGACTGATGTCCTTGTAAGAAGAGGAGATAAGGACGCAGACACACACAGAGGGATGACCACATGAGGACACAGGGGGAAGACGGCCGTCTGCACACCAAGGAGCGAGACCTCAGGAGGAACCAGCCCTGCCAATACTTTGATCTCGGGCTTCTGGCCTCTAGAACTGAGATAGAATACATTTCTGCTGTTTAAGCCCCACCCAGCCTGGGATATTTGTCACAGCGGCCCTAGTAGACTAATACACCTTATAGTACAGGGTGGGCACAGGCCTGACGTAAAGGAAGTGCCCACTATTGGCAGCTGTGATGGTGAGTCTCACTGGGCCCTGGGTGACTTGGGGGCAGGGATTCTGACATCCCCCCGGCTCAGCATCCTCACTGGGGAAGTTGCTCCCTCAGGGCCTCTCCAAGGCTTGGGGACAAATCTGTTCCCCCGGTATACTAATGCCAGGGCAACCCTTAGCCTGCCCTGGGACTGAGCAGCCCAGTAACAGAGGAGGGGTCTCCCTCCCCATGTTTCCTGGGGAGGAGCCCAGGGGCTCTGGGCAGGGCTCTGGGCTGGGCTGTCAGGAAGCCCGAAGACATCTCCATCCAGGAGACGCTCCTGTTGCTTGGGGCAGGAGGAGAGCCTTGGCGTGGCCTTGGCCGTGGTTTCTGCAGAGGGAGGCTGGCATGTGAGACGGAGGACCGCTCCCAGCTTTTAGCTGCAGATTTATGTAAATATGGATTATGGAATTTGGCCCCAATTCTGATTCCCGTTCCTTCAGCCCTGCCCTGGAGCATACTGGGCATTGGCGCCCGTCGGCGGGTGGATTTCTGCGGCCTGTCAATGAGCAGCATTTAATTCTCGGGCAAATGTCTACTTATCTCACCGTGCGGTGGGCTTAGGCGTTGGCAGCGACTGCCCGGCTTAGCCTGCAGGGGGTGGAACGGAAGGGGTGTAGCCGGGGCACAGAAGGGAGCGTCCTGAGCCTCACCTGCGGTTTCTAGGGCTTCGTGGGGACAGTCCCACGCAGCCTCTGGGGCAGCCGGGTCGGCCTTTCCCTGCCCTGTGACTCTGAGTGGGTCCCTTTGATTTCTGTTCCAGCTTCCCCATCTGAGGAGCCAGGGACAGGGGCCTGTCCCACAGGGTGGGGACAAGGCTAGTGAGCCCGTCAGCTGGAACCGGCCTGTATCACCTCTGGTTTAGAAAGACGCAGGAGACGGGCGTGTGTTAAGCTAAAACTCAGGCGACGAGCCTGGTCAAGCCTGCTGCACCCCCTCTTCCCCAACAAGCAAGGAGCTGGCCTGCTGGGAAGGCTCTGGTCTGAGCAGGCTGCCAGCAGGAGGACGGGGAGTGGGCCCCCGCGGCCTCCTCGCCTCCTCAGGGCTGGAAGTTTCCATTTAACCAGCACCGCCAGGTTTGCGTTGTTGTCGGCTCTGATCCCGTGTCCCGAGCGCTCGTTCCGTGGCCGAGCCCAGCCTGCCCAGCACCTGCGAGACCCAAGCTCTGTCCTGCCCCCCGAGGCCTGAGGTCCTCCAAGGGGCAGGTGACCACTGTACCCTTGTCTTCTGTCTTCCCCATCCGTCCCCTTCTCCTTCCGGTTTCAGAGCCACAAGAACCACAAAATTAGTTCTAAAAAAATTACCCCTTCATGCCACTAATCCCTCACTCCCTTAATTAAGTCAATGGTAGCCTAAATTGTTCTAAACATCTTTGGGGGGATTATATATTTTAATCATCATTATCCAATGAATATTTGATTATATAGTCATCATATAATCAAGAGTAAAAATTATAATCCAAAAAAAGGTATTTAATAACACTTTAAGCGACTGGGTGTTTGATAAAGGGCATTAGAGGATTAGGTGCCGGATTGAAGGACGGGGCGGAGCTCCCAGTCAAGGACTTGAGCTGTCGGTCTACTTTGAAAAATAAGACCCCAATCTGAACAGAAAGGAAAAAGAACCCAGCTGTTGTGTTTTTCCCAACCACACCTGTTTCTTGACTAACAAGGCGCCTTATTTGAACAGCTGCTTTGGAAATGATTTCTACAAATATCGTCAGGGTTTGGGTTTCGGCAGTTTTGTGGGAGCCCTTGGTTGGCTGATGAGATGCTGCAAGGTCTTCTGGCCAGTCTGTTAGGATTGGATGGCGATGGGCCTCAGGGGTGGCTGCCCCGGTCCCGGTTCCTGCCCGTGAGGCCCCACCCACTGCCAAGTTTAACGGAGCACCTTGCAGCTCCCAGGGAGCCCAGGGGTGGAGGGCAGGCAGCAGCTTGCTGCTTGCCAGCTGTGTGGCTTAAGGCAGATCGCTTAACCTCTCTGTGCCTGGGTTTCCACATCTGTGAAATGGAGAGGATAGAAGGACCCGGTAGGTTTGTGGAGCGTTAAGTGTGATAGTGCTAAGAAGTGCATGGACAGCTCCTGGCCCGTGGTTAGCCCTCGGCGAGCATGAGCTGCTATACATAGTTTGAAGGGGACACTAGAAATATCCCCCCACCCCGTGATCTAAAAGGCACTCAGGTGTGACTTCCCAGGGCACCCAGGGGTGTCTCCCTGTCAGTCTGCCTTCCTCAGGGTCACAGAATCCCATGTGATTGGAGGGGGGTCTCCCAGTGGGACTGGAAGGGGGTCTTCCAGGTCACTGAGGCCAGCCTTCTCCATTTAAAGAAGGGGACACTGAGGCCGGGAGGTGGGTTGGGGAGCAAATCGGGGCTAGAAACTCACATCTCCAGGCTCCAAGTCGACTTTCTGGCAGGCGCCCCCCGAAAGCTTAATTCACACCTGGGAGCTATTTGCTGCATGACATTTCGTGCGGTGGGAAGGAAGGGGGAGTGCCCAGCAGCGTGCCAGCCTCGGGGGCACCAGCCCTGCCCCAGGGGAGCTGGACAGATCGGTCCAGAGCCCACCTCCTCCCACGGGACCGGCTGGGAGGGCGGCGGGAGGCAGGGCAGGCGGCAGCTCCTGCGGGCGGCAGGGAAGCGGACTCAGGGTTAGAGCTTGGAGGCCGCTCACAGAGGATAATTTCCACCTTCATTCCCCTCCAGTCATTTCTCACATTTGTTTTTTTCTGATAAGTAAACAAATCTATCTGTGTGCATTATAAGAAATCTGGAAAGTGCAAATATGGAACAATAAAACAAAAAAGAACCCACCTGTAACTTTCTGAGTTGTAGATCCGATTTGGTTTAAAATCCTTTGTCTAAAATCCATCCGTGGGTTCCTGATCACTATAAGATAAGGACTGAGCATTCAAGGCCCCTTTACACACTGAGCTCCAGAGGCCCTTCTGCACCCCCTGTCCGGCAGGCATCTGACCATGTTAAGTCACACCCCTCAGGCCACGTTTGCTGCCTTGGAAGCTCTTCCTCCTTTCCCCGCCTGCCTGGCAAACTCCTATTCATCCTCTAAGGCCCCATGCAAGTGCCCTCTCTTCCAGGAAGCCCTCTTGATCCCCTCAGGCAGGACCGCTGTCTTCGTTATCAGTCCCTATTGCTGTGATTGCACCTGTCACGGGGTTCAGGTCACCGCTGCGCCCACACACGGCCAGTGTTCCACACCTGAGGTTGCCCGACAAGCCCATCTTACAGATGAGGACACCAAGGTCCGAAGGAAGGGCATCCATTTGTGCAGGTCAGCCTGGCTGGACCCCTGGCCTCTGGCTGCCCTGGCTCAGCCGCCTTCCCGCACATCCTGAGCTCTGTGACAGGCATCCTCGGGGCTGGCTGCTCAAGGTGACCTCGGCCAGCCCCTGCCACTGGGCTGGGCCCATGTCCATCACCACTTACATGTTCTGGGAAGCCTCTCCCTGCCTGGCCAGCGCCCCTGGGCACCTGGTCCTCAGCTGCTCCCAGAGCCACTGACGTGGGAGACGCCGGGAGGCCCTGCCTGGCCCTCAGCCTCCTGCTGTGTCTGTGTCACCAGAGGGGCCAGCAAGATGTCCTGAGTCCCCTCCACCCACGTCTGCTGGAATCATTCGAGACAAAGTTACTGTGCAGGTGTTGAGCCAATTTTCCGAGTGAAACGTCTGTCATTTAACTCGATGACACTGTGGGGACAGCACTTCAGAACAATCTCGTTGTGTTTAATTTATTTTCTTCCAAGTCTGCAGCGAGAGGGGCAAGTTGCTAGGTGCTCCAGGTGCTGAAATGGGGCTCCTGCCGCGTGAGGAAGCCCTCGCCCCAATGGGAGAACAGGCCCACCCTCCGAGCGACCCTCCCGGGGGCTCCCATCTGCAGATGGATTTGCTCCTCTTCAGAGCAGCCTGGGGCCACCGTGGGAACGCTGTGGACCACCTTCCTCCGCCCCCTGGCTCCCCAGGCCCCAGTGACAAGGGGCTGGCCGGGGTCAGGGGAGACTCGCTCATCCCCCAGCCGGGGCCTCTGCTCACCCACGTCTTTTACCCCTGTCCTCCCAGCACCCAGAGCCTGAACCTCCCCCAGGCTGGTCCTCTGGGAGCCGTGCACCCCTCCTCCAGAGTGAGGACGCTGCTGAGGGAGTGCTCGTCTGGGCATCTGTCCCCAACCCAGGGGTGACAGTGAACCCACCTTTAGGGGCACTGGCACGTTTAAAAGCCCTTTCCAGGCCTCATGTCCCAGCGGCCCTGAGAGCCTGATAGAGGAGGAAGCAGAGACTCAGAGAGGTTCAGACACTTGCTGGAGGACACACAGCTGGGCAGCGGCTGAGCAGGATCTGAGGGCAGATGCGTGTGACTCTGCAGCTGGACCCTTCTCACTCTGCCTGCCTGGTACCGAGGGGCCTTTACAGGCCGTGGAGGAGGGGCAGCTTGGGGCTGGACAAGGCTGCAGGGTGAAGTGGTCCCTGAGCCAGGCCCTCACCCTCATCCATCTTGCCTCTGGCAGGGGCAGCTCTGCTCATCTGAAATAACAAGCCCCTGTCCACCGCCCAGCCCCGTGAGGTGGCACAGGTACCCTACCCCATTCACAGATGAGCCCTGAGGCTCCTGTGGGGTGGAGTCTGCAGGGGCGGGGCTTGCCCGAGTCTGCCCGGGCCAGAGACCTGGGGTCCCGGAGTTAGAGCCGTGGGCCTGGGGCCGTGGTGTTTGGGGCTGCTGGGGGGTCCCGGGCAGTCCTGTGACAGGGGTGCCTGCACATTGGGGGCGGTAGAGAGACGCGTGTGGGGGTGAGGGTGCAGGCCAGCCCCCGGCAGGTCCCCTGAACTCCTGTCTCTCGGGCCCGGGCTCGGCACACCTGCAGGCCAGGGGCTCATCCTGGATGGCCCAGGATGGTGGGGAGGGAACTTCTTCCCATCCTGGCTTTGCCACTAACTCTCGTGGGGTCGAAGGTTAAGTCCTGCACCCGATCAGAGCCTCAGTTTCCTGGTCTTATGTCTCTTCTGCATGTGTGGATGCACAGTTCCGGGATTTCCCCCGTTGCTGTGGAAACCCCTCTCCCTTCACCCTCTGGGGCTCTTGGGACCCAAGACTGTGCTGGACCAGCCTGGAGAACATCCCTGTGGCCCCAGCCGCAGAAGCCCCCAGGCCTGGGACCTGCCAGGGGGCGAGGCACTGCCCCGTGCAGGAGATGAAGCCGCTGGAGACGGCGGGGCGGAAGTAGGGGGGCAGTGAGGGGCGCCAGGCCTGCCGGGACATAGGGGAAGGAGCAGGGCTGTGCATCCGGGACCCCCTGGCCTCACCTGGATGCGCCCACCGCCCCCTCTGCTCTGTCTTGGCATTTCTTATCTGAGACCCCCCCATCCTGGGAAGGCAGGGGCGGGGCAGCTGGAATCACACCCCTGGTGTCACCCAGCGCATGCCTTGTACCCAGTAAATATTTGTTGCATCAAATTGGAAGGGAGTCATGCGGGGGGCATTAGGACAGGAGATGCACTGGGTGTAGGGCCGGGTGAACTTTAACCCTTCCCCACCTTCTTCTGCCAAAGACCTGGGCTTTGTGGGAGGGGCCCCCTTACCTCTCCTGGGCGCCCTCTGGAGGGGCCCTCTCCCGGGGGGACCCTCAGGAGGCTGGCTGAGGGCCGGGGTGAAGAAGAGAGACCCACCTGGGGTCTACCCGACAGCTGAGCCCAGACGCCTTCTGAGAGGGGCAGGTCGAGGTGCAGGAGAGCGGAGCTGCTGGGCCCCGGGCGAGCCGGGCTTCCCTTCCCGGTCTCCCCGAGCTCAGCGTCCGACCGGCTACAGGCGAGCGAGTGATGTACGCGGGGCATGCGGGAGCCACGCGGGCAAGCTGTTTCCTCCTGGCCGCTTATGTTTGATTGGAAGGATTGGTCTCAGCCCGGCTGAGCCGGCCCAGGGCCCAGGCCCCTCCCGGCATCGTCTCCCATCAAGCGGCATGAATAATTTAGTCTCTGATTAAAAGTGAGGTCAAGCCATGAAAAATGTCTGGCCATCCGGTGGCACCGTGATGCATTAAATTGCTGGCAGATCCGAGATGGGCGGGCAGGGGCCTCCGGTTTACACACCAAACTTTCCAGGCCTTGGCTCACCATGCAGGCAGCGGGGTCCACCCCGGTGGAGAGACGTTGTGGGCTACCCAGAGAGCCACCCCCAGCCCCAGGGTCAGCCCCGCTCCCTGATCCCACCTTCACCATTGTCCCCTGAGGGGCCCCCTTCTCTCCAGCCCCCCACCCTGCGTTCCCCAAACACACCAGCTCCGTCCTCCTGTAGGTC
This sequence comes from Balaenoptera borealis, assembly GCF_965194805.1. Taxonomy (NCBI): domain Eukaryota; kingdom Metazoa; phylum Chordata; class Mammalia; order Artiodactyla; family Balaenopteridae; genus Balaenoptera; species Balaenoptera borealis. The sequence continues at coordinate 88,244,647 of NC_138872.1, read as the reverse complement.
TACATGTTCTTTCTGGAACATTCTTCCCCCAGATATCTGCCTGGCTTGCTTCCTCACTTTCCTCACTCCATTCAGGCCTCAGGTCAGATGTCACCTTGCCTGTCCCTCTGCCCACCAACCCCCAGCCCATTCGCTCTGTACCGCCTTCCTGCCCCTGGTTTCTCCGTAGCACTCTTAGTGTAACAGTTTATATTCAGTCGATGACTCAATCGTTTTGTCTGTGTCTCCAACTAGAATATCAGGGTTGGGCTTCGCCTGGGTCTCCTGTGTCCCCAGCATTAAGGACAGTGCCTGGCACACAGTGGCAGTGCGGTGACGGCTGCTCACCTGGGGACAGGGAGGTGCTGGCCAGCTCCATCTCCCGCTCTCCTCCTGCTCAGCAGACCCAAGAGACAGGCCTGTGGCCCCTCCCCCTCAAATCACATCTGATGCCGTGCGCCGTCCCCTCCGCCCCAGGACACTGAGGTCTGATGGGTCAAGGTTGATGGAACGGCTGATGGCTGGGCAGCGCTGCCCGGGGGGCCACCAGCTGGGGGACAGTATGGAGGGGCAGAGGCTGTGGGGGCCTAGATCCTGACACCCCCCCGTGCCCTCCTTGGGAGGACAGCAGTCCTAGCAGCCGACTCCAGGAGGCGCTGCTCTGTCCTCATGTCCCAGCAGGCCAGACCCTCGCCTGGGAGTCCTCAGTTGTGAAGCACTCACTGCCCACCCCCCCGCCCCCCCGCCCCGTGGTGGCACCAGGAACGTTCCCACTTTCCAGAGGGGAAAACTGAGGCCCAGAGAGGTTGGCTTCCTTGCCCAAGGGCCCCCAGCCGGTCAGGGGCCAGGAGCTGGTGTGGGCAGGGGTGGCCCCTCCCCAAGTGGCCGTGGGAGCGTGGCCAGTGCTGGGCCCCTCTGGGCCTCAGGGCCCTCTTCTGCAGAACAGGCAAGCTGCAGCTCAGGCCTGAGACCGCCACGCTCCTGTCAGGCCCCAGCCCACCCCGCTGGAGGTTCCAGAGTCCAGGGTGGCGCTTGACTCAGACGTACCTCCCACCCTGGGGCTGCTGGCGCTCAGGGCCGCGGAGGCTGGGGGCCTGGCTGGGACATACCTGCCCCAGTGCGGGCGACCAGGCTGCGAGCCCGCCCGCCACAGGGGGTGAGTGGTGTGTCCCAGCTGTGCCACTGACTAGCCCGGCGCCCTCCCTGCCAGCGGATCTCTGGCTCCCAGGTTGGATCCTGGTTTGTCTTTTCCGAGTGGAACCGGTGAGGGGAGGGGGGCACCGTTGGCCCTTGGGTAGCAGATTAAAGATGGATATTTTGTTTGTTACAATCAAGACCTCTGATTTCAGTTTTATAAATTTTTAAAATATTAATTATATTTTGGAAAGTGTGCCGAGGTGAATGCATTAGCCGCTGCTCCCTGCTTAGATGGCAGCTCTGCTGTCTGGCCCAGATTAGCTGCTGAGGAGGAGGTTGGGGCATTTTAATCCACCTTGTTAAGTTATTAAATTTTCTTTATTTACATACGGATCCCACTTTCATTAGCATTGTAACAGGTACTCATTAACAATTTATCATCCGGGAGGCGGAGGGAGACAACAGCAAGAGACACATTGCTACAAAGTTTACTCTTAATTACAAGGAAGCGGGCTCTGAGGGCAAAAGGAGGCTGCAGCCTCCTCCCACCTTCCCACCCTTCCCGCCCTTCCCGCCCTTCCCCTCCCCCTCATCCCCCGAGAGCCTTCCAGAAGCTCAGGGTCTGCTCGCTCTGGTCAACCTGAGCTTCCCGGGGAGCAGCCTGTGGGTGTGCAGCTCGGTCTGTGCACTGGGGCAGGCGCTTGACCTGCGGGCCGTGGCCCCCAAACCCCTGAGGGGTGGAAGGAGCAGGGCCCAGAACCAGCCAGGGCCCCCATTCCCCACCCAGCAACGACTTCACCTCTAGAAGCCTCCTTGACCTCCCCTCCAGGGTCTAACCATGGAAGGGTGGTCTGCGGGATTACCTGGGATGGCAAGACGCCTGCTCGTTCAGGGTGGGGTGGGAGGGCCCGGAGACGAGCTGGACCCCACGCCTGCCTTCCGGGAGGGCTCAGGGGAGCCGTGGGTACAGGAGGGGCTGGGGGTGCAGTGCCCTCTGCAAAGGGAGGACGTGGCGGTCCTCTCACCCTTCCCACGGCCCCCTGAGGCCGTGCGTGTGAGCTGGGCGTGGTGTGAGGGCTTGAGGGGCTCTTGGCCTGCGGCTGCCCTGGCTGTTGGTCAGACTTTGCCGAGCGCCTCCTCGGGACCCCCTGGGGGGCGTGCCATTAGCAGGCTGGTTTTCGGAGCCCTCAGACTCTGACTGTCACAACTTTTTTTTTTTTTTTAAATTTACATGTTTTAAAGGAATTTTTTTTTTTAATTTTATTTATTTATTTATTTATTTATTTTTGGCTGTGTTGGGTCCTCGTTTCTGCGCGAGGGCTTTCTCTAGTTGTGGCAAGCGGGGGCCACTCTTCATCGCGGTGCGCGGGCCTCTCACTATCGTGGCCTCTCTTGTTGCGGAGCACAGGCTCCAGACGCGCAGGCTCAGTAGCTGTGGCTCACGGGCCCAGTCGCTCCGTGGCATGTGGGATCTTCCCAGACCAGGGCTCGAACCCGTGTCCCCTGCATTGGCAGGCAGATTCTCAACCACTGCGCCACCCGGGAAGCCCTGTCACAACTTTTAAGGCCGCTGAAAGCAGGGACCCATGTCCTTCTTCTCACAGTGGCCAACGTGAGGGCAACGTGTGTGCCGCCCCCTCCTGATGCCCTGTCCCCCAGCCAGGTGCCGGGGTGCTGGTGAGGGGTCTGGAGGGTCCCTCGGCAGGAAGGACACAGTGAGCTGGAGGGAGGAGACTTGTGGACAGCTCGTGGCCAGCCCTGTAGGAGGTCAGGCGGGGCGTGGGGTGGGCAGCACTGCACTGGGGGTCTGCTCAGCTGCAGGAGCCGGGTTCGGGAGGCGTTGGGTGCTGGCGGTGGCCTCCTGGGAGTGGCCGGCAGGAGCCCACACCCCGCGGGCCAGGCCTTGGCTCTTCTTACCTGCCTCTCCCCGTCCCCTCTGCTTCCCCTGTGTCCCCAGGGGCTGGCGCGAGGGAGCCGATGGCCAGTGCTGTCCGGTGGAGCCTGGCCCACCTCCTCCCCGCACAGGGGCTGCTGGAAATTAGCCCGTGTTCTCAGCAGTAACGTGGCTGTGCCCACACCTGGACGAGAGGGCCGGCCCAGCGCATCTGGCTGCACCTGTCCCCCCAGGTGTGATGGTGACGCCCACCCCCAGCCACCTGCCGATTTCCCAGAGTCTGCTTGCAGGGCAGGCGCTTCTGCAGGGCCGGACGGCCCCGCCTCTCCAGCCGCCTTCGGTAATCGCCTTCCCTCACACCGCTCCTTTAAAACATATTTCCAGGGTGTTTTTCATGGATAGGGCTTTTAATATTCATCTCAGTGCTGACAATTTTTCCTGCCTTGTTACGGGAGCCGGTGTCCATTTTTCTTTGTATCTTTGGACAGTCAGTTTATTCGGAGCCACTTAAAGCCTCAAAAGTGATTCTCTTTTATAATTTGAGAAGTTTCATGGGCTGAACATCAAAGTGATTGCCGGGACTGTTTCCCTGCTTCCTGTGCTCCTTCCCTCTGCCGCCCTTGACAGGTCCCCCTGCCACTCTCAGGGGCCACCCCAGCCTGGCTGAACCCCGGCTTTGTCCCGGGATGGGTGCGTTTAGTTTAGAGTTCTGGACGGTGGCGAGGACAGGGGAGGGCCTCTTGGCTCAGAGGTTCAGGCCTGTGCTGATTGCTGCCCCATCTCCAGCCCGCGAGGCCCATCTAGGGCCTCAGTTTTCTCATCTTTAAAATGGGTATCTTGGCTCAGAGCAGGGCCATCGCTCAGGTGCCCACAGGTACCAGGCCAGTCTGAGGGGGTGGGGCTGGCTGAGTGTGTCTGCCCAAAGAGAGAGCCATCCATTCAACAGCACTGATTGAGCACCTACTCTGTGCCAGGCGCTGTTCTAGGGGCTGGGGTGCAGAGGCACCAAACAGGCCAAAACCCCATCCTGGTGGGTTTCATTCATGTGGACGATACTTCTTTTGGTGACAGAGAAACACAGGGTCTGGGGGAGGGGTGGGGACCTGAGAGCAGTTCTAAAGGGTACAACTGCCCTTAGGGGCCCCTTGCCTCCTTCTGGGAGGCCACCCAAGGTCACCCAGCAGGTAAGTGTCAGGGCTGGGGCTGGACTTGCTGCAGGGACATCCCGGATTCCCTCTGGGTCCCCAGGGGCTGGCACCAGGGAGCCGACAGCCGGCCTGGCCCAGCCTGACCCTGGTCACCACCTCTCTGCTGGATGGGGCTTGGGTGGAGGGGGGCAGTTTTACCGAGTGGAGGCTCACAGTTGCCAGAGGTTTGGGCTTTCCAGAGAAGCTGGAAATCTAGATTAGCTGATGAAGTCTCCTGATTTCCAAATGTTGGCAACTATTTCCAAAATGTTACAAAAACAGTACCACACAGGCCGGATATCTGTTGGCAACGTTCAGCCTACAGGCTCAGTGTACAAGCTCTGGTCCCCACGAAGGAATTGTTGTGTTTTCACTCTTTCATGAGCAAGTGTCTTTGGATGTTGTTAACCACAGATTTGTCTGACAAGAACGTGCCTGTCGCTGTTATTTGTCGCGTCAGCCGGGCTCACTGTGATGCTGTTGGGTTCCACCACGAGCGCCCTGGTAGGGCACCAGGGTGGGGAGGGCCCAAGACCGTCCTGCTCCGGATGGCAGGACGCTCCCGGCTGTCATTTCCTCCCTGCACCCCTGCATTCGCGGGGACTGTGCCCCCTCACGCCTGACGGCACCCACTTCTCCACATGCTGCCACCACACTGGTGGGATTTTATAACGTTTGCACTTTCAGCCGCAGCAAGATAGATGGGCACAATTATCCCGTTCCCAGACTGGGGACATGTGGCCTGGCATATGGGGGCCAGCCTACGCGGAAAGCCACAGGTTCCTCCCCAGGCAGCGAGCCTGCCCACCCGAATTCCACTTCGAATGGGGCCTCCCATTCCTGCACAGACAGCTGGTGAAGTATCACATGCATTACAATATTTTTACTTATAATAGAGGAAGTAATAAAAAAACACATTTGAGTAGCATATTGCTGTTCTAAAGGGGCTGGGGAAACCTGGGGAGAGACTTGAGCTTTTCTATAAATTCAGAGCCAAAATGAAGCCCAGGCCGGGGCTGTGGCTGGTGGCTGCAGCCCCGTGGGCGGGCACCTGGGGCCGATGCCGCCACACCAGAGCCACGTGTGGCCAGCAGGCTTGGGCCCTGTTTATAGGTGACTACGGCAAGTCTGGTCCTTAGTAGTCTGACCTCAGTTTTCCCACCTGTGAAGTGGGATCACCTGCTTCCTGATCTTTAGGGGTCATCTGTGGGATGCAGCCCTCGGAGGCTGGAGACCCCTTAAGGAGGCTGGTGAGAGCTGAGGACCCTGGCTCCCGAGATGTGACAAGGGACATTTTGAGACAACATCAGGGTGTTCTTGAGGCCCCGGATGTGACGTAATCACGCACGAGGGCGCCCTGGTGAGCTCTAGGACTTTATCTCACTGGCTACGGCTATTACCTGGCTTGCACCCATTCTGTGGATGAGAAGCTGAGGCTTCCTGGGGAGAGGGATTGTCTGAGGCCCCACAGAGTCAGGGCACGGCCGGCATTCCTGCCTCCGGTCTCTCCGATCCCAGCATCCCAGACCCTGAGGCTGGCCAGCCACCCAGCGGGTGCTGTGGAAGAGCTCTGAGAACCCCACCGTCCTTTCCTGCAGTCTTTGCTGGGACTTCGGGGATCGCTGGAGGATTTGGATGAACCTCCCAGGTACTGACCAGATTGGCAGTTTCTGATCTCCCAGGAGGAAGGCGCTGGCAGAGTGATGCCTGTCCCCTGGTCCCAGCCCCACCCCACCCTGCCAGCCCAGCAGTGCCCAGACCGAGGCAGAGGGGACGTTTCTTCATGTGCAGGTGAAGTAGCTGAGGCTCAGAAAGGTTATGTAACGCAGACATCCTGAGATCTGGGGAGAAACCGTCCGGGCAGAGCTGACAGCACATACAAAGGCCTTGGGGCCGGACTGGGCCTGGAGTGGGCAGCAGCAGGAGGCCCGTGTGGCTGGAGGGTGGTGAGAAGGGGCGCTGGTGGGAGTGTGGTGGGGAGGGTCACCTCGTGTGGGGTCTGGGGTCTCCTTCCCTGGGCGGTGGGAAGCTGCTAGAGGGCTTATAGCAGGGGTGACACATGGCCTGGGGCCCCTGGGTGATGCTGGCCGGAGCCAAGGATTGGACTCAGAGCCTGGAGAGGAGATGGGCCCAGGGCTCCCCAAGCTGCGGGCCTGCAGGTGGGGCAGTGTGTACACTCCTCTCGAGGCCCCTGTGGATGGTCACTGTGGCCCCCGTGTGAAGGAGAGCCTGAGTAGGGGGCATGTCTCAAGAATGGCTCAGAACCGGGGGCTTCTAGGGTCCCGGGGGGGCTGGTTTGTCTCCACGGTTGGGCCTCCTGTGTAGCTGGGTACTCAGCCCCGTCCCGTTTGGCCTGGACACCATCCCTGGGCCCTGGCTCTCAGGCTCTGGACGGCCCCATGTCACATGGGTCCTGCAGCGAGTCCCTCCCTGGAGCCTCCAAAGGGTGCCCCGGATCGCAGGTCCCTGAGTTGGACGGGCTCCAGCAGGCCATGGTCCAGCCCAGGGAGCCCAGCCCGGGGTGCCACTCCTGCCCCACCCCGCCCCCTCTCCCTCCTGCCTTGGAGAGGCCCCGACGCAGGGGGGCTGGGGGCACCTAACTTGGGGGCGGGGCAGGAGCCAGGCCCACCCCCCCGCAGGCGGAGTGGGAGGAGCCCTGAGCTGAATGCAGGGCTTCAGGACAGTTCGCGTCTGCAAAGAGATGGGGCTTGGGGGTTCACAGTGATTCTTCTACCTGGTGTGGCCTGAGATGTCCCCGGAGCAGAGGAGACACAGAAGAGTCTGCTGGTTCCCTGCCTGACCCTGGACCCGTGCGCCCGCGAAGGGCCTTCCTCCCCAGGGATGCCCTGATTCTCAGGGGGAGAGCTGGCGTTCAGGGGAGCGGTGGCGGCTCTGAGGCCCAGACCGAAGGGGGTCAGGAGATGGCTCGCCTCCTCGGCCGCCTTGGCCGCCTTCCTGTGTGCTCCTCCACGCAGTGAAGAGAGGGTGGGTGGCGGGGGTCCCTGGGGGGCCAGGAGCAGCCCTGTCTGGGGGTGACAGGGAGGGAGCTGTCGCCAGTGCAGGGCGGGGCTCAGGCGCTCACTGCTGGTGAGAGGCTGAAGCACGGGGCGGCCTGGGCGGAGGCCGGGACCCCAGAGGCTGGTCTCAGAGAAGACAGCCTGGCCACAGGGCCTTAGGGAACACCTGCCTGGTTTACGGAGGAGAAACTGAGCCTGGGACAGAGACTGTGGCTGCTCTGGGGTCCTTCCCCGTCTCTCCTCTGCCGCCAAAGGGCCTCTTGAGATGCCACCCTACCCTGTCCAGCCTCCAAAGCCTCGGGACACCCGCAGGCCTGGTCTTGGCGGGGCTGCGCTCCTCCCCGGCCACGCCAGCCCCCACTAGCCGCCCGCCGGCGCCACGGGGGACGTGGCGGGCCGCCTTGATTGTGTCGATGGGAGATGATTTTCAAGGTGAAATTTCTAGTTCAGTTGAGTCACTTTCGTTCAAGGCAGCGCACAAAATGTCATCCCCGCCCTGTTCTGCGCGCAATGTGCTGCTCTCCCGTTGCATTTAAATTTACCCCACTTTCCCTCCCTGACACCTGTTTAAATCAATATCTTCCTCTGCAGGTCGTGGGGAGAATGTGCCCGGCTCTCCACACAGCGCTTCTCAAATCCACTAAAATCAACACAATAATTGAAATATTTTCAAGCTGATTACACCGCAGCCCGAGGCTAGCCTGGTTGCTAAGGGTGAGCTCCGCGGTTGCTAGGGGGAGTAAATCATCTTGCATTATTTGATTTTTGTTATAGATATGAAACCGCTACTCCCGCGATTAAATGTCTCTCAGCCTAACACCTATGGGACCTGGGGAGAGGGAAGAGAAAGGCACCAACCTTGACCCTGTCAAATAAATATCTCTAACTTTTCCTGTCCTCGGGCCTCCCAGCCAAACCTGTCTGTGGGTTTTTTTCTTCCCTTAACCTGACTTTAAATAACAAAGCTGTGGGGACCGGGAGATGAAGAGAGGGAGGCTGTCTGCTCCGTTAACGGTGCGCGGACCTGCCATCCATCCCCAGCCCGTCCAGCAGCCTCCGGATGCTGGCTGCCCGCCCACTCTCCTCCGGCCCCGAGCTCGGGCTGGCCGGCCCGGGGGGGCTCGGGGGACCAAGCACTCCTGCGGGGCTCCCTGGCCCACGGAGGTTGGCGTGCAAAGGACTTGTGACCCCCTACCCCTGCCCACTTCTGATCTCCTTCTCCCTCGGCAAATTTGACCCAGACCCCGGCTTTGGCCTGGCTTTGACCCGGGGGTCCCAGAGTGAGGCCAAGGTCACCAAGCCCCAGGATGTGGGGACCGCGGTGGACAGGGTCACTGTCCCCCTGACCCCGGGGCGGCAAGATGGAGGCCCAGAGGGTCGGGGGCCCAGGGGCTGGCGGGAGGCTCTCACTGCTGGAAGCACAGCTGTGGGGCATCCTCACCTGTGCCCACTCCCCTGGCTCGTCCCGGGCACATGGCCCTCCCTCTGCAAGCCTCCCCTCCCCCAGCCGGCAGACACCCCACAGCCTGCCCTGGCCAGCGCCCTCGGAAAAGTGAGGGTGTCCCTGGCTGACCGAGGTTGCGCCCGCTGAGCCGTAAGTACCTCTGCCCCGAGCCGGCTGTCGGTGGCAGGTGGGCTGTGAGGCTGCCCTGCTGGGACCCAGCCAGCTGTTCCCGTGAACGAATCTGAGTAAATTAACAAACAGCACACAGACCTGTCAGCCGAATCGTTCCTGATGACTCTCAGTGCCGGGCTGGATGCGCGGAGCCGCACCTCTGCCCGGGACAGCCGGGGACAGTCCCGCGTGGCACCACTGGCCCGGCCCAGACCCCGGCAGCCCCTGGCCCTCCGCCTGTCCTTGGGGGCCAGATGTGGCTCCCAAAGCACTGCTGTCCCTGGGGTGTCCCCGGCTCCCAGCTCTGTAGGGCAGCACCCCGTCTGTCTCAGTGCCCGACGCCCGGGCACCCCCAACATCCCAGGGCCGCCTGAGCATCTGGCTCTTCGCGACTCAGGCCGGTCCCTTTTTCCTGGAAGTCCTCGCTGACCACTGCAGCTGCCCCTCCCCAGCCTCCCACCGGCTCACGCCCCGGCATCACGGTGCTTTCTCAGCTGTGTTCAGCGCTCGACAGTTTGCCCTCTCAGCCCCAGGGGAGGAGGTCAGCCACCGTTTTGCAGTTGCTGCAGAGGCCAGGGTGATAGAAGGCCTCCCGGCTCACCTGGCAGGAGGCCAGAGTGGAGCCTGAGCCCCGTCTGGGGGCCCAGGACCACATCGCAGACCCAGAGTGCTCACTGCCCCTGGCAAGCCCTGCCTGGTCGTACTGGACCCCACGTGCGCCCTCCCTTGAGGTCGTGTGATGTGAACGGCTACGGGGACAGCGGGTGGGAAAGGCTGGTGGGCGGGAGGGGGAGGGGAGGAGGCTTCAGCTGGGTCAGGGTCGGCCTTGGTTGGGCGGTGGGGTCCGTGCAACCACCCTCTGTGGAAACCCAGGCCAGCCCGGCCCAGCCAGGCCCTCGGGGTGGACACAGGGAAGACCTGGAAGCAGAGGGGTCCCCTTTCTGAGGGCCCGTGACATGCCCACAATTCACTTTCTTAGCTAACCTCAGAGAAGCAGGCACTTGAGCCGCCCCCATTTTACAGGTGAGGAAACAGGTTCAGAAGGGTTCACCCACCTGCTCAAGGGGTGAACAGGGCCGAGGTTGGGGAGGGAGCAGAGGGGGCGGGCTTTGCACCATCATAGCTGTGGGTTCCGGATGGGCCCCGGGGTCCCGCACCTCCTGGGATCCCTTCCCCCATCCGCAGGGCAGGGTCAGCATGTTCTAGACCTGGGGACCTGGCCTCGGCCACCCTCCCCCTCGGGAGGGGGCCTCACATTCCTCCACTGAGTGCCCTTGAGTGGAGGGCCCTATGGCCTCGGCCTCCTTGTAAAGGGCCGCGTGGTCGAGGGAGGGGCCGGCACGCAGTGGCCCCGGTAACGGTGTGATTACTCCGGTCCCGAGGCACGGACCAGGGGTTCTTTGCCCCTCGTGGGCCTCTGTCCAAGGCTGTCACACCCCTCCTTGTGCTGTGACCTCTGCTTGGGGTGCCCTTCCCAAGCCCTCAGTCCCTGAGCTCCTACTCATCCCTCAAGGCCCGCCCTGTTGCCTCCTCTCCTGGAAAGCCTTTCCTGTCCCCCAGGCAGCGGGGCGTGCTGCCACGACGGCACGCATGATGGCTCAGGGACCTGCACTGCCCTTAAGGGCAGGGGCCTCGTCTGATGCATGCTGCGTCCCCAGCCCAGAGCCGGCGAATCCTTGCCGGAAGCGGGAGCGCCCTGTCTGGTTCCTCTGACTCAGCACTGGGCCCAAGAGGACTTCTCTGTCACCTGGTCCAGCTGCTCCAGCTGGGCGGGGCTGGGCTGGCCCAGTGGCCTGGATGGCCCTGGGGTGGCCCGCGGGCGGGCTCCCCTCTGCTGCGGCTGAGGCCGGGGGGTGTCGGGGCGTCGGCCAGAGGCACCTTAACTCTAGAAGGAGTCTCCAGATGTAGCATCGGTGGGGAGCTCCGATCTCAGCAGACACCTATGTCCGGGGGAGCCTTTCACAGGGTCGGCATGTTTTAGAACAGCTGAGGCCTTGGCAGAGGCCTGGGGTGGGGGCGGGGCTGAGGGGCCCACAGGGTGACTGGGGTCCTACCTGGAGGCCCAGGCCCTAGGTGGGGATGAGATGCAGCTGAGGGTGTTGGGACAGGGCTGGGGGCAGGGTCAGAACAGGGGTGAGAGAGGCCCCAGGGCTGAGACGCCAACCGGCCGGTCTCTAGGAGGAGCCTGGGGCTCTGGCCGTGAACAGCCAGGGTGCGGTCCGCGGGGTGAGGGCTAAGGAACCCTGCCCCTCCAGCCCAGAGGCTCGGGCCTGCCTGGCTCTCCCCGAGCCTTGGGGCGGCTTAGAGCCCAGGATCCTGGCCCCCTGCCCTCCCCGCGCCCTCAGCCTCCTCTTCCTCTAGCACCTGCATCCGCACCCCAGCCATGGGCACTCTGTGTTTTCTAGAACCCTCCGGCCACCCTGGCTCTGGACCTGGAGGATCGGCCCCCAGGGCCTCTCCGGGCCCCCAGGGAGCCCCTCCTGTTTACCAGGCTGCCACCTCCCGCCCCGCCGGGCCACCGGGACCCTCCTCGGCCGATCAGTGGAGCCATCTGCCGCCAGAGTTGCGAGTCTCCAGGCGGAAACCGTGGTGACAAGCGGGGATGTCCACGCAGCTATCAGCCGAAGCAACATCAGCCTGCCTGCCGCCGTCGACAGCCGAGGCCGGTTAGGCTGTCCCTCCCCTCCCTTTAGCTGCAGACAACAGCTCCCTGTATTATATTTTCTCACTCAATTAGCACTATCATCCTGCTGAAATAGAGGCCAATTTACCTATAATGACATCATTGTTAGGGAGGCGCGGGCGGGGCGGCCCCGGGTCGTGGAGACAGGTCCGTCTCTCTCCACTAACCCTGCCGGGGGCCGGACGGCCACGCGGGGAGGCACAGGGCGCCTGGGCGGCCTATCGGCGGCCACCCCGTCACCTCCGACCACAGACATTGTTTCCGACAGTTCTCAGGAGCAGTGTGGCGGAAAATTGAGTCCAGATTCATTAGGTTTTTCAGTGTGCCGCTCAAGTCAGTTAAATTGATACATTTCCTAACGAAATTGAAGTGCTTTGTGCTGCCAGCGGAAAGCCGGGTGACCGGCCTCGGCCCGCTGAGCAGCGGAACGAGCTGACGGGTCCATTAGGCCGCCCGGGCGCCGGCCCCCTCTCCCTCCGCTCCCGGCCCGCGCTGTAAATCTCCGCCAATTTCGGGCCTAATCATCATTATAAACCCTTCCCCTGCCCGCTCCCTCGCTCGCCCGTCCGTCCGCCCCTCGCTCACAAAACAGCCCGCGATGTGCTAATCGGGCCGGCCTGCGGGGTCAGCGTCCCTGCTGGCTCGTCTGGGCCTGGGGGCTGAGGACCCCACGGTGCAGGGGCTCCAGGCTGGAGGAGGGGGCGGCCTTGAGAGGCAGCAGCGGGACTTCGGAGTGGACGGTGTGCCCATTCGACAGGTGGGGAAACTGAGGGCAGGTGATGCAAGCCTAGAACGTCAGGGTTCAAGGGACGCAGGAGACCGTCGTCTCTAACTTGACTCTTTCCTTTCTTAACTGAAATCCATACGGAAAGTGCACAAACATCCCGAGAATGGCGTGATTCGTTTTTACATATGTAGTTCTTACACCCACGAAGCCCCCCTAGATGCTGGGCCAGCACATTCCAGTGCCCCCTCCCAGTCATGGCACCCCAGCAGGGTAACCACTGTTCTGATTTTGAGCTTCATGTATGTGGGATCGTACAGTGTATCCTTTGTGTGTGTGGGTTTGGGGGCCGAGTCACCGTGTTTAGCTCTTTTTCATTGCTGTGTAGTATTCTGTGGTGTGAGGTTCCGCATTCCACCGACATTGCCGGCTTAGGGCTACGTGAGTCAATCTACTGTGAGCATTTCTCACATGTGACTTTGGTGCCATGAGCACTCATCTCTCGACTCTTCTGCCCACCCCCCTGATCCCCCCACCCATCCATCGTTCACAGAGCTGCATGGTGAGTTTTGGAAATGCAGCTGAGGGTCGTACTTCCCCCCTCCCCCCTTTGTTCTTCCCCCTCCCCCTCCCCTCCAGTTCCCCACCCCCATCCCTCCTAGTGGGAAGGCAGCCAGGTGGCAGGCAGGCCCCCTGTGAGGAGAGTGTCCAAGTGAGGCTGGGAGATTGTCTATGCTGTTGAGATAGTAGGACTGGGTTTCTCATTTTCAAACAAGGGCGACACAGAACGGTTGGGGAAAGCTGGTACTCGCTGCGTGTTGTTGGGTTGGAATTGGTTTCGTTACACGTAGACGGACGAGGAAATAAACAGGAACGCCCGTGCACGTGTGTAGTGTTCCTCACTCTGTGTGTCAGCCCAGGGAGGTCTGGACGCTGCAGCATCTCAGCAGCAGTGAGCACACCTCCTTCCCGGATCTTGGTTCCTCACCACCATCCTCTACTGGAAGGAGAGGCGGCTTGGCCGAGTCCAGGGCTGGGGCGGGAAAGAGGCTGAGCCGGGCACATCTGTTCAGGAAGTAGGGGAGTGCGTCCAGGGGACCTGGGTGCCAGCTCCAAGGGGTGCCTGCTGGTCAAACAGGGACAGTTCAAGCATCAGATAAATAACAGGGTTATAACCCGTGGAATGAAATAGCAACCACACATCCACAGCGATGCAGATAAATAGATAAACACACGGGGAGAAGGGCGGATGGGGGTTGGAAATCGCCGTTTGTCAACCATCACGGCAATTACCAGCGGTGGATGTTAAAGCTGGTGGGTGATGTTTGACGAGAAGGGTGATCTTACGTAGTTTCAAAGTATCTCCACGGCAGATCGTTGTGTGTTGCACACCGGGGAAGAGTGATTTCACGGCGGGAAAGCAGGCGGATCGCAGTGAGCCTCAGCACGTGCCCTCATGTGACCCAGCGTCACCCTGCGGTATTCCTGCCCAAAGTGCCTGTCCGCAGGCTCCTCGTGAGGAAACGCCCGTCGAACCCACATGGAGGGATGCTGTGGGAAACAACAGGCCTGCAGTCTCCAGGGGCGTCACAGTTGTGAACGTCAAGGAGAACCCGGGAGACGGGGTTCCTGACAGCCGGACGCAGTACGTGATCCTGTAACTGGATCCTTCGCTATGAGGACAACAGATAAAACCCGAATCTTCTGGGCAAAGCGCGTGTTCTGGGTTCCTTGTATGATTCTTGCAATTTCCCTCTAAATTTGAAATTCTCCCCAAATAAAAAGTTAAAAATAAAAAGCTATCGAAAACATGCCGCTCAGTGAAAGAAGGCAGACACAAGAGGCCACATAGCGTGTGATTCCATTTATGTGAAATGTCTGGAACAGGCAAATCCACAGAGACAGAAAGCAGATTGGGGGGTGCCAGGGGCTGGGGCACTGGGGAAGGGGAATGGGGAGTGACCGCTAATGGGCACCAGGCCCCCTTCTGGGTGTCGGAAATGATTCTGAACTGGATGGAGGTGGTGTTTGCACAACACAGTGAATGTACCAGCGGCACTGATCACTTCCCTTTAAAACAGCGAATTTTGTGTGACGTGAAATTAAAATCAAAAGCTGCAGGACGGTGAGAATAGAAACATTTCCCTGTCCCTCCCTGGTTTAAAGGCTTCGGGACCCTCAGGTCTGGGCTGTCCCACCGACCCTTCCCCCTCCCCACGCCCCAGTCACCTGCCAGTCTCCTGAGGGGGCCGATCCCGTTTGCGCCCCTGGGCCTTTGCAAGTGCGGCCCCTTCAGATGTCAGTGTCAGGGCCGCTCCTTCCGAGGCCCCTCCTGCTCCCCAGTCATCTGCCTTACGCAGTAATGCGCTGTGACACTTTGTTCAGTCTTTGTCACCCCAGCGGCCAGCTCTGTCCTGCCCTGGACCACGTCATGCTCACGTGGGGCCCCAGACAGTGGGTGTTGGTATGCTTCACAAATGGTGACCTCGGGCTGGAGAACGAAGGGTCCCACAGTGGGTGGAAAGGCAGGACCAGAGCCCCGGCCCTGCTCCTGGGGTGCAGGCGCAGGTGGGGGCAGTGGGCGCTCTCAGCACCTGGGCCCTGTGTCCACCGTCGCGGCCGCGGGGCCGGTAGGACAGTGACCCTGCCCCGGTGCTGAGGGTGGTCTGAGCAGCTCCGGCCTCCGGGCCAGCGGGGGAGGTGCTGGGTGCCCTCACCCCCACCCCACCCCCCCGTCTGTGCCCACCTTGCTCCCAGCCACAGCCTGCCGAGATGTGTGGAATCCTGGAAGAGGTAACACGGCCTTCTGGAATCCCCCTGAAGATGGAGAAGGGCAGGGTGGTGGGCTCCTCTGCCTGACACTCATGGGAGTCTGACGATGGAAAGCCCACCAAGTGACCTCAGAACCAACGGGGGTGTCAAGGGGACAGCGTGGTCACCCAGTACAGTGACCACTGGCCACCTGTGGTTACAGAGCCCCCAAAATGCGGCCAACGCAAATCTAGGCGCCCAGGAAGGGTCACATACACACCCGACCCACAGCTTCGTATCAGCGCAAACAGTTCTGTTAATACTTGTGTCTCGATCACATGTTGAAATGGTTGTATTATTGGTGTTTTTTTCTTTTTCGTTTCTTTCTTTTTTTCTTATTTTTAATTTTTTTTGCGGCCGCGCTGCGCGGCATACGGGATTTTAGCTCCCTGGCCGGGGATCGAACACGTGCCCCCTGCAGTGGGAGCTCAGAGCCCTAACTACTGGACTGCCAGGGAACTCCCTATTTTTGGTGTTTTAAGAGTATTATTTAAGTTAACGTCACCTGTCTTGATGTTTCTACCGTGGCCACTAGAAAATGAGAAATCACTTATGAGGCTGCACTTGTGTTTCTTCAGGGCAATGCTGCTCTAGAAAATGCAGAAACAGACTCCAAGCGACAAGGTTAAGGCCCTCGCCCACGCCGACTTCAGAGTCGTCTCCAGCCGGATTAAAGTTGGGGTTCTTGTTTAAACTGAGGTGACGTTCACGTCACATAAAAGCCGCCAGCTGAACCGTTTGGAAGTGTCCAGTCCAGCTGCATTTAGCAGTTCACAGTGTCGTGCCACCATCACCTGGATCTAGTTCCTGGACATCTTCCATCCCAGGAGGAGACCCCGTGCCTGAGCACCCACTCCTGCCCCGGCCCCTGGACCACCACACCCATCCTGCTGTCTCTGTGATTTGCCTGCTCTGGACGTTTCTTCTTCTACATCGTCTTTTATGACTGGCTCCTTCACTGAGATGTTTTCCAGGTTTATCCACGTTGTCGCGTGTTTTAGAGCTCCATCCCTTTTGGGGCCCAATCCTGCTGCCCTGTGCGGACCGACCACGTTTTATCTGTCACAGACACTGGGATGTGTCCACCCTTCGGCTGCTGGGAACAGAGGTGCTGTGGACGCTGTCCATGTTTTCGTTTGTGCGCCTGTCTTCAGTGATTTACTGAAGTTTCAGGTATATAAAATAACTTTATGAAAAAAACAGAGCCCGGGCTCCGTCTCCAGCCCTATGGCCTCTTCACTCCATCCTTGGCTGGATGTCCCTCTCCGACCCATCCAGACAGAAAAGCCGCCACACACTCGCCCCCCGGGGGGCTGCCTTGGGCCGGGGGGTCGGGAGATGTGGGTTGGGGCCATGGGGTCACACAGGGCTCCCCTGCCCTGATCCTGGACGCAGCGAGGGGCAAGTCTCTGTGAGGGTTGGGGGGCCCTCTTGGGATGGGGGACTGAGCTCTGGGACCCCGGGTCTGGGGATTCTGGAACGTCCTCGGGGCTAGTGGTCACTTGGGGAGTAGGATGGGGCACCCCAGGGAGCTCCTTCGGTGGGCCCGGGCGGCGTCTTGTTGGCAGTGCTGTGTGTCACCCTCGGCCCGGCCTGGCGGGGCCGCGCTTAGTGGAGGCCCAGGTGTCGGGCTGGCCCCGGGCGTGGCTGCTGAACGCTTTGGGCGGCCTGGAGGCAGCCGGGGTGGGCTGGGGAGCAGGCGCCCGGCCTGGCCACCCAACGACCTCCTCTCTGCACCTGAAGGTTGTGGGCATCTGGGGGGTCCCCACCCTCCAGTCTGGCCTCCGGAGACCACCGGACTCTGTCCCTCCCCTCAGGAGCCTCTTCTTACTCTGGGGCATGGACCCCAGAACAGGCATGAGCTGAGGGTCAGGGTGTGGGGTAGGGGTGCAGCCCAGGGAGAGGCCTCCTGGGCCTGGGGGGTCAGGGAGGCCCCGTGGGAGCGTCTTAGAGGTGGTGGGGCCAGGTGACAAGAGGGGCCAGGTGCCCGGTGAGAGCACAGCTGGTGGGAAAGCTCCGGGCTGGGGTGTCTGGGGGTGGCTCGGGCTGCAGCGGCTGGCACGTTCCCGGGCCAGGAGCCCCTCCATGGGGTTTGGGGCCTGATTCAGTGCTGGCTGCAGCTCTGAACAGCCAGCTACAGGCTGGCTGTGTCCCCAGGTCACTCCCTGGGGACAGGGAGTGACCTGGTCGGCTCTGCTCAGGGGAGTCCGGGGTCTCTGGAGAGATGCTGAGGGTCTGACACCGGGGCCTCGGGCATGGGACTGGGGAGTGATTTTCTCTGGGCCGGCAGCACCGGCAGGCCTGACCCAGACGAGCCATTAGGCCGTTAGCTTGCCCCCCGCCCAGCTCCCACATGGGGCTGCAGAGAGGCCCGGATGGAAATTTACAGCGTCGAGGAGAGAGCCTCTCGCCCAGGGTTCTGGCCGGACGCGGTGAGAGGACAATATTTCCCGTAGAAGGGAAATGCAGAAGCTCTTAACAAATCGATAGCTGCCTTCAGTCAATAAACCGTGGAGCTCGTCCCCCTTCTCGAGGGCGGGGGTCCCATGGGCAGCCTCCGCCGAGGAAGCAGGGGCTGTGGTGGGCACAGTGAGGGCGGCAGGGGCCCATGGCCCGCTTTCTTCTCCGGGCCTGGGTGGGGGTCGGGGGCAGGATGCTTGGACGTCAGGCCAACTGAGCACTGTGGCCCAGGGGTCCCCACCCTTCCCGGGCCTCAGCTTCCTCTCCGTCTGGTGGGCATCAAGGCACACTGGAGAGCTCGTGAGAAGGCAGGGAGACACGGGATGCCGGCCCGTTTGCAAACTGTAGAGTGCTGTGCAGGGCCACGCGCATGTGGCCACTGGTGGGTCCGTCCAGACTGAGGCTTCCTCCACCCCTTCCCTCGCCGGGACAGAGTGGTGGGCTGCCTGCCCAGCTGGCCTCGGGGGATGCCACGTGGCCGGGACGTGGTGCTCAGACTCTGCTTTCCATCTGGTGTGACTTGTCTCTCTCTGGACGCGCCCACCTCCCGTGGTTCCCGCCCACCCCCCCTCCCCAGCACCGTGGTGCCCGGGCAACGGTGGACTCGAGCCTGGGGATCGGCCCACGGCCCTGCTTATACGTCTGGGGCCACACACGGGCCACCCAGAGGCCTCAGAGGAACCAGGTGGGGGTCTGTGCATGCAGCCTCCCCTTGCCCCAGTGGGCAGGGACCCCAGGATACCCGGCCCCCGAGGCCTAGGCGTCGAAGGGCTGAAACCCAGGCTGTGGAGAAGTGGAGGGCAGACAAGGGCAAGCTCCTCTGGGACGTTGGTAGGTCCGTGCCGGCCCCCCGGGGGTCTTGCAGGCCAGTGGCCGTCATTCTGTGGCACTCTCGGGGCCCGTGAGCCATGGAGATGGCGGCTGTGCTGAGTTCTCTGCACTCCCCGCCGAGGCCCCTGAAAGAGAGGCCTCTCTGTTCGGTGAAGCCGGCTGGCTCCCAGCAGGGTCCAGGGAGCGATCCTCCCACTGGCAGGAATCAAGCCCCTGCCATCCACAGCCCAAACCTCACCCCCGTCATTAGGCAGGTGCAGAAACAGGCGCCCAGAGAGGGGAGGGAAGGGCTCAGGGTCACACAGCACGTTGGAGGCCGCACTTCTCAACTCCTATTTTATCCCCGTTTCACAGATAAGAAAACGGAGGCTCCCAAGCCCAGGCTGTGTCCTGGAGCAGCGAGCACCTCCTGGGGGCCTGCAGCCCCGCCAGCCAGGCCAGGCCAGGCCCGTGCCAAGAAGCCTCGGCGCCTGGAAACCGGAGAAGCCAGGCGGCTTGTCCGCTCGTTGCCCTGGAGATGCGAGGGGAGCTGCCTCCTTGTCTCAGTGCCAGGACCTCGCCGGCCCCTCTACAGCCGCCTCCAGCCAGACACGGCTCCGGTCATTAAATAGGGCAATTGTGGTGCCGGCTCCACGGACCCCATCCTGGACCAGGCTGGTAAGAAACCATGGATCCTGCGGGCACGGCCCCAAGACCTGGGTGTCCGCTCTACCTGCAAGGAGGGGGGCACACAGGGCCTCCCTGAGCGTCCTCACCCCTGAGCTCAGCAGGAGCCTCTGTCCGTGCAGAGCCTGCGAGCTCCTGCCCAGACCCGAGTCCGGGAGGCCGGCCCCCGGGCAGCTCCCCGTCTGTGGCGGAAGCCAAGCGCACCCAAGGACGTCCTCCTGGCCAGATTAGCCGTGCTCCGCTCCTGAACACACTAAATCTGCAAGCTGGCAGAGAGCAGGGCGAGGCCAGGATACTCCTTCAGCTTTGGGCCTCCATCCAATTAGCCCCGATAGCTGCGCCCTAATTCTCCCGAGCACTGGGAAGTCCTCCGGCCGGCATCACCGCCCCTTCCCGGCTCCTCCACCCCTCCAGACGCAGAGATGACTTTCCCTATCAAAATGTGCAATAAAGGCAGCAAGGCCCATTTCTTTTTTCTATTTTGAATTCTGTTAACTGACAATTTAACCTAAAATCCTCTGTATTTCCAGCTTGTACAGCTGTAAATAGAGACTGACAGTTTATTTTCACGTCCCAGCTTGCGGGGGGCGGCGGGGGGGAACCTATTTGAAATAAATACTTGCGGGTCCCTGACAGACTCCAGACGGGCCGTCGATGCGGCTGGCAATCTCTGGGACCTGTCACACTCTGTGATCCGTCTTTTTGCAAACACAAACGCTGCTGATTTCTTATCAAATGTAAAACCGGCCCAGCTCTTTCTTAAATGGTTACCACGAGCATGAAATTGACATTGTGAATCACATGTGACACTGGCTTGTCTGCGCTGTAATTGATCGGTGCTTAGGACCAGGCGCGGGGCTGCCCCAGCCCCCGCCAGCCCGGCCGCACCCCCCCCCAACCCGCTCGCAGGCAGAGCCCGGGCCCCCCGCGAGCATTGTCAGTGGGAGAAAACTCTAAGAAAATGCCAGATTCGTGTTCCCCGTGGCCTCCCCCCGCCGCCATCCTCCGAGGTGTCAATTCCAATTTCCACGGCCTCATCATTACGCACATCAAACGGCTGTAATTGGCTGCTACAGAAATTTATCCTCCAAAAGGAGAGTGGGGGCGGCAGAGGAGGGAGCTTCGGAGGAGGACGGGAACGGCGGCGGTAATGAGATTTTGGAAGCCGCGGTGCCACCCCTGAGGTTGGCGGGGAGAGGAGGAGAGGCTGGCGAGCACGAGCTCCCCTTTGCGCTGGCTAACAAAACGCCGTTTGAAAACAAGTCTGGCAGAGTGTGGGTGTCACACAACAGTCGCAAACACACAGCACCGTTCCAGGAACAGCCGGCCCGTCTTTCACTGCCGCGTCGTCACGGTGACCGCGGGCCACACCCGCAGCCTCCCTCCCCCCACCCCACAGTTTGCACAGCTGGAGGCGCCCTTCCCGGCCTGCCATCCAGACGCTCGGGTGATGATCGCTGCTCTGCAGAAGGGGAAACCAAGGCCCAGAGAGGGGGTGGGGTTTGCCCAGGGTCCCAAACCCAGAGCACTGGGCCTCCTCCGTTAGGGCTTTGCCTCCAAACACCACTTGGGGCCCCTCTGCCGTGCCGTGACCCCCAACGGTGCGTCTGCCTCCTGCCGGCCTCCCCCACCCCCGAGGCTGCCCACCCTTTGTCTGGCAGGGACGGCCCACGCCCGGGCTGCCCGTGAAATCTGAATTGGTTTTTCAGGCCATGGATTTTCTGGGGCCTCCTGGGGAGCGAGCCAGTCTGTGAAGAGACAGAGCAAAGGCCCCCGCAGGGCCCCTCCAGGCTCTCTCCTGCCTGGACGGCTGCTCAGAACTTGGCCGCCCCCTTCTCTGCCTCTCCCCAGCCCCCAGGACCTGCCAGCCTGGGCTCAGCCTAGCCTGGCCCCGGGGACCAGGAGTCCCCACGGCTGAGCGGGGCCCACACTCCCCCCTCTGGGCCACGCACGGTCCAGCAGCTCTCTGGGCGAGGGTATTTATGTGTCTGTTTTTCCATTTGGATTTTGTGACTGATGAAACAATGATACTAAATTACAGGCGCAGCGATCGTGCCTTGCAGCAGGCGGGCGGCAGGCTTCCCGGACCGCGGCTACGCCAGCCTCCTGCAGCCCGGCCCCTCACCAGGCCCCCGCCAGCTCTCACCACGCCAGGAAGCAGGAAGCAGGAAGCACCACCCATTTTCCGGTGGGGAAACTGACACACCAGCCGTTTCCCGGTTGAGCCTGCGACCTAGATGTTCAGGCTGGCATCCCTTCCACAGCGCCACACACCTGCAGAGGCTGCCTGAAGCATCTCAGGAAATCCATCTGTGGCACGATGGTCGGAAGCTTCTCAGGCCTCCTGAATGGGAAAGCCTTGTTCCTCCTGGTTGCCTGGCTTATTTTTCTTGCATGGGCGGTGCCTTGGGTACATTGCAGTGGAGTGTGTTTCCCTTTTTGCCTTGGCCCCTAGGAAGCCCAGAGTCAAACCATCGTCTGTTTTTAGCTGTATGGCACCATGGTACACACTTCTGAATCCTGACCTTACTGCTGGCTTCTCTCCATAGTCACTCAGTTGGGTGTTATTTTGTTCTTACTATTTCAGATCCTTTGGGGAATGATGTGACTGAAGTTCAGAGAAGGGGGGTGAATCTGGTGTTGCTGGGCCTCTGTGGGGCCCACTTGCTAAATGCCATCCCTAGGGCTCTGTGCAGGGTCCATCGGGGGCTGGCACCAGGGTGGGTGCTTTGACAGGAGGGGTGCTTGGTGTTGCTGGTGATGGTGGGGGACCCACTCTGTGGCTTGATTCACGGCAGCTCCCAGGGGAACCACAGAGAAACTGTGGGGTGATTACGTCCAGGGTCAGCAAACAGATTTCATTTATTTTGCCATTTTTGATGGAGAACGGCCTCCTGGAGCACTGTGTTAAGAAGGGTTCTGTGGGGGCTTCCCTGGTGGCGCAGTGGTTGAGAATCTGCCTGCCAATGCAGGGGACACGGGTTCGAGCCCTGGTCCAGGAAGATCCCACATGCCGCGGAGCAACTAGGCCCGTGCGCCACAACTACTGAGCCTGCGCGTCTGGAGCCTGTGCTCCGCAACAAGAGAGGCCGCGACGGTGAGAGGCCCGCGCACCGCGATGAAGAAGGCCATCTTCAGGGCTGCCCCACGCCAGGGTGGCTCAGGTAGGCAGGACACGCATGTCCTTACCTTACCTGGGGCTCCTCAGACACCAGAGCCCCGTGAGATTCTCATACTCAGGCCAGAACAGAGGCGACGTAAACGTGGACCAACCGAGGTACACGGGCGAGCGAGCCTTTCCTCACCTGCTCAGCCTGGCGGAGGGGGGCTGGGCCCGGGCCGGCCTGGGCGGAGAGGCTGCTAGGGTCTCCAACTCTTCCCGAAGTCCCTGCCCATCCCCAGAGACTCAGAATGCCAGGGTGAAGTGCAGGCCTCGGCAGAGCTGTGCCAGCCTGGCCTGAAGATGGCCCGGTCCTGGCTCCCGGCAGAGGTGGAGGCCAGAGGGGGGCGGGACCTGCCACAGCAAGCCCAGCGAGAGCGGTCTGGACGCCTCCGGGGCAGGCGAGGGGGGACGCGGGGCCGATGGGCGGCGGGCCCCGGGGCCGGGCACGTTCTGGAGCCGTCCTCTGGACGTGCCAGTCCTTGGGGGCCGGCCTCTCCCTGGCTCCCTCCTCTTCCCTCCCCCACCCCCAGCTGCGTGGCTGAGACCACAGACCGGGGGCCAGCAGGCTGTGCAGCAAACGCCTGCTGCAGCCCCTCCCCTCCTTCCCAGGCTATGGGCCGGGCACGCAACCGACCCCAGCTTCCTGCCCCCCACCCCAGCCCTCCGTGCTGCCCCTCCTCCTGGTGGCTGCTGGCGAGGCCCTGGGATGCCCAGACACTGTGCCCAGGGGTGGTGGGCTGCCTCACAGCCCAGGCCCTGGGGTGGCGGGGTCCTCCGACCGGGCTGGCCAGG
Organism: Balaenoptera borealis; assembly: GCF_965194805.1. NCBI lineage: Eukaryota > Metazoa > Chordata > Mammalia > Artiodactyla > Balaenopteridae > Balaenoptera > Balaenoptera borealis. The sequence goes on along the minus strand of NC_138872.1, from coordinate 88,221,688 downwards.
CCTCTCCTCGCCTCGCCGTGGAGCCGACCTGGGCCGGGCAAGGCCGGGCTGGCGTCTCTGAGGGAGTGGGGAAGGGAGGGGGGAAGCCAAAACTTTAAGGTATATGAACTGTGAAATTAACTCGAAATACTCAAATAAGGAATCGCAGAACAACATAAGCAAAGATGTTTACCAGGGCTTGAAGTTAAATACAGATTTTTTTCATAAGCCCAAACACAAAATGCAATAAAGTTCTGTGGAATGTTAAATATAGTTTACAGTGGAAAGAAGCTTCCTTACTCTCATAAACCTGCATGCATGGTGTCACTATCCGGGCGCTGGGAAGCTGAGTTCCCCTGGCTGCACCGCTGGGCCTGGTGCAGGCGGGCTGGGCACCCACGGCCCGCCAAGGGGCTGCCGGGCCTGGGGACCCAAGGGGCGGTGGGTGCTCCCCTCCCGGGTGGAGGGTGTCACCGGCGGGTCCAGAGATGACTGTGGCTGCCAGATTTGCCCTGCGCTTGGGCATTGCTGTAAAGCTCAGGTCAGGCAGAGCTCAGGGGAGGAAATCTCTCCAAATAGAGAAGCAGGCAATGAGTGGCCACCCAGGTGCTGACTGGCTCCTGGTCCCACCTGGTCTTGGTCCTGGGGCCCCGCCCACCAGCGGGGGCCAGGTGCAATGCAGGCCTGGAGAGCTCCCACCCAGAGACGCCAGCCCCAGGCCAGCGGATGGGGGCTAAGGCACCCAGCTTCCTCTGTCTGGCCCCTCCTCGCTGTCAGATCCCTTCACAGGAAGATAGTCGTTTACACTCTAGTGAGAATGAGTGCCTTTACTGTGCTCCCTCCCCAGGACACTGGTCTTCTCTCTGGCTGTGGAGTCTTTGTTGACCCTGGAAATCCACTGGCATAGAAAGGCTGGAAAGGGGCAGGGAGCGGCCCAGAGCCACACACCTGATTCCAGTTGAGTTCTGATTGGAACTCACCTTCCGGGCCTCTGGGGAGAGCAGCTGAGCTCAGTCAGAGTTCTTGGCTGGGCAAATTTATCGAGAGCAGCAGCCCCACAGACCAGAATCACAGCCCGCATTTCAGGTGTGTGTGGGTGTGTGTAGGTGTGTAGGTGAGGACGCCTATGTGTGTAGCTGTTTGTGTGACGTTTCTGAACAGGGCCCGAGTGTGTCCATGTGTCTGTGTGAATCTAAGTACCCCTGTGTGTCGCTTGGGCGTGGCAGGGCTCGGTGTGTGCCTGGGGTGGCCGTGGCCCCTGCACCCCTGGACTGTGGGGTAGCCCTTGCCCACGCAGGCAGCCCCGGAGTTGGTGGGCTGGAGGGGACACGCCCCCCGGCACCCCGCACCCAGGGCTACTGAAGACAGGCGGAGCGGCCTTGTACCACGCACTCCTGCAACCCCCACCCCGGCCCCGGCCTGTCCAGGAGCCTGTGTGACGGCTTCAAGCCACGGGGGGTGCGGGGTGCAGGATCCCCATTCCCTGTGTTCAGCTCAGTGTGAAATGAGGCCCCCGCCGCTCCCCCCGGGCCAGCCTTGGCCAGGGATATTGGACACAAAAGCGGAGCCTGGAGAGGCCAGGTGGGCTGCCTTCACCTGGATGGGTGGGTGGGCGGGCCGGGATGGTGGGGAGGGTCCCCCGTTGCCAGCAGCATGCCCGGCGCGTGGCCCGAGGCTGGGCTGTCCTCCCAGGCCCAGGCCCACCTGGGTGCCCAGTGGGTGGGTTCAGAGGGGACGGCCAGTGTCCCCGTCCACAGGGGCCAGGCTGTGTGCCGCAGTGCTGCCCTCAGCGTCTCCTCCAGCCCCACCTCGGGGGAGGGGCACTGGCGGGCCCAGATCCCAGCCCAGGCTGCCCACCGCTGACCGGTGCCCCCTCCACTCCAAGCCCTCCCCCAGTGCACACAGGTAGGCATCCACAAGCCTGTTTACCAAGCTTGTATTGTGTGCCCACTGCCTACCAGGCCCCGAGCTGGGAGCTGGGACCCCAGCGCCAGATGTGGCCCTTGCCCTCTGCGGCCCCCATCTTGGGGGTGGGACAGGAGCGGCAGTCACGGCTGTGTGGCCGATCGATTTCTGGCCTCGTCAGCCAGGCCCTGGGGAGGGGCTGGGCCCCAGATGGGCCACCTGGGTCCCCAGGCCTCGGGGGGTCCCTGGGGCAGCCTGTCAGGGTCCTCGGTGTCCCGGCCCAGGGCAGCTGCCCCTAGGGCCATCCTGCCCCCTGCCGTCCCTCCCAGGCTGTGCCCTCTGCCTGCCCACAGTCGCCTGGTCACCCTTACACTTGCAGGAGGCCGGTGGCATTTCTCCAGACTCCCAGCCTCCCTAATTTTTGTGCTGCTGCTACAGGGAGTATTTTCTTTAAAAACAGGATGGATGTGAGAAGAACAACAACGCTCCGAAACCACACTTAATGGGTGGGTCGGGCTGGCTCGTTAGCGCTGAATAATCGAGCTGCAGCCTCACGGCTGGGAAACAAAAATAAACAACCCACCCTGCGCGCTGGGGACGGGGGCTTCCACATTCAGCCCCCAGTACCTGGGTCCTGGGTCTCAGGACAGCGGCAGGAGGGCTCCCGGTCAGCAGGGGCGCGGGCATCTCCATGGGGACTGCCTTCCTCCGCGCCCTTGCCAGGCACCCACCCTGGGAAAGGTCACTTGAAGGGGACAAACCTCCCAGCCCCTCCCAGGGACGCAACCTTTGTGGCAACCGAAATCCTGCTCGGTAATTTAAGCTTGCTTCCTCCTGCCCCATCCTCAGTGAAGAAGGAGAACAGCTGGCCTTGTCTCTTTTTCTAATAAATCCCATCCGACTGCAGTGCCGGGGAGGGACCTGCCAGCTCAGCTGTCCGGCCCAAGGAGAAGGGCCAGATCTCCATCAGCCCTGGGCTCTGGAAGTCGGACGGGGAGACCCAAGCGGCGACCCCTGCCCCGGGCAGCCCTCCACTCGCGCCGCCTTTGTATGAGTGGGTGGGGTGCGCCGGGCCGGCGGGAGGGCCGGGGTCTGGGGGGACGGCAGCCACTCATTTGTGCAGCCGAGTTCCAGGCGCATTGTGTACTGGGCCGAACTTTAGCTCACAATTTGGGATTAGAGCAAATCCGAGTATTTTTCTGCATGCCTGCCCGCTCCCGGGCACCCAGAGCCTGCTGGGTAACTGCCTATTATCCGCCGGTTCCACTCCAGTGCCCTCCCCAATAAAACTTTTCATATCCTTATAAACGAACTCGATTGCCGTGTTATAAACATTTACACTGTGCTAACAGATCATCTCCGCACATCAGAATTGGCTAAATTCCCTTTTCCAGATGAATATATTGAAGGAGATTAGAGATATGATAGCTTTTCAGATTGCTGAACCCAGAGAAATTAGTTTAGTGAGCATTTACAGAGGCTAAATTGGAACCATTAAATAGTGGATTAAATTGATGGCACTTTCATTGTCTGTCCTTCGGTACTGCTGTAAAATCAATTAGCCGTCACCAGCCCATTCTCCATATAGTGAGATTGTCGTCCTGCCTGGAAGCTGATGCAAAACCTCCCAGCGGTGGCGAGGGGTGTGAAAACACACCTATTAGGTGGTGTGGCATGAAATAGCATCAGGGACCCCGGCTGCCCGGGGGAGGCCCCGCCCGCTGCCCTGGCCTCCCTGCCTCCCCAGCCTCTGCCCGTTGTGCATCGAGGGGCTGCTGGCAGCTGCCCCCTCCCCGGAGGCGACGGGGACGGGCGAGGGGGGTGCCCGTGGGCACGGCTGGGCCCCCGTAAGAAAGGCCGAAGATGGCACACGTCTGCAGGGAAGCAGCAGTCTCGGAGGGCGCTCAGGGGCTGCCTGGAGGGTAGCTTTCAGGTCGTGACCGAGCGTGTGACTCTTGCTGTCACAAGCCTGTGCTGGGAGCTCACTGAGCATCAGCCATGGATGAGTGGGGAGCCCACTGAACCCTCCCCACGGCCCTGGGGGGCAGGCGCTGTTCTTGTCCCCATTTCACGGAGGAGGAAACTGAGGCCCAGCTGGTCCGGCAGCCGGCCCGGCCCAGTGTCCACAGCTGGCGCCAGGCAAGCACTGCAGCCTTGAGCAGCTGTCCTGGGCGAGAACCCTCGGGCCGTGCCCAGTTCTGGAAGGAGAGCGGGGCCTACCTCACTCACCAAAGTTCAGGACTGAGTGACCCTCGGGGCAGAGAAGCAAGTCTGGGGGTGAGTGGATGGTCCAAGCGAGCTCTGGAGGATGGGCCAAGGCGAGGGGCACCCTGGGGAATGGGGTGGGGGCAGGGAACACCCTGGGCCAGCACCCTCATCTGTCCCTGCAGAATTCAAATGATCAGCGCAGGACCCTGGGTTGCACTGATGGGGAAGCTAAGGCCCAGAGGCGGCAGGTCCGAGTCGCACAGCAGGTGGCAGCCGGGTGGACAGTCAGCCTGTGTAGTAAACCTGGTTTGTGGTCAGTCCGATTTGACTCAGCCAGCGCCGGGGCCTGAAGGAACTTCCCCCAAACACACTCTGGACACACTTTATTTATTTGGCCATGCTGCACGGCTTGTGGGATCTCAGCTCCCCGACCAGGGATTGAACCTGGGCCACGGCAGTGAAAGCCCGGAACCCTAACCACTAGGCCAGCAGAGAACTCCTCAGACACACACTTTAGATGCAGGAAGACAGGGTCGTGTGTGGGAGACGGTGGGCAGAGGGCACTCGGGGTCTGGATTGGGGGTTGGGGCAGTGGGGCCGGAGACTGGGTGGCACGCGGGATCTGGTGACGGCCTTTGCCCTGCTGTGTGCTCTGCCGGGAGCCCTCGTTGCCACTCCTGAGCTCAGCTCAGAAGTCACCTGCCCCGGGAAGGCTTCTCTGACCCCGCCGCCCCCTCCGTCAGGCCAGGAACCCCCCTACCCCGGCTCCCACGGGCTGCTGGGCTTCCCCACGTCATGGCGGTCGTGCCACTAGGTAGGAGATGCTGGCCTGCGAGGAGCCCTCCTCCCCATCTGCTCCGGGGCCCGTGGGCCCAGCCCGTCTTTGAAGAGTGGTGGGGGGTGGGTCCAGGTGTGCTGATGGCCTGGCCACCAGGCAGGTCAGTGAGAACGTGAGCAGGATGCCGCAGCCAGGGGAGCCCCGGGCTTTCCTTGGCCCAAGTGCGGGGGAGGCGAGGCCTGCCCTGGGAGCTGACTGGCTGCAGAACGGCCGCCCTCCCAGTGGCCGGAACACGCACGGGGCCTCGTGGCTGTGAGGAGGTGGCTCCGTCCGTTCTCAGGCAAGAGCCTTTCCTCAGACATTCTGGCAGCACCCACAGTCCACAGAGCGCTTCCCGCCCGTGAGCCTGGGACGGCCACCGGCTCCATCCCAGACAGGAAACAGGAGAGACTGGGGGCAGGCAAGCTCGCCCAGCCCGGCAGAGGGGAGCTGGGCTCCACTGAGGGACCCCGTGCCCCCGGCCCCTCCCGTGGGGTCCCGGGCCTGAGCTGAGCCCCGGGGGGCACGGCCATCAGGACCCCACCCCAGCGGCTCGGTGCTCCAGAGCCTTCCCCGTCCTCGCTCTGGGCCCCGCAGGACGGAGGAGGCTGGCGGACCAGCGCTTCTGTGCAACTTTTCAGAGACCAGCCTGCAGCCAAGATGTGGACAATCCTGTGGACGGGCTGAGCCCCTCCAGGCTGGGCTGGGCCTTCGGCCGAGGTCTGTGTGTATGCGTGGAGTCCACAAGGACCCAGAGGGAAGGTGGAATGGAGTGGGCCTGTGGGGGCCTGGGCAGGACCCGCCCAGATGTGCACTCCTGGCTGAGGGGCCCTTAGCCGTCTCCTTCGGAGGGTGATGGGGACGAGCTGCTGGGCGGGGTGCTGAGCGGCCCGTCCTGGGAAGAGTGCAAGGCCGGCTGTGGGGAGAGGGCCGCGGGCAGAGCTGGGCCCGGAGCCTGGAGGTGTGAGGTGCCCTCCCTGGGGATGGGGTGCCCGGCGGCCCCACGCACAGTGCTGGGCACACGCTGGCAGAGTCTCAGGGCTTGGGGCCCCCAGCCCCCTGCCCGGGTCCCTGCAGAGTCCCAGCACCGCCCTGCGCTCACCTTCCTGACGGCTGACCTCCGGCTGCTCTGAGAACTGGCCGCCCCCAGGCTGGCTGAGAGGCCCCTGCCCCAGCGGATTAGCCCCCCCCCAAGAAAAACACACCGCGGGTTTCATCTGAGCCCAGCAGGTGGGCGGGAGGCCTCACAACAGAGAAGCCCAGACTGGTGGGGAGGGGCTGTGGGGAGCACTGCACAGGTCAGGTGACGCCCGGGCATGGAGATGAGGGGTCTGCAGCCCGGTGGGAAGCCCCGGTCAGAGACCCCTGCGCAGGGCAGAAACTGTGCACCCAGAGAGGACTGTGGGTGGGGCCAGGCTGGGATGGGTCCCCTGGGGTCTGCCCGCTACCCAGAGGCCCTGAAAGGACTCCTCATCCCATCTTATAGATGAGGAAACTGAGGCTGGGGAAGGGAGGGGTGGCCCCTCTGGGACTGGGATCCCAGGCAGCCTGCACCTGCTCGGCAGAACTGCAGACCACTGGGCCACACCCTCATTTTTCACATGGGGGAACCGTGGCCCAGAGAGGGACAGGAGCCCACCAAGGTCACACAGGATGCCGGCCTCCTGTCCCGGCCTGGGCCCCTCTGCTGGGGTGTGCAGCCCATCCCCACCCCAAGCCCATACCCCGGGCCAGGAGGCAGCCCTCGGGGCTGGGTGGAGGCTAGGTGGATAAGGTTTCTGGCAGCTGGGGGGGGTGGGCACGGTGGGTCAGGTGCGGGTGGGGGGTAGCACAGAGGCAGGTGAGAACGGCGGCCGCGGGAGGTTCTCACGGACAAACAGAGTGAACCGGCCGCCCCCGCCAGCCCCTGACAACTGATGTTAAAGTAGAGGGCAGTCTGGGCGCACGTGGCCCTGCACGGGAAGGGGCTGGAGACCCTCCTGCTCGCTGGCTCTGTGCTCGGCGCTCCCGGCTCTCTGCACGCTGGGTGGTGGGCCACGTCTCTGGGCCCCCCCACCCCGAGCTTCCAGGCCGGGATTCTGGGGGTCCCTCCCTTCACCCCCCAGGGGACACTCCAGGGATTGGCCGGCTGCCTGGGAGGAAGACCCGGAGCGGCTGTGTGGACTCTGCCCCCTGGGCCTCAGTTTCTCCCCCTGGACGGCTGGGGGCCCCCCTCCCCCTCCCCCCTCCCCCTCCCCCTCCCCCCTCCCCTCCCCTGCCCTCCCCCCGCCCATCGCGGGGGCTGCCAGGAGGAGAGTGAGCCAGGGCCCCGCCGGCAAAGATGAGACCACAAGGTGTGTTATGGTTGTCACGCTTGTCACAGGCAGAGTTTCACGCTTGGCCCCTGGGGACCGTGAGGGCCTGTGGGGCGGGGGCCAGGGACGCGGGGCCTTTCATCACCTGGGCCGCCGGCTCCCCATTCGGGACAGTCTTCATCTGGCCATGATGAATGGCTGCAGCTCTGCTTGGAAGGCCTGGGAGAGGAGCCAGAGAAGCCGGGCAGAGGCTCTAAGACGTGGAGGTGAAGGGGGCGCGGCGCCGGGAGGGCCACTGGTCCGTCTGTCCTGGTCGCTGTCCTCCGCCCTAGAACGAGAGCAGGGCAGGAGGGGCTGGAGCACGGGGTGGGGGCGTTTCTAAGCACACTTTCTGGAACGTTTGGGACGCATGGGAGGGAACCCAGGCTGGGCCACCACGGACGGGCACCCGCGCGTGCCCTAAGCCCAGAGGTGCCCCGAGGCTCCGGGCAGCCCCTGAGATGCGGCCGAGTCCGGGTGCAGCAGGGCTGTGGAGGCGAGACCAGAGGTCCATCTGTGCGGCCCCTTCCTCCCCCTTCCGGTACGAGGACACGAGCCAGGCCGGAGCGGCCTGCCCACCAGGGACACATGCCCGGCCGTGTCGTGGGAGCTGCGCTGCCCGCCTGCTCAGGGGGACCAAGGCGGTGCGGGGTGGAGCGCAGCCCCTGTGGCCGCCGTCCACTGCACTTTGCCGCTCTGCGCCCTGCGTCGCAGGATCATGGGACACGTCCTCGGGGTTAGAGCCGCCTGGCTCTCTGGCTTCAGGGAGGAGGAAGCAGGTTGGCGTCGAGATGGCCTCGAAAACAGGTCGTGTAACAGTCAGCGATGGACGCGAAAGTTAGTGGGCAAAAGGGAGATGAGACACAGGAACCCACACTCTTCCGTGTACCTCCCCGGAGAGACACTTATTAAACTTTCTGTACTTTTTCTGGGCGGGTGGGTAAAATATACATAACATTTACCACCTTAACCCCTTTTCAGTGTCCAGTTCAGGGGCATTAAGCACATTCACACTGTTGTGCAGCCATCACCACCGTCCATCTCCGGAATATTTTCATCGTCCCGAACTGAGACGGTTCCCATTAAACACTCACTCCCCTCCCCCTCCCCCAGCCCCGGGCCCCCACCCCCTACTTTCTGTCCCTGTCACCCTGACGCCCCCAGGGTCCTCACGTGAGTAGAATCGCAGTGTCCGTCCTTCTGTGTCTGGCTTATTTCACTGAACATCAGGTCCTCGAAGTCCAGCCACATCGTAGCAGGTGTCAGTGCTTCATTCCTTTCTAAGCCTGAGTCTACTGATTCATTACGAAGAGAAAACTAGTAACTTCACATGGGAGAAAGCCAACAGGCACCAGCAGGTGATCAAGCTGGCGCCGCCCAGGACGGGACAAACACCCCGGGCTCTCCTGCCCTGAGGCCCCGGGGAGATACGGCATCACTTTTGGGATGTTGCTGCCCCGAACACACAGCCCGGACATGCCCAGTCATGAGGAGACCCCACAAAGCCACACGGAGGAGCGTCTGACAAAGCCACACGGAGGAGCGTCTGACAAAGCCGCTGGCCGGCACTCTTGACAAAACGTCAGTGTCGCAAAAAAGACTGAGACGCTGTCCCAGAATGACCGTGACGACGGTGACGTGACAGCTACGTGCAACGCAAGATCATGGGACAGGACCTGGGCGTCAGCAGGACGACTGGTGACCCTTGAAAAAGGCTTGTATCAGGAACCCCATCTACACCCAGGACCCTGGCGGGAATCAACTGTTAAATAGTCAGGAATTTTGCAAACCAGCTGTAAATTATTGAGATCGGCCGTGGTGGGAGTATTTATACCGTAGAGATAGGCAAGCGGCACAAAGCAGGACTTTTGGGGGCAGGGGGAGACCTCACAAGCACACCACCGGTTCTGTAAGATGTGACATTAGGGGAAGCTGAGTGAGGGTCACTGGAATCCTGTTCACGATTTTGCAGCATTTTTGCAAGTCTGAACTTACTTCAAAATAAAAAGTTTTAAAAAGTTCTAAAATCAGAGACTCAGCTCCTGGCAAACCAATCCCCTTTCTGTGTCCTTCAGAGGCATCAGACGCCACCCAAGCCTGACACACTCTTTCCCCAGCCCCTGGGGAACCACACCCTCCTGGCTTCCTTCTTTTCCTCTGTCCCTTTCAGTCTTTTAAAATAGGCTCTAATTTCTTTCTTCCATTCGTCTATTCATCCCTCCACCCACCTACCCATTCACCGATCCATCTGTCATCCTCCCCTCTATCCCTCCATCCATCCATTTACTGTTTTTCTTTTTGATAAATTTATTTATGTATTTATTTTTGGTTGCGCCGGGTCTTCGTTGCTATGCATGGGCTTTCTCTAGTTGCGGCGAGCGGGGGCTACTCTCGGTTGCAGTGCACGGGCTTCTCGTTGTGGCGGCTTCTCGTTGCAGAGCATGGGCTCTAGGCACGTAGGCTTCAGTAGTTGAGGGATGTGGGCTCAGTAGTTGTGGCTCACGGGCTCTAGAGCGCAGGCTCAGTAGTTGTGGCACACGGGCTTAGCTACTCCGTGGCATGTGGGATCTTCCCGGACCAGGGCTCGAACCCGTGTCCCCTGCAATGGCGGGCGGATTCTTAACCACTGCGCCACCAGGGAAGCCCCCATTTACTATTTTTAGAGCAACTTAAATGCAGGGCACTGCTCTCGTTTATTGTTCAGTACTGAGCAAAAGAGACAAAGCCCCTGACCTCATGAAGTTCATACACCAATGGCGAGAAAAGCAAGCCAACAAGAAAAGAACTCTGTGAATTAAACACGCAGGAAGGGATGAGGTATCATGGGGGACGGGAGGTGGGAGATATAAAGCTGGGAACGGTGGGTGCACAGACACTCCGCCCCCTCCCAGCACGTGCTAGGGGCCGTGATCTCACTCCCCTCCCCAGCTCCACCATGAACTCCAAGCCTGCAACCGTCTCACTGTTCGATCCAGGCACATAGGAAGAGTCCAAGTGAGTTGGATGGTGTTTGATGGGGCCCCATGCGGGGTTGGACTCCAACGTCCGACCCAGACAAGCCCTTGAAACTGGGAATCCCCAGTTCACGGAGGCTCAGGGAGACAGGGACCCCTGGCCAGCGGTGCTGGAAGCCGGGCCAGCCCTGGAAAGGCATTTGGCAACGTAAACTCAGCACCGTGGAAATGCTCTTCCAAGGAAATTACCCAAAATATGGGGAGAGCGTTAGGCCCAAAGATATTCACTGTAACATTATTTTTAACGACCAAAAAAAAAAAAAAAAATTGGAAGCAGCTGAAGTGTCCAACAATCGGGGAGTAGTTTAGTAAATTATAGTCCACAGACTCGATGGAATACTAGGCAGTCATTAAAAGTGATAATTACAAAGATCAAACGGTAAAATGCAGACGTGCCTGCAGTGTATCGCTGAGGGGAGAGCAGCGTGTAGAATTATGTGTACATTAGGGGTGTAATGATGTAAGAAACATATGCAGCAGGAAAAAGCCTGGGAGGGGATGGAGCGGCAGAGGACAGAGTGGTGAGGTGAGGAGACAGAGAGCCGCTGCTCTTTTCTGTTTTCTGACTTTTCTATGAAGTATGATATCTTTAGTAATTTAAGATACAGGCACACCCCGCTTTACTGTGTTCGCAGATACTGCATTTTCCACACATTGAAGGTCTGTGGGGACCCAAGTCTAACGGCGCCATTTTCCCAAGAGCATCTGCTCGCTTCGTGTCTCTGTGTCACATTTTGGTCATTCTTGAAATATTTCAAACCCTCCGCCAGCCAAAAGATTACAACTCAAAGGCTCAGATGATGGTTAGCATTTTTTAGTGATAATGTATTTTCCATTAAGGTAGGTCCGTTGTTTTTTAGACATAAGGTTATTGCATACTTAATAGACTACAGTGTAGGGCAAACACAACTTTTTTTCTGCACTGGGAAACCGAGAAGTCGGTGTGAGTGGCTTTACCGCAATACTCTCTTCTTGGCGGTGGTCTGGAGCCAAACCCGTGACATCTCCGACGTGTGCCTGTACTTAATCAACAGAGTTATTGCAGGATGTCAGGATTGTGGTAAGTTTTGGCTTCTCTTTGTGCTTTTCTGGATTTTCCAAATGTTCTCCTATGAAGAGGATCGCTCTGGTCCTGTGATGGGAGGAGGTTAGGGTGGGGCCGGAGCAGGGGTGCCAGCCCTTGTGGGATCATTGGCACAGGGACACCCTTCCTGCCCTCAGAAGGGCCATGCGGGTGGAGGAGCAGGGGTGCCCACAGCCTCCTGAGGGGGGACTGGCGCCTCGGCGGGCATCACGCGCTACCCTGAAGGAAGCGCTGGGTGCCCTGGGGAAGGGCGGACGTTCCCCATCACCAGGAGGCTGCAGGCCGGGGCTCTGGGCTGTTACGGAGGGACGTCTACAAGGGGAACAGGGTGGTCAGAGGCCTGCGAGGTGCACTCTAGGGGAAGAGGGGAATGAACTGGAGGTTGTTCTGCACGTACCCTGCCCAGGCGTCACCTGCACCAACTCATTCATGCCTCAGAAACAGCCGTGAAAAACAAGCTTGTTTGTCAGAGGAGGAAATGAAGGCTTGAAGGCCTCAAGTAACTTGCCCAGAGTCATGAAGCTGGTAAGTGGGTGAGCACCCCAGAAATGGCTCTCCTAGGATTGTGCAGTGTACAACTTACACCACTGTCCAGGGCCTGCATCAGGGTTCAGACCCAGGTCAACCCGAGTTCAGAGTCTGGGCTTTCCCACGTGGCCCCAGGCCCTGTGCCAGAAACACAAAAATAAGAAGTTGTCCTAGTCCTCAGGGAGCTCAGAAACCAGGGAGAGAGGAGGACACGGGAAAGAAAACCGTAAAGATGATCATGATGATGATGGTGCTGCAGGTGATAAAGGCGTTGATGATCCTGGCGATGAAGGTGATGGTGGTGACAGTGACCATCATTTATTCAGTGCTCTTTATGTACCAGGCAGGCACTGTGCTAAGTCTTCCAGATAAAGTATTTGGGTGGTCGGTACTATCCTGCCTATTTGGTCTTTCAGCCCACGAAGGGAAGGGCTGATATTTTCACCTAAGTCCACATGATTCCTGGGTCTGGGCTGGACAAAGGCCCGAGGGAGGCCGGGTGTGAGGGGCTAGGACTGAGGTCTATGCAGACGGAGTCTACCCCCCACCTCCAGCAGAGGGAGGGGAAACATGATGGGCAGAGCTGATCCACATTGCGGGGCGGCCCAGATACGGCCCCTGCCTGGAGGGTTGATGCCAGGCCAGCAGTGAGGGGGCCAACAGCCCTGGGGCAGAAAGCCGTAGGGGTGCAGATGCCTGGGGCTGAGCGGGGGGGCGTGCACCTGCTCGCCTTCCTGTTTTGCAGATGGGGGTTGGGCGCTGCAGAGGGGCAGGTGTATCCGCCATGTTTTTTATTTTCTGTATTTTACGATGCTTTGACGTATCAGGGGCCCTGCTGGCCAGGAAGAAAGTGCCCCCTGCCCCAGGGTTAGCTGGTCTGAGGTAGCAGATACTCCCGTGAGCGCGCCTATCGTACGGAACCAGCCAGCACAGAGCCCACACCTCAACCCCCTCCTCTCTCAGGCTCCCACGCTCCCAGGGCAGTATTTCCCTGCCTTCAGTCACCCAGGGCCAGGAAGCAGACAGCTGGAGACCCCCCTATAGCCCAGAGCCTGCCCCAGTTCTTCAATCCATCCAACCATAAGCCAGTGCACTGCTGACCCCGCCTCACCCATTCCATCCCCTGAAAACTGCAATAAAGGCTCTGGGCCCTGCTCCCCCCAGGTTCCTTCTGCCTCTGGACCGACCCGCTGCTGCCCCGTGTGACCCTGCATGGCCTGCCCCCTCCTCTGGGGAACTGTGAGTGATAAACTCTTCTTTCAAGGCAGTGGTCTCCATGTCTATCACCTCATATACCTGATTAAAACACATCATGGGTGCAAATCTCAAGATGGCAGGGGTGGCCTTGGGCCGCATGGCAGATCCAAGTTCAGACCCAGGCTGTCTGGCTGGCCCGTCACGGAGCTGCTGAGGTGCGGTGAGCAGGGGTGAGCAGGGGTCCAGAGGGGCCACGGTTGTCCTGTGTGGTGGGTGGCCATGGGGCAGTGGGAGGGGACGCGCCTTCTGAATTCTGCTCATCTCCCGCTGCTGGGTGACTAGGGCGGGTCTCCATCTCTCCGTGGGCCTCCTCTGTGGACTGGAGACCTGGGCCTGGGAGCTGCCGGCCGGCCGGGAGGGTGCCGTCCGAGCCAGGCTGCAGGCGCTCCTGAGCTGAGGGCCAGGTGCCATGGGGCCGCCCCCCCCCCCCAGTAGAGCCACCACCCTGCCCACGACCCGCTTGGCAGCCCCTGTAGGCAGCGGAGGGCGGGCAGGGCCGAAAGCCGGGCTGGGGTGTAGGGGGAGGGCAGTAGCCGGCGGGGCCCCCGGCCGCCTCGCCCCGGTGCCTGCTGGTCGGCATCTGGCCGCGGCCCAGCTCCCCTGCCTCTGGGCCCGGCGCTCTCCGTCCACGGGGCCGCCTCCCCAGGGGTGTCAGGCCCTGAGTGCACGGCCACGGCCAGCCCGGCCGGCCCATCACTGACGCCTCCCTCCCGTAATTGGCAATTTTGTCATATTTATTCACAACAGATCGGATTGTCAGGAGCTTGCTGGGGCTCTCCGGAGGCCCGCCGTGAAATCGGTTTGAAATGGTGTGTCAGGTTTTTCTCTCCCTGCTGAAGCGACCATCTGGCTGCCGGGCCGGGGCTGGGCTGATACACTGACCCGGGGAATCGCGGCTAAGCCGCTCCCGGGGGCCCGCACGCCCGCGCGCCGCTCCGGCCTCCCCCGTGGGCTCGGCTGCAGGGGGAGACCTGGGCGGGGCGGGGGGGCAGGAGGCCGAGAGCTCCCGGGCACCACACTGGCCATCCAGGCCCTGCCAGGTTGGCACCTCTCCCACAGCCCTACCCCGGGTGGCCCGGATCTCAGCGGCTGAGCAGAATCAAAGGGTGAGTTTTTTTTTTTAATTATTTTAAAAATTTATTTATTTTTGGCTGTGTTGGGTCTTTGTTGCTGCGCACGGGCTTTCTCTAGTTGCGGCGAGTGGGGGCTACTCTTTGTTGCATTGCGCGGGCTTCTCATTGCGGTGGCTTCTCTTGTTGTGGAGCACGGGCTTTAGGTGCGCGGGCTTCAGTAGTTGCAGCACGCGGGCTCAGTAGTTGTGGCTCACGGGCTCTAGAGCGCAGGCTCAGTAGCTGTGGCGCACGGCCTTAGCTGCTCTGCGGTATGTGGGATCTTCCCGACCAGGGCTCCAACCCATGTCCCCTGTACTGGCAGGCGGATTCTCAACCACTGTGCCACCAGGGCAGACCCAAGGGTGAGTTCTCAATCGTGTGGCTGTTCTGTCTGGGTCGACGGGGGCTCTGGTCCTGGCGGTCCTCAGGCCCCTCCCACCACAGCGCATGGCCCTGTGAGCTCCTGGTGTCACTCAGCTGGGGGGCGGGGTCAGCTCCCAGAAAGGTCCTGAGCTGGACTTGATCAGGTGGCCCCACAGGACGCCAGGAGGGCTGCGAAGTGTCATATCCAGGGGAAGAAATGGGCTGGGGGCCCGTGAAGCAGACCCTCAATAAAGCAGGGGCACCAAAACCTTTTTTCTAAGAAATATATTATTTCAAAAATCAAATGGGGCCGCTTCACACCTATTAGGATGAAGTATATATTTTTTAATATAATAATATTATATATATAATATTATATATATCTCTCCAGAAAATAACAAACATTAGCAAGGATGTGGAGAAATTGGAACGCCTGCACCCTGTTGGTGGGAGTGTAAATTGGTACCACCATGGCGGAAAACAGTACAGAGTTTCCCCCCAAAATTAAAAATAGAACTGCCATAGGATCCAGCAATCCCACTCCCGGGGATGTAACCGGAAGAATCGGAAGCAGGGCACAAACAGATACGTGTACACCCACGTTCACGGCAGCGTTACTCACAGCAGCCAAAAGGGTGGAAGCCACCCGAGTGTCCATCGACGGATGACGGATGAACACAATGTGGTCCATCCACACAGTGGAATATCACTCAGCCTTCAAAAGGGAGGAAACTCGGACCCCTGCTACAACGTGGATGGACCTTGAGGACATGATGCTCAGTGAGATAAGCCAGACACAAAAAGACACATACTGTGATTCCACTCCTGTGGGGTCCCTGGAGGAGCCGGGGTCACAGAGACAGAAAGTAGGGGGTGGGGCGAGGGGCTGGGGAGGGGGAGGGGCATCTGTGTGGAGCGGGGACAGAGTCGCAGTTTGGGAAAACGGAAGGTTCTGGAGACGGACGATGGTGACGGCTGTCCAGTGTGACCACACTGTGTATGTACTTAATGCCCCTGAACTGGACATAAAAATGGTTAAGAGGATAAATTTTATGTTATGCATATTTTACCACAATAAGAAAATCAAACGGAGCCACCACCTGTGGGGACACTGGCATGTCCCGTGTGGCTTGTTTCTGGGCAGAGGGTGGGCCTGGTGCCCCTTTGGGCTCTGGTTCTGGGCTCTGGCTGCCCTGTTCTCTCTGCAGGGGAAGGGGGAGGGGATGGGCTGCCCACGGCCACGCCGGGGCCCTCGGCGACCAATGGGCCCTCAGGGCCATGTGGGACCAGGGAGGCCGGACTGTGGGGCTGGAGCCGCACACCAGGCCAGGACTCGGGGGCTGGGACGGGCCAGAGCAGGGGTGGCCTGCTGGGGACACCTGCTTATTTTTAATGCTGACGCCACATCAGGAAAGCCAGTTAGGCAGTGGTGGTGAGAAATTGATTGGTTTTGGAGCAAAGACCAAAACCCAGAGCTCGGAGGTTGTGGGAACGACGGGGGGGAAGGCCTAGTTGGCCCGCCCGTCCCGTGTGTGTCTGTCTGTTGTCCCTTGGAGGATCCGGGCGAGGGGGAGGGTCCGGGCGCCCCAGCCTGCCACCGCGGCCACCTGCTGGATCTGCAGGAATAACACTGGATGCACAGAGGCTGGGCTGGGGTCTGTCTTGGAACCCCCATGGTGGGGGCATGGCTCCTCCCCAGGAGGCTGGCCCGGGGCCCCTCCAGCCTGCACCTGCCCCGCCATCATCTCCCACCTGGGCCAGAGCGGGGCCCAGGCTGGACTGCTGCCAGGTGGGTTCCCTGAGGCCTCCCTGACCCTCACCCAGCCCCCACCCTCCCTGGGTTCCACCCACCCCTGGGTTCTGGTCTCAGCATCTCTGCTCACTGGCCGGTGACGCTGGGCAGCTAAACGCCCCGTCTGGCCCTCAGTTCTTCCCCCTGTAAAAGGGGGTGGAGGGCGTTGTCCTTCCCTCCCACCCCTTCTGCCTCAAACTGGACGTCTGCTCCGAAGCCAGGAGGCACGGGGGCCCTGGGCACTGCCTGGAAGGCGTCATCAGGAGGGGCCCTGCCGGCCGCTGCCCACAGCCTGGCCCGTGCGTCTGTGCAGTGGGAGCCCAGGGACCCGGGAGAAGGCCCTCCCCCACCGGAGGTGGAGGGCGGGGAAGGGGCTCACTCCTGATCGTCATGCTAAGTGGGCGTCTGCGAGGCTGACTCGCGGACCCGGGTCTGCTATTTTCCTAAGGATTAGGGGCTCTTTACACAGCACAGCCCTCGGCTGAGCCTCGCCAGGCACCCACCACGCAGGCCCTCAGGGGTGGGCAAGGCGGGGGTCGGGGGCTGCCCGCGCTCTGGTCGCCCTCAGGCCAGCGCTGCCCAAAATGGGGGCCGCCGGCCGCTGCGCGCGTCTGAGCCGGGATGCGCCGTGCGTGCAGAAGAGAAGACCGCGGAATATTCCAGTAGCCATTCTGCTTCTGTGCACCACACGTCGAGAAGGTAAGGTTTGGGATCTATTGGGCTAAAGAAAATATATCATTAAGGTTAATTTCACCGGCCTCTTTGGACTTTTTTTCACTGCGGCTTCTAGAAAATTCTGAATCACATACCTGTGTGGTCGTGTTCTATTTCTTTGGATGGTGCTGCTCCAGGTAATGTTACCATGTCTGCTCTCAATGATGTAAACCAGGATGGGACGGCAGGCGGGATGGACGGGCGGACTGCGTGGGGCTGGCCCGGCGGTGAACGCCAGGCTGGAGCCTGGTCCTGTGGGACGTGTGGTCAAACCCCCTCCCCTTGAATCTGGTGACTTACTTGACCAATAGTACGTGGTGGAAGTGACATCTGGACCCCTGAGACGGGGTCATGAGAAGGCTTGCAGCTTCTCCCTCTTCGTCCTCTTGGGACCCTGAGCTGCCACGGAAGAAATCTGATTACTGGAAAGGCCAGCGGTGGGCGCTCAGCTCCACTGTCCCGCCTGCGTCCTGCCTTCCAGCCGTCCCCACCAGGGCACCCCCAGACCAGCCCCAGCCCCGTCCTGGGCAGTTGAAACCTGCTGAGTGACCTCAGGTGATGACACGTGGAACAGAAGAGCCACCCAGCCGAGCCCTGCCTGAATTCCTGCCCACAAACCAGGGAGAGATGGTGAAATGGTTACTGTCAGAACTGCTGATTGGGGTAGTTTGTTATGCAGCCGACGACCGGAAGCACTGATACACGACTCCCCCTACTCCTCGGACCCGTCCCAGATCCAAGGTGTCCCGGTGACGCCCGCGCAGCACAGGGTCCAGTTCAGACTCCCCCTACTCCTCGGACCCGTTCCAGATCCAAGGTGTCCCGGTGACGCCCGCGCAGCACAGGGTCCAGTTCAAACTCCCCCTACTCCTCGGACCCGTTCCAGATCCAAGGTGTCCCGGTGACGCCCGCGCAGCACAGGGTCCAGTTCAGACTCCCCCTACTCCTCGGACCCGTTCCAGATCCAAGGTGTCCGGGTGACGCCCGCGCAGCACAGGGTCCAGTTCAGACTCCCGCTACTCCTCCGACCCGTTCCAGATCCAAGGTGTCCCGGTGACGCCCGCGCAGCACAGGGTCCAGTTCAGACTCCCGCTACTCCTCGGACCCATCCCAGATCCAAGGTGTCCCGGTGACGCCCGCGCAGCACAGGGTCCTGTTCAGACTCCCCCTACTCCTCGGACCCGTCCCAGATCCAAGGTGTCCCGGTGACGCCCGTGCAGCACAGGGTCCAGTTCAGACTCCCCCTACTCCTCGGACCCGTTCCAGATCCAAGGTGTCCCGGTGACGCCCGCGCAGCACAGGGTCCAGTTCAGACTCCCCCTACTCCTCGGACCCGTTCCAGATCCAAGGTGTCCCGGTGACGCCCGCGCAGCACAGGGTCCAGTTCAGACTCCCGCTACTCCTCGGACCCGTCCCAGATCCAAGGTGTCCTGGTGACGCCCGTGCAGCACAGGGTCCAGTTCAGACTCCCGCTACTCCTCGGACCCGTCCCAGATCCAAGGTGTCCCGGTGACGCCCGCGCAGCACAGGGTCCAGTTCAGACTCCCGCGGTGGCCTTGGTCATCACGTCCACGTAATGTCCTTCAGTCTGGAGTGACCTTTCCTTGACTCGCGACACTGACATCCTTGAGGACAGCAGGCCGTTTTGTGGAATCACATGCCCTGGAGTTTGTCTGCTGTTTCTTCAGAGCCGGTTTCCTGCTTGGTAGGAGTCGCTGCCGGAGGAGATGCCACAGAGGTGACACCGGGTCCTGGAAATGCGTCCTGTGCAGGGTGGGGGGGAGGGGGGGCCTGGTTTGATCTGACCGTTTGATGAAGGGAGTGTCTGCAGGGTTCCCCGCTCTAAAGTTACCCTTTTCCCTCTGCAATTAATGTGTTTTTGTGAGGTGGGAATTGGAGGCTGTAAATATCCTGCATGTCATCAAGGTTTCCATTTATTCCTGACTCAGGACACTCTGGCTGCTCTTGTTCCTTCCCTGCCCGGCTCTGGGACCATGATTTCTTCAAAAGCCTCCTTTTCTTCTAGTGGGGAAAGGGGCTTAGAAACCAAGATTTGGGTTCTAGGAGTGCCCACTGCTACCAAGGGGTCACTGCCCCAGGAGGATTTGGGGTGCAGGTCGGTTCCACACAGAGACGGCCCAGCGGATGCTGGCTGCGCCGGGGGACTCGGGGTTCACCGCCTGCAGGGTCTGTCCCCACGACGGGCCTGAGCCACGCCCTCCAGCTTCCTGGCCACAGCTGCAGCTCCTGCTCCTGTGTCACAGGACGTGATTCACGGGGGACCCAGATGGTGTCCCAGAGGTGGGCCTGAGTGCCATCTGAGTGGGCAGCACACCAGCACGTGCCCCAGACACAAGTCCAGGGCTCGACAGGCAGCCTGGGAGCGAGGGGGTCAGAGAGCACCGGGGTGTGCTTGGCACGTGCTCGTGGGCACACGTGTTCACATGCACACCTGGGCGTGGGCGTGCGCAGGGAGCCATCCTCACGGCACGTGTGTGTATCTGACATGTGGTCTCTGTGTCTGTGTCCACACTGTGCGGGGAGCTGAGGGTCTGGGGGCGTCTGGGGGTGCCTGAGAGAGGGTGAACGCTGCTGCACGTGTGCGTGTGTGCACGGACCCACAAATGTTCACGTGTGTGTTCACACGTCTGAGGCTGCTCGTTCACATGAAGGCCCGGGCGTGGAGCGCACACCCACGTGTGTGTGTGTGCGCGGACCCACAAGTGTTCACGTGTGTGTTCACACGTCTGAGGCTGCTTGTTCACATGAAGGCCCGGGCGTGGAGCGCACACCCATGTGTGTGCGTGTGCGTGTGCGGCCCCCAGGTAATTCTCAGGATGGGAGGTGGTCAGTTTGTGTCTGAGCACACGTGTGTCTATGTATGTGGACACGTGGGCACACGTGCAGCCGTGCTGAGAAGTGGGGGAGTGGGCATGAGAGACCCCACGGAGTCACGCCGTCCCAGCCCCTAAAGATGCTGACCCTGTGCCCCACCGTCCTGGGGAGACAGCCGGCTCTCTGCCCCTCCCGACAGCCCGAACTTGAGACGAGCCCCAGCTCTCCCCCCCGCCGTCCCGAAGCTCAGGGGGCTCAGACCCTGGTCCCACATCACCCAGAGCCCCTACACGCAGCCCACGCTGCTGGGCGCCCACCCCCCTTGCCTGCCGCTGGGCGTCGGCCGCAAGGAACAGAGGGATTCGTCCCACGACGCGGCTGCTGCGAGGAGGGCTGGCGCCGCAGCAGCCGCTGGTGTCTGTGGGACGGTGGCGGCCGTGCAGGGGACGCTGGCCAGAGTCAACCCCAGCTGTGCTCCACGGTGGCTGCAGAGGGGCCCATCACCCGAGGCCCTGCCTCCCGGGATCCAGGCTGTGGGCAGCAGGGAGCGGCCGAGAGGCCCGGAGGGGCCGGCAGACTCGTCCAAGGTGCCCAGGGGGTCGGGGTCCTGCCTTCCAGCGTCCTGGGCGCCCCAGCCTCCCCCACCCACTCCTGCCAGCAGTGTGCCCCCCGCCCCGTCGTCACTGCAGGAAAGGCTCTTTCCCCGGCTGAGCCCACCCACTCCTGCCAGCAGTGTGTCCCCGCCCCGTCGTCACTGCAGGAAGGGCTCTTTCCCCGGCTGAGCCCACACGTGCTCCCTGGCCTCACTGAGGGGGCTGGGCAGCCAAGGAGGGTCTCCGTGCCTCGGTCTCTGTGTCTGTAAATCGGGGACGTGGTCCCGTCTTGTCTGCTAGGGCCGACCTGGGGGCTGGGAGGCTGCCTGCCGCTGGGCCCGAGCCTCAGGGAGCCTCCGCTGTCGCCTCAGCCCCATGGTGGGGGGACCATCGATCCTCGAGGTGGGGGGCCGTCCATGCAGGCGGGCGGCGCATCCCCCATCGACCAGCCGTACCGTGTGCCGGCTCCCCCTGTGCTGTGCTAACAAGCCCATCTCGCGGCGCCTCGGGGCCTAATTGGCAAGACGGGCACGTGCGTGTCTGTCTGGGAGCCCGGCGGCTGTGCCCGCCCCAGCTCGAGGCGGACGGCGGTGCTGGGCCCCCGTGCCGGCGTCCTGCCCCTCGGGCTGCCAGCCGAGGCCGCCTGGTTTCTAGAGGCAACACCCAGAGGAAGGCCGTCAGCAGGGATGTCAGCGGGGAGAAGGGGCTTGTTAGTGGGGCCCCCTGAGAGGTGCTGGGCCCACCCCACAAGCCCAGAGGCAGCCTGGAGCCGTCCCACAGTGGGGGGGAGGGCAGTGCAGGATGGGGAGGGAGGGAGAGGCAGGCACATGGTGAGGGGACCCGGGGCCCTGGCACTGGAGGGTAAAGGAGGACAGGGGTTACTTGGCACAAGGAAGGAAGATGGGGGCAGCCCCAGAACAGAACTGGGGTAAAACCTGCAGGTGCAAGAAAATGGCCACTTACCTTGTCAACTTTGGTGTCCTGCCCAAATGGCAATGAGGTCCCGCCTGCTTCCCTCGGGAGCTGTCGTGGACCTGGGCAAGCGAGGGATGGCCTGGAAGGTAGTGATGTGCCTGTCAGTGGGCGCGTGCAAGCTAGAGGCCTGAGAGAGGACTCCAGCTCTGCATGAGGCAGGAGGGCTCTCAGAGTGGACGCAATGGACCTCAGGAATGTCCCCTCGGGGTCTGCTCAGCCGAGCACGGTGCTACGGGGGGGGGGGGGGGGCAGGGAATCATGTCCTTGTCCCCAGAGACCCTCTCCAGTGGGAGGACCTGAAGTCGGAGGGCCCGGCTGGGCGCCTCACTCTGCAGCAGACTCATCGCCTGCTCGGCCGGGGGGGTCTCCTCATCCCAGTCCCCCCAACACCCCAGAATCCAGCTGCCCCTCCCATCGGGCGGCCACCACCCCAGTGACCACAGGTGGGGACACTGATGCCCCGAGGACGGCAGGAGCGACCCTCCCAGGCCTCCAGCACAGCTGTTGCCGCCCGGTCCCCACTGCTCCTACCCCGGTAGGCCCCAGATGCATGCCTCACAGCCCACAGCCCGCCTGGGCCGGGCTCCTCCGCGCTCCTCGCTCTGGGCGATCCGGGACCTCCACCCAGGGGGGGAAGGGCCAGCCCCTCGCTGAGGCCTGATTGGGCTCCAGGGAGGCCCCGCCCTGGATGCTCTGGCTGAAGCAGTCAGAGAGCCCATTGTTCGTGGCTCTGCCTGCAGAGGTGTCACGGTGGCAGCCTGAAGCCGGCCGTGATGGGAACGCTCCCACCACGGAGACCCCCAAACACGCCCGTCTTATTTTGCTTCCAGCAGACGTGTCCGGTGGCTCCTCTGCTCCCATGTTCTGGATGAGAACACTGAGGCCAGAGGGGAGCAGGGTGCCTGGTCCCCCTCCTGGGTGTGGGGGACCCAGGAAGGTGGTGGCAGAGCCTTGCTGCTGTCACCGGGGCACCCGGGCGGCCACCAGCCCAGACAGGTGTGCGGCTGCCCCGCCCCGTCGGCCGCGGCCCATCCATCAGCCCGCTAATCTTTCAGCATCCGCTGGCCTCTCGTGGGGTGTGATGGATGGGCTCCCGGCCTCGCCGACTGCTGCGAAATCACTCAGCGCCAGACAAGCCCTAAATCTGACGCACGGAGTGTTGAAAGGAGGAATGTCTGTTTTCATAACCTACCTCAGTTACAATAAATATTTAAAATGCACATAACATCCTCTCGCTGCACAATCGGCCTCTGTGGCCCCGGCTGCGCAGATTTAATTAGCTCCGGGCTTGCCCCGCCGGCCGCGCTCGCCCGTGGACGGAAGGCCCCTGTTTTCTTAAACTCCTGGCCACTGCTGGGCTGACACAGAGCCTTTGTCTGGCCTGGCGTCCCCTGCTGGCCCCCAGCGCTGGGCTGGATGGGTCCCCGGGCCATGGGTGCCCATGGATGGGGGGGCGCGTCCCAGGGCGTCCTGGCTTCCCGGCCAGTGAGCAGCCCTGACCAGGGCCCCCAGATGCTCGCTACCGGGTCCCAGAGGCGCAGGAAGACGACAACCCAGAAATGAAGGCAGAGCCTCAGCCCTGGTCCCGGATAGCTGTCCCAGGAGCCGTGCCCACTCCAGCGGATGGCCCGGCGCCAGGCCCACTTGCCTCCCTTCCGCCTTGGACCTCGGCTCCCGGGATGGCAGGACCCCCGTCCTCATCAGGGGCCACATGGGCACCAGGCCCTGTTAAGGCCCTTGGGGATCATGTCCCCGACTCGCACGGACCCCTTGAGGTGGGGACGATGTCGCCCATTGTAGAGATGGAAACTGAGCTCAACGTGGAGAAGTGACTCCCGGGTCACCTGGGTTTGTCGGGAGCCCCGCCTGCTGGCCGGCCTGCCTCAGCCACGCCTTCATTCCCCATTCGTTAGTTCACTCGCCCACGTGCTCCTTTCGCACCAGCCTGCGTCTCCCTCCCTCCCTCCCTTGGGCAGAATGGAGGTGCGAAGCGGGTTGAGGGATCAGGGCGGCATGGAGGAAAGCCCGGCATTCTTCCTGGAGGGAGAGGCTGCGGTGAGCCCCTGCTCAACCGGCCCTCTGTCCCCTGGTTCCCCAGGAGGCCTCGCCACCACCCAAGCCTCGTTCAGCCTCCGGGACGCGCAGGAGAGAACACATTTCTGTTGCTTCAAGTCACCCCGCTTGTGGGGCTTTGTTCAAGCGGCCCGGGACACCAGTACAGTCAGGCTCCCGGGTGTGGGTCCCAGTCTGGCCTCGCCTCACCTCCCCCGTTTGCCCCGCGGCATCCTGGGGTTGTGGGGTCCGAGTTCTCCGGGGGATGGGCAGCACCTCTGGCTGGGCCTGGGGCTCAGCCCAGCCTCCCGGGCCTTTCAGCCCCTGGATTGTAAACCACGGAGAGGCTGGGGGACGCGGAACGTGCATCCCCATCCAGAGCCCCAGGCTGTGCCCTCCCCCGCCTGGCTTTTCCGGATGGCGTTGGGATTCAGGTAGGGACAGCGTCCCAAGGATGTGGGGCTGGAGTGTGGGCCCAGAGAGGAATGCCAGTGGGGCTCCCCAGCCGGCCTGCGGCAGGTGCTGCCCTCAGTCCGGGGCCCGAGGGCTGGCCCGGCACTTAGGGGGCCAGCCCCTGTTCCCGAACCCTTCCTCTGTCTGTCCAGACGGATGAAATCACACCATCCAGCCGCCTTGATGTTCCCTAGGTGCCATCCCCAGGCAGTGGGACAGGTCCAGCTGTGAGGCAGGACAGGCGGGCCTGGGTTCGAGTCCGGACGCAGCCCCTGCAGGCTGTGCTTTCGGGCAAGTCCGTAACTTAACCTGAATTCCAGTTCCTTCCTTTTCGGGAGTGTGAGGGCTCACTGAGAGGCTCATGGCCCCTGCGCCGAGAACGCTCTGCAACAAGCCACACCAAAACCTAGCGGCTCAGAACCACATCTGTTTTGCTTACAAATCTGCACCTCGGCCCGATCGGCTGGTCTCTTCTCTACCTGGGGTCCTGTCAGCTAGACCCACTTGCCAGCTCCCATCTCACGGTCAGTGAGACTGACGGCCTCCCCTGTGGCCCGGGCCTCCTCACAGCACGGAGGCTGGGAGCCAGGGCTGGGGCTGGAGAGCGGCGGGCGGAAGCTGCACCCTTTCCGCTCAAGCTGGACGCCACAGAGCTGCCCTCCTGCCGTGCACTGTTTCCTGGGAGCGAGGTGCGAAGCCTGGCCCACCTTCCAGGGTAGGGAAAGCGACGCCTTCTCTTGCTAGGGGAGAGGAAAGTTCTAGAAGAGCGTGTAGGATGGGAGATACCGTTGCGGCCATCCTTGGAAAGCACACCCAGTCACATGAGTCATCAGCGGCCACTTAAGGCCCATAGGGTAAGGCCTGACCCTGACCTTCGCCCCTGCTGATGTACCAGCGTCCCCTCTCTGCCCTGGGGGCCCTGCCCTCCTCCAGGCCCTCCACCCCACCCTCCCTCCTGCCACAGGGACTTTGCACATGTGTCTACCTCTGTCTCTTCTCTTAGTTCACACCCACTCTTCTTTGGGGCCCAGCCCAAGGTCACCGCCTCAGGGAAGCCCTCCCTGATCTCTCTGCCCTGACCCATCCCTTTCATCAGCTTTTCTCTAGGCTCCCAGCCTCCTCCTTCAGAGCGCAGGGTCAGTCTGCAGTTCTGTCTGATGTACAAATATCGTTATTTAGCAAACGTCTGTCTCTACAACTCCCTGCTCCTCCCCACAGACCATAGGCTCTAGTCCTTAGCATGGATCCTGGCATTCAGTAGGCGCTCAATAAACAGCTGTTAAATGAAGAGAGAACAGAAGGCACTTGGATGAGTCAGAGCCCACCAGAGAAAGTGTAGGTTAACCTGTATATAACATAGGTAGGTACATAGGTAGGTAGATAGATGGATGGATGGATGGATATTGCAAGGTTGGCCGATGAGGTGGGTGCCGGCAGACAAGTCTGCAGTCTGTAGGGCAGGCCTCTGGGAGGGCAGCTGGAACTCTCGGGCACAGGCTGAAGCAGCCGTCCATGGGTGAAATTTCTTCTTCCTCCGGAAACCTCGGTTCTGCGCTAAAGCCTTTAACTGATGAGATCCGGCCCACCAGATGATCCAGGATAGTCTCCTGGACTTAAAGGCGGCTGACTCCACATGCCGGCCACACCTGTACACCCCGGCCACACCTGTGCACGCCGGCCACGTCTACCAAGTGCCTCCCAGCAGCGCCTAGAGAGCCTTTGGATCGCGGGGACACAGAGACCCGGCCACCACGGCGCGTAGCAGGGCCTCACCCCCCTTCCTCCTCGACGCCTCCCACCTGGGATGGATGCCGAGGTGAGCCCACGGAGGGTGCTCAGTGCCCGGGCCTCCCGGGGCAGTTTCCCCTTGGCGGGGGGCGGGGAGCGCTCAGCCTCGGAGGGTTTGCGGGTCCCGTTAAGACGTTCCATCCAGCGGGAGAGACGGGCCTGTGAACAAGTGAATGAGACGTTCCCTGTTGAGAGCTGCAGAGGAAGCTGGACTAAGGGTCCCACGGAGCATGGGACCAGGTCTGTTGGGAGGTGGATACGCGTGTGCGTGTGTAGATGTGTGTGTGTGCACATGCATGTGTGCATGTGTCTGTGCATGTGTGTATGTGCAGCCTCAAGCAGGGCATTCTAGAAGCAGGGCAGGAGCTGCCTGCCTCATCCGACCCGGCCTTGGGAGGCGCAAGGCCCCCTGCAGCCCCCCCTCACAGCTCGAAGCTCCCAGGAGCCAGCCCAGGTTCGAGGGGAGTGGATACAGAACCCCCTCCATGAGCAACAGGAAAACAGTGGGGGCCACGTTTTAATTTGAGACCATGTTTTAAAACCACATAGCTGACGTTGTCGGATAGAGTTTCCAGAAAAATCACTCTCGCTGGGAGCCGGGTGCGGAGGCCAGAAGCTGGGAGGCCTGTTAGCTTTGCTCCTCTGAGCAGATCAAAACAGCCTCTGCAGAGTAGCAAAGGGTGGGCTGGGGGAGAGGAGAGGCACCCCAGGGCCAAGGGCAGGGCCAGGGGGCCGGACAAGGACGCACGGTCAGCGAGCAGACGTCCTTTGGGCCAGGGAAGGCCAGAGGGCTTCCTGGAGCAGGGGGCAACCAACAGGGGCTGAGAGGCCTGCTCCGCCCCCGAGGAGCTCTGGACAGACCCTTTGGCGTGTCTGGACCAGCCCCCTGCTCTTCTGGCCCCCAGCCGGCCTGCCCACGGATGGCCGAGGTCCTGGGGCGCGTGTGTGCCGGAGACCCCGCCAGTGGGCGTTCCGCACGCACCGGAGCCGCTCTGGCTCCCACCCGCTCGCGCCTGTTTATGAAGCGGAGGATAAGTGTTTAATTAGTCGCCTAATTGCCTGGGTAATTGGGAGACGTACTCAGCTCTCCAAGTAATCAGTCGGAATAGGCCTGGAAAATATCTGGCCCAATATTCATTAGTGTGGTTCAATCGTTACACAGTTACCGTGTTTGGTTCGTGACAAGGCCCAGCAAACAGCTGCGCGCCCTGCAGACACCCACCAGCCCTGCTGGGGCAGGTCGCCCCGCGCACACCCCAGGCCTCCCACCCCCGGCCTCCTCCCCCCCACCCCGCACCCCCAGGGGGCCTGGCAGCCGGGGCGCAGGGAGAGCTCAGTGCACTGGACCAGCAAGGGGGTCGAGTCCCCAGTGGCGGTGGGCCGGGGGGTAGGGGCTCTGGTCCATCACTGGTACTACCCGCACGCACAGCCCTTTATAAAGCAGGTGCCCATCCACAGGTCTCTGAAACTGCACAGCCCCGCAAGGTCCATAAATGTGCCCATTGTACAGACAGGGAAGCTGAGGCCAGAGGGACCAGTGGAGCCAGGTCTCCCCCCTGGATCAGCAGCCCCCCCGGAGGTGGGCCCAGCCCGGGCAGGACAGCCCATCTGCTCCCCGTCCCCGGACCCCGCCGCCCACCAGGAGGTTTGGTCCTCCATGGAGGAAGCTCCTGGCAGCAGAGGAACGTCAGTGGGAGCGCTGGGCCCCCACGGGGGAAGGCAGAGTCCTCGCCTGATGTCTGCTGCCGGGAGCGAACGGCCACCTGCTGCCCCAGCGCTGGCCACTCACATCCTCTACACCTGATCCCTGGTTGCCCTCCCCGCACCAGGCTCTGCGCTCTGCTGTGGTGGGCACAGCCGTGACCACACGGGACCTGACTCTTGCATCCCCACCGACTTCCTCAGGGCACCTGGAGGGAGGGGAAGATGCTATAAGGGTCTTTGTGGGGGAGGTGGAACCAGGCCGGGGGTGGGGCGCTCCCCGCATGCTCGAGCCAGGGCCCGAAGGAGGGGGCAGAGGCAAGTGGAGGGGAGGGGATGGAAAAGCATTCCCGGTGGCTGGAACAGCAAATGCAAGGTCCCTGAGGCAGGGGGGAAGGCAGAAGGCCCTGGAGCTGCAGGTAGTGGGCGGGGAGCTGGGTGATGTTGGGAGGTGGGGCTGGGATCTTGCTCTGGGAGTCGTGGGGGCCCTTGAGGAGGATTAAGGGGGCATTGAATGATGCTGTCCGGTTGGCATTTTTAAAAGCCCCTCTGTAAGGAGGATGGGTGGGGGACCCAAGGGGAGGCCGAGAGACCAGTGCAGGGGGCCAGGTGAGCTGCGGACTCGGACCCAGGCCCCAACCTTCTCTGCCTGCTCTGGGCCCAGGAGGGGGGCTCGTCCTCCTCTGGAGGCCACGGCCCTCCCTCCAGCTCTCACCAGCGCTGGCCCAGCCCTCCTGCTGCTCCAGGCCCAGCCCAGCAGGGCTCCTGCATGCTTCCTCCCTCAGTCAGGCCCACAACTTCCAGAACAGCCTCCCTGTGGAATCGCCTGCCCCAGTGTTGCCCCAGCCCTCGGCGACAGGCCACACTCACTGGTCTTGCCTGAGTCCTGTTGTGGTCGTGGGGATTTGTTCACACACTGAAAGCCCTTAAAGTGCAGATGTGTTACCTCGTGGACGGCACACAGAAAGAGCTGGACCAGAATCGGAAACCCTGGCTTGGGTCCCAGCCTCACTGGGTGACCCTGGGCAAGCCACTCGCCCTCTCTGAGCTTCGTTTCTCATCTGGGAAATGGGGGAGAAAATAATACCCACTGATGGGATTATTGTGGGAACATGAACAGAGACACTGAGTACCCGGAGGAAAGTAATTTGGGGGATGGTAGTGTGAATAGCCACTGTAGGTGGTGTCCCCAGCTGCTGCCTGGGCTGGCATTGGTCTTCATTTGGTTTAATCCTCCCACCCATTTTTTAAAATAGAGGGAAAATTCATGCAACATAAAATTAGTCACTAACCATTTTAAAGTGAACAATTCAGTGGTATTTAGTAGGTTTACAATGTTGTACAAACACCACCTGTATCTAGTTCCCACACCTTTTTATTGTCCCCAAAATCCATTAACAGTCGCTCCCTAGCCCCCCTCCGCCAGTGTCTGACAACCACCAATTCTCTGTGGATTTGCCTATTCTGGACATTTCTCATAAATGGAATCATATACTATGTGTCCTTTTGTGTCGGGCTTATTTCACTCAGCATCTGCCCTCGAGATCTGTCCACGTTGTAGCAGGTGTCAGAGCTTCATTCCTTCTGTGACTGAATCACATTCCACTGTGTGGGTATCAGCCATCTTTGGAAGCAGGTATAATTATGGTCATTTTACAGACGTAGAAACTGAGCATCAGAAAGATTTCTCTTGTCTTCTGAGCTTACAGCGTCAGGATGTGAGATACTGGAAGGGCTGTAGTTACTGTTTCCAGTGCTTTTCATCCCTTGTGTGGACTCACGTTGGTCTGTTGTTATTTTCCTTCTGCTGGAAGGACTTCCTTTAACACTTCTGGTAGCACAGGTCTGCTGGGGGTGAGTTCTTTCAGCTTTCGTTTGTCTGAAAAACATCTTTATTTCATCTCCAGTTTTGGAAGGATTTTTGCCGGGTATAGAATTCTAGATTGATGGGGTTTTAGGTACTTTAAAGATATTGCTCCACTGTCTTCTTGCTTTATTATTTCCATGAGAAATCTGCTGTCACGCTTATCTTTATTCCTCTGTATATGTGTCTTTTTTTCTCCGCTTTTAAGATTTTATCACAGAGCTTAAAGAGCTTTTGAGCAATTTGATTGATGTGCTTTGTTGTAGTTTTCTTCATGTTTCTTAGACTTGGAGTATGTTGAGCTTTTATCTATGAGTTTATCGTTTTCATCAAATTTGGTAAATTTTCAGCCAAAGTTCTTCAAATATTTTTGTTTCCCCATTTTCCTTCAGCAACTCCAACTACACAAATATTAGGCCACTGGAAGTTGTCTTTCAGACAGCTGATGATCTTTTTCATTAAAGAAAATTTTTTGACCTTTCTATTTTCATTCTGGATAACTTCTCTTACTATGCCTTCAAGTTTATCAATCTTTTCTTCTACCATGTCTAATCTGCTATTAATACCATCTAGTGTATTTTTTTATCTGAGTCATTGTTGTTTTCAACTCCAAAAGTTCAATTTGGGCCTTTTTTTTAATATCTTCCATGTCTTTTCTAACATATAAAGTAGTTATGATAACTGATTTAGCTTTTCAAACATATAAAGTAGTTATAATAACTGATTAAATGCCCTTGTCTGTTCATTCTAACATCTGTGTCAGTGCTGGGTCAGTTTTGATTAATTGAGTATTCTCATTGTGGGCCATGTTTTTCTGCTTCTTTTAATGCCTGATAATCTTTGATTAGATGCCAGACATTGTGAATTTTGCCTTGTTATTTGCTGGATGTTTTTGGAATCCTGTAAATATATCAATACATGAGCCGTGTTTTGGGGATGCAGTTAAGTTATTGGGAAACTGATCCTTCCCAGTCTTGTTTTTATTGTTGGTTTTGTGCCGCTCTCAACTTAGTGCTAATTATTCCCCACTACAAGGCAAGACCTACCTGAATATTCTTCCCAAGGCCCTGTGAATGATGAGTTCTTCCAACATGAGTCTGCTGGTAGGAAGAGACATTTTCCCACCCTGTATGAGCACGGGACATTGTCCTCTTATCCCTTTGGATGATTCTTTCCCAGGGCATGGATAATTTCCCTACCTTCATGTGGTACTCAGTTCAGAGTCCTTACTCCCTCTCCTTTTGGGTGCACTGTCCTGCAAATTCCACTTTGATATGCCCAGATTCTTGGCTCTTTCTCAGGTAGTTTGCCAGGTTACGTCTGGGTTCTTCCTTTCTGCCTCATGATATGAAAAGTCTCCCAATGGCAGGACTCACTTCATTTCTCCCCCATCTTTCAGGAATCTGTCCTTCACTGCCTGATGTCCAGTATCTTAAAAAATATTCTTTCTTATATTTTGTCTGCTTTTTTAAAATAGTTGTTTCAGATGGGAAGATAAATCTAGTCCTGTTACTTTATCTTGGGTGGAAGTGGGAATCCTCAGACAGTTCCCACTGCAGGAAAATCAGAACCCAGACATGGATCCTGGGGATGACATTTGAACCCTGGATCAAGCCAGGCCTGAAGTCAGAGATCTATCCCAGACAGTTCAGCTCTAGGAGGCAACAAATTCCCTCTTCTCTTTAAGCTGGTCAAGCTGGCTTTCGGCTCCTTGCTACTGCCAGCTTCCTATCCAACCATTGCTGCACGAGGCAGCTCCCTGGAGGTGAGAAATGCAGCTACAGGAGAGAGTGGGAGTGAGTGCAAGGCTAGGCCGGGCTGGGACAGGTGCAGGGGCACAGAATGAGTTCTGTGCTTCTGAAAACCCACCCTGACCAGGTGAAGAGAGTGGATGAGTCCCATGTTTCCCACTCCCAGTCCTCCAAAGTCTTCTCAAAACACTTGGAATAAAGCCCAGAGTCCTCAGTCTGAACTGACACGGCCAGGCCTCTGTTGCCCCCTCTCTTGCCTCAGTGCCCCTGCCCGAGCCCTGCAGGCTGCCAGCCCGTTCCCACCCCAAGGCCTTTGCGCCGGCTGTGCCAGCTGCCAGGGTCATGCCCTTGGGTATCTGTGTGGCTCAACAGCATGCACCGTAGATCCCCACACAGGTCTGGGCACACAGCGAGGCAGTGCCTTTCCCCTCCCGGGGACCTTATGCCAAGGAGGGAACAAAGGGGGGGGTGGGCCCCTCAGAGGCTCCTGTGACCCCAGAACTTCCTAGAACAGGCCCACCTCCCTGGGGCAGGGCCGGAGAGGCCTGGTCCCAGACCGCCAAACTGCCCTCCCGGCAAAATATCCCCATCCAGCAGAGAGGATGGGTGGGGGGAGTGAGGAAAGGAAAATAATTACTTCTCAGCCTCTAACCCTTTCCGGCAAGTGACTCGGTAATAAATAATCCCCACGTCCCTCCAGCGCGATCCATCAGCAAGAGACCCTAATTACTTTAGGCTCACTTCGAAACCGCTTCCAGCCCCACTTCCAAATAAATAAAAAATTAACATGGGACCGAGCAGAGACCCAGACGCAGGGGTCCCAGCCCCCTCCCTGAGGTGTGCCTGAGCCGGGGTGGGCGGTGCCCCCGGGGAGCCCCATGCACCCCCCCGAGGTGGGGCTCGAGGCTGGCAGTCAGGGGAGGAACCGGCTTCCCGGCACCCCTCCGACCCCGGGCCAAGGACCCACCTGTCACGTCCAGGGTCTCAGCTGGGAGGCTCCCACCCTGCAGGCCACCGCCCGGGCCCTTCTGTGGCCCTAGGGCACCGTGGTCTCAGGTCAGGCCCCGGGCCCAGCGCCCACCGGACGTGCTAGCTACAGCCTCCTTCCTCCCCGACCCACTCGGCCGAGCCTCTCCATCCAGGGCTCCGCTGTGCCCTCCATCAATAAGCCTGGGGGTTGACGAGCTGAGCCCTAAATGCCCCTGAAGCTCTGGCATTGAGGCCCCACCCACGGGGGGCCCTGACTTCTCTCTTTGCTGGCCTGGGGACCCCACTGCCTGTGTCTGGGCCATGGCCAGGCCTCGGCCGCACCTCTGAGCCCCGCATGGAACCGGAGCCTCTTTGGAGGAGTCGCCGGGGCAGCCCGGGCCCTCCCAGCCCCGGATCGCCCGGTGGGTGGGCAGCGGCCTCCTCTGTTGGTGACCAGGCCGTGGACGGGGAGGAGAGACCAGGCCTGTCCCCGCCTGCCCCAACTGGCTCTGCTCAGGGCACATTCCCCCAGCCTCACAGCCCCCTGAGCTGAGGACCGGAGGGACCCCCCGCCCAGACCCTGCCCCCTGCCCGCTGCGCATGGGGAAACGGCCCCCGCCCCGCTGGCCCCGGCCTCGTGGAGCTGCAAGCCAACTGCAGGGTGGGGACAGAGCTCGCCTCCGCCTGCGGGTCAGGACAGTGAGGGGCCGTGGGGGTGGCCCGGACGCAGGGCTGGCGACCAGGGGCCGGGCAGGAGTGAGGCAGCTGGGGGCACGTGGGGCCCCTCGCCAGACCCTCCGTGGGAGAATTAATTAAACACATCTCCCTCTGCCGCCGCCGAGTGATTTCTGCTGACCTCACCAGGCCGATTAATATTTAATTAGCCTTTAGGAGGAAAGGAAAGCACTTATTAACCTGCTACGTCAATCTGTCAGCGCCGGGGCTGGGTCTCAAATGGACCGCTTGGCAGGGAAGGGGGAGAATAATGACCAGGCAGGCTGCGCTAAGGTCTGAGGGCTGGGCTTGGGCCTCAGGGCCTGAGTGGGGTGGGCAGGGGCAGGGCAGATGGTGCCCGTCACCGGGCCCGGCGTCCTCTGAGCACCACTCACGGGCCTGCTTCCAGCTCAGGGTCCCAGCCGCTCTGGCCCCAGTGCCTGGAGCTGACTTGTGGGGGAAGGAGCGTGGGGGGCCAGGATTTGGGGGTGCCCCATGCTGAGGCCCCGGGAGTGGCGGGGACTGCGCCAGGCAGGGCCCTGCTGCCACAGGAGGTGCTGCCAGATCTGGACAACCAGACCCGGCAGCCGACTCTCCCAGCTCAACATTACCGTCGGGCGGGGGTGAGGGCGGGCTATGAAAGCCAGAAGAGTGAGCTTTGTGTGAACTCTGCTGATCTTCCACTTCTAGGATAACAGACAGACTCCACGTTCCAAAAGCTAGGGGAGCCGGGGTGGAGTGAGTGGCCCACGCCAGCGCCTGCGGCCCCAGCACACAGTAGGTCCTCAGCAGACTCTGGAGGGATGGACACACGGAAGGGTGGGGAGTGGAGCTGGAGGTGGCAGACTCAGGAGGGGACAGCCCCGGCCACCACTGCTGCAGGGGCCTCGGCATCTGGCCCCACCCACTGCGGCTGCCAAACCCTGGCCACACCCCTACCCTCATGGTCCCGCCCACAAAACCCCTGGACCTTGGCATGTGCTGTGTCTGCACCAAAAAGGGACTTTGGCTCTCAGCAAGCTCTGGGGAGGCCGTCAGGGCCTGTGGGGCTGGAGGAGGAGGAGCCCTGAGACCCCCGGAGGGTGTCCCCATGCAGACATTACCCAGATGGGGGCTACGAGCAGGGTGGGGCGGGGACACCTAGGATGGGCTGCCATGGGGGACTGCCCAGTGCCCCTCTCTGCCAGCCAAGCCCCCAGGCCCCTCCTGAGCCCAGAGCCAGGCACACGGATGGCTCTGCCAGGACCTCTCTCCCCGATGTTGGCAGGTGGTGATGAAATTTTTAAATAAGACCAAAAAAATTAAAACTCCCCCGAGTTTTATTAACTAGCTAGGTAATTATAAACTGGCTTAATTAAAATCTACCCTCGGAAAGCACTGCTGGGCGGCCTGACAGGGAAGGAAGATGGGGGTGTGGCTTCCCCGTGACCAGACTCGGTTTCCCCAGGCGTAAAGTAGGGAGGATACTAGCCCCTGACCCGGAAGGGCTGTTGGGGGCACTGAATGCAGAGAGTCCGCCTGCTCAGAGAGGCCAAGGGCCCCGCGCAGACGCACAGCAGTAACTAGCAGGGCTGAACTTGACCCTGAGGAAGACAGGGGCTTCCCTTCCAGGCCTGACCCACGCGGGGGTGGGTGCAGAGGGTCCCGGAGACCCTCACGGAGAATGCAACAAGCACCCCGACGTGGTCCGCATGGGGGCCTGGGGGCTGCAGAATCTCCCAGCCCAGCCTCGTCCTCCCTCTGAGAAGGTGATGGTGGAGCCAGGCCTTACAGGACAAGTGGGGCTCATGTGCAGAAGAAGAGCAGTCCTGGAGAGGGCACACCCGGTGGAGGGCACGGCAGAGGCAAGGGCCAGGAGGTGTGGATGGCCCGGAGGTTCAGAGAGGCTGCAGCTCGGTGGGGGCAGGAGAGGGAGGAGGCACAAGGGGCCAGGTGAGGCCGGCTCGGATGCCGGGCTTGGGGTCTGGGGCTCAGCCAGGGGCGGGAGAGGAGCCGGGCCACCCAGTGCCCTGAGGGGATCTTGCTCTGGCGGCCTCTCTCCCTGACCAGGGCAGCCGTGAGGGCGGGCGGCAGGGCCCGCGGGGCTGGGCACAGCTCGTTGGTCCTGGGGCAGAGCCTCCAGACTGTTTGCTGGCCCAGCGTCAAGCCACTGCCATGCTCATGGATGGAACCCTGCTGGGCCTGGAGGGACGGGACCAGGACCCCAGAGGGGCCCGACGCCCAGTGGGGAAAACGGGGACAGGGAGGCGGAAGGTGCTGGGAGGATGGAGGTGTCTGGGGAGGAGTCCAGGGGCTGGGACGCAGGGAGAGAGACAAAGACAGAGAGAAAGAGAGACCCACCCCGGCGTGGGACGGGGAAGGTGCCCCTTGCAGAGGCGTAAGCAGTCGCCTCCGCAGAGGGGTCCCGGGGCTCCTGGTGGCCCCGAGGCTGGAGGAGGTTAGGCCCGCTCGCCCTGTCACCCCGCAGGGATGGCATGATGGGTCTTCCCCACCCCCACGCCGACTCCAGCCCTGAGAGCCCGGGGTGTCCCCAGCACGGCCCCCCGACCCGTCTGCCCACCGAAAGGGAGACCTCTCCACGGCAGCTGGGGCCACAGGGAGTCTTGGGGTCATTCAGGCCTGGGTCTACTCCTGGCTTGGCCACTGGCCGGCTGTGTGGCCTTGGGCGGGTCATCTGGCCCCAGCCTCAGTTTCCCCGCCTCCTAGGCTGCTGTGAGTGCATTAAGCACCCAGCGCACAGTAGGTACCTCACCAGGGACCCGCCAGCCACGGCCCCGCCCACCCCTCAAGGCGGGGAGTCTGGGATCCCAGCCTCAAACCGCCCCCACCCCGCGGTCTGTTCCGGCGGCCGCCCCGCGGCTCATAAACCCCTGAGCTTTGATCTGTCCTCCTTCCGTGGAGCCGGAAGAGACGGGGGCTCCTCCCAGCCCAGCCCTTCAGCGTCGAGCCCCCCCTACACCAGTGCGTCCATTAACCTCTGCACTCCGGCCGGAAAGGGCAGCTTCAGCCCCCGCCTGTTCCCATGGGGGGCGCCCACAAGGTGGGGCTTCGAGGGCGTCCTGCGGGGAAGGGGCCCGCCCCCGGCGGCCGTCCCAAAGGGCCCAGGGCCTTGGGTTACCGCGGACGCCAGGAGGCCCAGGGCTGCAGTTCCACCTGAGAGGGTGGATGCTGACAGTCTCAGCTTGGACCCCCAGACCCTCGTCACCCCCCAGCAGGGGCAACTTCCTTGTGGTCTGAGGGCCTCTCCTGCCCCAGGGGACCCCTTGGAGGTGCCATGGGAGAGACCCTCCAGAGTCCCTTTCTCACCCCATGCCATCCTGCCCACTCCCTGTGACCCCGCCGCCCCCTTCCAGCCCCTGGCCGTCTCCCTTGGGGCTTGTTCCATCCCAGGTTGGTGGGAAGCAGCACCCCTAGCGCCCTGCTGCCCCTGTGACGGGGGCCTCCCACCTGGGCCCGCTGGGGAGCTCGGGCTGGCATCCAGCTCCACCCCCGTCCTGCCCCTGGGCCCAGGGGACGCCCCCGCTCCTCCCTCCGGGGTTCTACACAGGACGGGCCCCCCTCTTCTCTGCCATCCCCCCACCACGGCTCTCACTTTGTCACAGTGGTTCTTGCCATCGTGCCTCCGAGGGGATGGGGCTCCTGCTCTGCGAATGGAGCGGCAGGGTCACTGCCCTGGGCACGCGTCACCCACTGAGGCCCCAGACCCCCAGCTCCTTCTCACAGGAGACAACGAGCTCCCCTCGCCTGGCCCGCCCAGGGCAGCGGCTGGGCCGGACCAAGGACAGGGGTTCCCTGAGCCCCCCACTCCCAGCGTCTGACCTGGGTCTAGGCACAGCATCCGTAAATCGGGGAGCAAGCCCCTCCCCGCTCACGGGCAGCACAGGAAGATGCTCGCGGGGCCCGCGGCACGCCGTCCGTGAATGAGCTCTCTCCCTGGGAGCGCAAGTCCAGGTGCTCAGCTTGTGTGTACGGGACCCCTGATTCACGGGCACAGCGGGGAACAAATAAACAACCCCCCTCCCGGCGCTTGGGGTCTGGGGGCGACGCAGTTGAGAAACCGACAGGCACCATGGAGGTTGTCACCAGGGGTGTGTGGAGGGCTGGGGAGGAGAGGAGGCGGGTTCAGAGCCAAGCTGGTGGCATCAGGGGACAATCACGGGGATCCGGGAGGGGCGGGAATCCGTGCGGGGTCAGGGGTCAGCCTGGGACGAGGACGGGAGGCGGGAAGGAGCCCTGTGCAGTGGAGGCGGGGCGAGCATGCGGCCGGAGAGACAGGCGGGAGGGCCGGGAGACTTCTCAGCTAAAGGTCCCTCTGGCTGCCAGGAGGAGAGGGGAGCAGACGGGCCGTCTTCCTGCCAGGGCACCATCGCGGCCATGGGGCCTCCATCAGAGCTCGCAGGGCCCAGGCCCTGCCCCTTCCCCCGCAGACCTCAGGAGGAGCCTGGTCCGCTGGCTCTGCCCCTGTGCTGTGTGACTGTGGGCCAGGCCCTGCCCTCTCTGGGCCCCTGCCCCATCTGGGCCCCCTGCAGCCCCTGTGCCGTGGGCTCTGTGGAAACTGCGCTTCCAGCCACGTCACCCGCCTTCTCACGGGGGTCTCCGGCATGCAGAGGCCCAGAGGTCGCAGGGATAGAGGAGGAGGCCTGCCCGCCCGCCCGCCCGCCCAGGCCGCGGCCTCGTCTCGGGGAACCCCTCCACCCAGCCACGGCAGCCTCCGCCCCCCTCAGGTCGGCTCCGTCTGCAATCGACACATTTCCTTCCTCCCCATAAGGCATGTTTTCCCCGTCGGGCTTACAAATAACCTCAAATTTTACTGTTTTCTTTCCCTAATGAATTCTCCGAAACGTGTTACAAGCTCCCCGTTAATGACTGTGGAGCGGCAGGCCCCGTGCGCCCCGGTTTTCCGCGGCTGAATTAGCCTAGCTGCACACAGCACACAGCCCCGGCGCAGCTTGGCTCTCCGCAATTGCTGGGAATCCATTATATTGACAATATCCATTTGTGTAATTCCTGCATTAGGATTTTGTGCTAAACTGTGTTTGAAAGGCACCGCCGACCCTGATTACCTCTTTAATTGTGCTTAAAAATCCAGATTAATTCAGAGGCGAAGTCGACCGCGCTGGGAAGGGGCCTTGCTGGGCCCAAGCAGGGGATGGTTCCCGGGTCCCTGGGGTGGCTGTTTCCACGGGGACCTTCCTCTGTCATGCTTCTAGCATTCTTGAGAGGCTCCTTCGGAGCTGCCAGAAAACTCTGGATCCAAAACGGGGTGGCTGGGAGCCTGGGCGGGCGGACAAGAATGACAGCGGCGCCTGAGTGCGGAACTGGGCTGTTGAGCGAGGTGCGCCAGCCTCCCTGGGGAGAGCACGAGTACTACGGCCTCCACTTTGCATGGGAGAAGGTCGAGGCAGAGACCGGGCTCGCCCAGGGCCTTCAGTTGGCGAGCGGGCGGGTCCGGGGGAGCCTCGCCCCATCTCCCGCCGTCCCCCCGAGGAGGCTGGCGGGCCTCTGCACAACCCCAGCTCCTCCTGCCCTCCTTGGACCCGAGGGGGCTCAGGGGTCCCCTGGTCCCACTCCCCCGAGTTACAGGTGGAGAAACTGGCACTGAGTGGCCGAAGGCTGCCTCTGGGTCACGTGGAGAGATGGTGGCACCCGCCCCAGGTCAGCCGGGGAGGACTGTCTCACGCTAAACCTCTGGCTCTGCCATCCTGCAGACTCCGGAGTGTCCTCCCATAGTGGGGGCAGTTGCTGTAGAGGGGAACCAACCAGAGGTGGCGTCCCAGGTGTGAGCGAGGACCTGGGGTCCAGCCAAGCCAGGCCCAGGCCTTGGCTCCTCCCCTGACTTGCTTGGACAGTCCCGTCCCTCTAGAGCCTCAGTTTCCCCATCTGGACAAGGAGTCCTGACACTGAGCTGGGCGGGCCGTCACGTGGCTTGGAGGTAATATTTGGTGGTCGGTGCCGGCATGGGGCGAGCACATAGCGGGGGCTGAGCAAAGGCTGGCTGTACGGGGGGGAGGTGTCATGGCTGTTTGGGGGGGTCATGGCCATGAGGGGGAGGTCATGCTTTCCTGTGCTGCTGCCTCTCAGATCCTGGGGCAGCAGGGGGCAGCGAGGTGCTGGCACCCCCTGGTTCACACCATGAAGTGTCCATCCTTCCAGCCCATCATATTCCCTGGGGCAGAGTCAGAATTTCCAGGGGGGCCTGGGGTGCAGAGGGAGGTGGGAGTATCTGCAGAGCCCTGCCCTGGCCCTCAGGCTAATCCGAACCGGACCCCCGTGTCGGGTGGGGGTGGGAGAATGCGGCTGGCCACCTCCATCCACGCCCGAGAGCTGAGGTTTGGTCCAGGCTCCCCGCTCTGGACCCACCACCCCCAAGGCAGGCCCTGCCCTTTGCCCTCTCTGTGTCCGTCAGACCGGGATGGCCCAGGGGGAAATCGACTACAGGTGGATGGAGGGAATCTCTGCCCCCCGGGGGTGCTCGGCGCAGGGAAAACTTTGGATCCCGAATCCAGCTCGCGTGCACGGTCGGGGTGACCCCAGCCACCCAGCCAGGGAGGCCCCTGGGTGGGGCAGGCGAGGTGACAGGCTTCTTGGGTCAGCCAGGCATTGGGGCAGAGCTCTCAGGAGGGGCCTGTGGGGTGGCGGAAGCAGATGAGATGTGGCGGAAGCTCGGCAGAGACGCGGTCCAGCCGAGGCTGCCTCCAGCCCGACCGCACCTCAGGCGCTGTGTTCCCATCTCGGGGCCCAGGGCTGGGACACCCACGTCACTCGGTCACGATGCAGGCTGCCCCGGGGAGAGGGGTGTAAGTGCCCACGCATCTCCCCTTGGCCAGTGCAGGCAGCGCTCCGGGGACGGGCACCCGTGAGCCACCGGCAGCTGGGGGAGGGGAGCGCCATCGTGGCCAAGGGTCCCCTCACCTCCCATCGCCCAGCGAGGAAACAGAGCCCTGAAATCCGGTCTGCAGCTCAGCAAGGCCGACGGCACCTGACCCCACAGGCTGCTTGGTGGACGGCCGGCACGCACACACGTGCACACACGCGTGCACACACACGTGCACACACGCGTGCACACACACGTGCACACACACGTGCACACACACGTGCACACACACGTGCCGGGTGCTCAGCGGCTGTCCGGGGGTGCCATGCACCCATTTACAGTGTACGGCTCGGCGGGTCTAGCACGTTCACAGAACTGGGCAACCTTCACCACAGTCAATTTTAGAACACTTTCATCACCCCCAAAGCACCCCTTCTTTCCTTAAACTTGTTCCTGGGTATTTTATTCTTTTTTTGCACACACATTTGGAAAAACCCTCTGGTGTTGGTTTCGGGAAGGGGATTAAAACAGTCCCACGTGGTGGTGGAAGAGGCGAGGTTCAGGTAGAGGGCGAATCACCCACCAGTTAGTTGTCTTTCGCTGTAGAACATTTATCCCCAAATGTAGCAGCTTGAATCACGCACACTTATCATCCCCCAGTGTCTGTGGGTCAGGAGTTGGGGAGCAGCTTAGCCGGGTGGCTCTGGCCCGGGGCTCCCATGAGGGGCCGTCAGGTGTGGGCTGAGGCTGTGTCACCTGAAGGCCTTCGCAGGAGGCGCTTCCCCACGGCTGCTGGCGGGAGGCCCAGGTTCCCCACTTCGCCGACCCTCCAGGGCCGCTTGGGCTCCTGGCCACCCCCAGAGCTGGTGACCCAGAGCACGGGGAGAAGCTGCTGTGCCTCCTACCACCCGATCCCGGAATCCACGCACCGTCTCTTCTGCTGCGTTCTCCCCGCTGGAAGCAGGTCACAAGTCCAGCCCACACTCGGGGGAAGGGACTCAGCCCCCACCTTTCTGTGGACGGATTTCAGAACCAGCACAGGAGGTAGACTCGGGGTAGCGCGTGGGGAGGACCGTGACGGCACCATGGCAACTGGCGTCTCCAGGTGTTTCTGCGCCAGGCCTTCAGCGGAAAACACCTAAGCCCAGCTCTGGAGCCGGAGGAGACCAAGTCAGGAGGCCTCAGGACAGGCCTGGCCCTCAGCCCTGCTCAGCCAGGGTCCCCGGGGCCCTAGGCCTCCCCTAACTCTCCGGACACTGACCCGGCTCACTGGGGCGGGGGCCCTGGCTCCCCACTGTCCCCAGGCGGAGAGCGGGCCCTCCCCCGGGTAGGCTCGCTTCTGCATCCCAGAGGGATGGAAAACTTGGGCCCCTGGAGGGACCCCGTGTTTGGCCCCGACCCACAACCCTCTCCTCACATTTATAACCGAGTTTCCAGGCAGGATTCCGAAAGTGACGGGTAATTAAATGGCAGGGCCCTGGGCCTCCCACCCACTCCTGGCTGTGGCCGCGGGGTCGGCCCCTCACCTTCCCAGGGCCAGGATGCCTCTTCCAGGAAGCCTCCCCCACACCAGCCGAGTTATTTACTTTCCTTAACAACCTTTTATGAGGGGCCTCGACGTGGCCTTCAGGAGAGCGGAGGAGGGCTCTAAGGTCATCCTTTGGATGTGACTTTATTAACTAAAGTCGGGCCCGCGGCAGGTTAAGCGGCAGCCCCTCCTCCCCCTGGGCCGCACCGACTGCACGCGGGCCCTCCTTCTCCAGGCGCGGCCTGCCTGCTCCGGTTTAATTAAACCCTCCCTCCGCCCCCGACGGGCAGGAGACCCACGGCAGCGCCTGACACCCGGTGCCGCCACCTGCCTCTGAACAGCAGGCCTGGAGTTTTAAATGAATCCATTTTCTATGTAATCAATCAAAATCAATCAATTGTATTCAATTCTATAATTAATCAATCATATTGAAGTATAATTTCCACGTGATAGAATACTCCCACTTTCAGCGGACGGTTCGATGGGATTTAACAACCACAGGCTCGTGAAACAGCCCCACAGTCAAGACGGGGCCCCTCTCCCCATGCAGCTCGGGGGCCCCGGGCCACGTGGGCCACTGAGCACTTGAGAAGTGGCTGGTCCCCGCCGAGGTGCCCCGGGCGCGTGAAACACACACTGGGTTTCCAGGACTTAGTCTGAGAGGAAAACCCCACAAAACAGCACACTAATGATTTCCATAGTGATTACCCGTTAAATGGTGACATCTGAACGTGAGGTAACACAGTGTATTATTGAAACTGACATCACCTGTCTCCGTTGCTTTTTGAACACGCCCACGAGAAAGTTTAAAACGGCATCAGTGGCTCGCGTGATGCTTCTGCTGGCCAGTCCTGGTACAGAGCAAGGTCCCCGCTCCCCAGCCCTCCCCCGCCGCTGCGGTCCAGCCCTGACCCGGGCACCGTACGCCTCAGAGCCCCGCGCTCCCGTCTGTGAAATGGGGACAAGGTGCTGCCGCGTGGGCTTGTCGTAGGGGCTAAAGGACATCAGAGGTGATTTGTCTGCAGAAGTCCCGGCCCTGGGCATGGGCACTGCACCCGTGGGGGAACCCCAGCTGGGTCACCGCCCCAGCTTCCTGACCCTGCCATCCTGTTTAAGTTCCAGAAGGTGGGACATGTGGGGGAACCCCTCTTCTAGACTCCCTGGAGGGAGGAAACTTGTTCACTGATGGTATTTTCAGGCGAGGCAAGGACGACATCTCCAGCAACCTCCCCCGTAGCGTCCGTCCCATACCTCCCTGAGCCCCTGCCCCCTCACCCCACCTCCCTGCCTGCTGGTTCTGCCGGGAGGATTCTGGCATCAGGGAGCCCGGCCCTGAGGGGGCACCACCTCACCCCCAGGCACAAGACCACCCCAAACAGACCCCAGTTTACACAAAGCTTCTCTGAAGTAGAGTGCCTGGCTGGAAGGAAGTCAGAACCGAGGCACCACAAGGAAGGGCCAGTGCTGACCACGGGCAGGGGCGTATGAGCATCAGAGTGAACAAAGCGGTGACAGATTATAGCAGGTCGAGTGAAGAGTCCACCTGTCAATGCCGACACACAGAAGTAAACAGGGGAGGGAAAGCGCCTCCTTACAGAATGGCACAAATGTAGAAAGAAATGGAATTAGAGGATTCACCTTTGGCTGCCAGAGTAGAAATGATGGTTCCAGAATGAGTCATGGATGGACGCTAAGACCGTCGGGTGCGACGGGGAAGGAGAGAGTCAGTGCCTCCGCATATCTGCCCACTGACAACTTCACCGACGTGTGTCCACGCGGCCTGTACCTCCTGGTATGCCAGCGAAGCCGTCCCCACATCCGTCACCCCAAAGGCTCCCCCTGTCGCTTGTAATCCCCTCCCACCCCTCCATAGATTCTCCCTGAAGCCTCGGTTGACCACAAACCTGCTCTGTCCCTATAGATTAGTTTGCATTTTCTATAGCGTCATATAAACAGAATCAGGCAGTATGTATCTTTCTTGGTCTGGTTTATTTCACTCAAGATAATAATTTTGAGGTCCACCCATGCGCTATTGCATCAGTCGTTCATTCCTCTTGGAGGCTGAGCAGGATTCCACTGAATGGATGTACCACAGTCTGTTTATCCACTCACTGTGGATGGACACAGTTTTTGGCTATCACCAAGTTGTTACGAACATTTGTGTACAAGTCTGTGTGTGGACATATGCTTTTCTTTCTCTTACGTAAATACCTAGGAGTGGAATGGTTGGGTTGTAAGGACACATATTTAACATTTTAGGACCTGCCAGACTGTTTTCCAAGGCAGCTGTACCATTTTCCACTCCTGCCAGCAAAGTGTACAAAACTCCATTTCTTCCACATCCTCACCACCATTGGCCACGTCAACCTTCTTCTTCTTCTTTCTTTTTTTAAAATTAATTAATTTTTTGGCTGCGTTGGGTCTTCGTTGCTGTGTGCAGGCTTTCTCTAGTTGTGGTGAGTGGGGGCTACTCTTTGTTGGGGTGCATGGGCTTCTCATTGCGGTGGCTTCTCTTGTTGCGGAGCATGGGCTCTAGAGCGCAGGCTAAGTAGTTGTGGCGCACGGGCTTAGTTGCTCCGCGGCATGTGGGATCTTCCCGGACCAGGGCTCGAACCCGTGTCCCCTGCACTGGCAAGCGGATTCTTAACCACTGCGCCACCAGGGAAGTCCCACCACATGAATTTTAGAATCGGCATGTTGATTTCCACAGGAAGCCTGCTGGGATTGTTTTTGGATTGCCCCAAACTGCCTCCAGGGAGC
This sequence comes from Balaenoptera borealis, assembly GCF_965194805.1. NCBI lineage: Eukaryota > Metazoa > Chordata > Mammalia > Artiodactyla > Balaenopteridae > Balaenoptera > Balaenoptera borealis. The sequence continues at coordinate 88,177,785 of NC_138872.1, read as the reverse complement.
TCCGATGTGGTCACCGACCCTTCAACAGCTATTTCTTGCTGGGCCCGGGGGGGGCAGGGGGAGGGGGTGGAACCCCAGGTGCAAACCCTGGCTCTGTGCCCCCTTGCAGGGCAACCTGTCATTTCCTTTCTCTGAGCCTCCCAGCTTATGATTTGGGGACGGTGGCACTGAGGCCTAGGACTGTTGGGGCTTAAGGGTGGGGATGGTGTCGGGGCAGCAGCAGTGGGTGTGACTTCCCAGCCGGGCTCTCTGCGCTGCCCCTGCCGCCACCCTATCCACAGGCACCACGCCAGCCACAAACCGTCTGCAGCCACACCTGTTTAGTGAAGACGATGCTTGTAAGACACCGCGTTCAGGTCCCTGGAGCCTTTCCCCAAAGCCCAGTATCCCAAAGTTCACCCGCATCCTTTGATGAAAATAGATAAAGCCCAAGAGGGGGACTTCCCTGGTGGCGCAGTGGTTGAGAATCCGCCTGCCAACGCAGGGGACACGGGTTTGAGCCCGGGTCCGGGAAGATCCCACATGCCGCGGAGCAACTAAGCCCGTGCGCCACAACTGCTGAGCCTGTGCTCTAGAGCCTGAGAGCCACAGCTACTGAGCCCGCGTGCCACAACTACTGAAGCCCGCGTGCAGCAACAAAGACCCAACGCAGCCAAAAATAAATAAATAAATAAATAGATTTATTTTTAAAAAAAGCAAAACACCAATAGGACACTTATTTGGGGTGACTGTGTAGCTACAGGGTGCTACTCTGTCCCAGTGCAGGGACATCGATGGGGGGCGACTTGGAACCACGCTCACAGCAACCCCGTGCGCTGACTCGCTCCTCCCTCATCCACCGTCTGCATCCCGGCCCTGCAGCTGGACGCCTGCCTGTGGCCAGGAGAGCCCACCCACCCTGGGAGCGCCTCCCCCGAGGCCCAGCCGGGCAGGGAGTGCGCTCCCACCTTCCGGACGGGAAGCTGAGCCCGGGGTTCCCATCACGCGTTGGTTCCCCTCCTCTGGCCTCCCCTGCAGTCCTCGGAGCCAGGTGGGATCATCCCGTCGTACCAAAGGCCCAGAGAGGCGCAGGTGTTCTCCCGAGGCTGCTCAGCCTGTGAGGGACGAGGGACGGGGCGTACAAGCCGCCTGGCTCCCAGCTGACCCTGTGGCTGCCTAGAGGGTGCCTGCCCGGCCCCACCTGCCCCCGCCCCGCTCACCTGCCCCCGCCCCGCTCACCTGCCCCGTACCCGCTCTGTCTGCAGCTTCTCACCGCAGAAGAGCACCCCAGCTATTTACCATGAACTCATTTAAGTTGGTTAATTTTTAATAATGTTGAAATTTCCATGTGAATAATTCAGGTAAATTATTTATTAAAGCACAGGGTAAAGGGATCAGGAGAATTACCAGTCGACAGTGTCACCTGCCCCGCGGGCGGGGCGGGCGGCCTCGTGGCCCAGGAGGCCCGTCTCCAGGTTGGACAGGGGGCGTGGGCCCTCCAAACCTGCTCCGCCCTCCGCGGCCCCCAGTGACCGCCCAGCCGCCTAATCCTGCAGCCTGGTGGCCCCTGGCTTCCCTCTCGAGCCCCCCAAGTCCACCTCCACCAGCTGCCTTGACGCCCCTGCAGCCCCCTGAATCCGTCCCCAGTGGCCGGAGGGAACTTCCTATGCACAAACCTGACTGTGTCTCCCTAGAGCAAGCCCTGCATCAGTAACCCCAGGGCTCTTGGAATGAGGCCCCAGGGACCCCGCGAGGCCCCTCAGGGCTGGACGGTGGAAGTCACACTGACCTGGGACGCAGGAGGGGCCAGAAGGGGATGGGAACTCCCGGAGACCCAGCCCCAAAGAAAATCACTCCCCATGCAGGGCCCAGGTAATAATAACAAACCATTATTAGAAATAACAATCAGTGGAACAATCAAAATTGAGCATTTGATGATTTACATGTTTTCCTCATTAAATTTTCACCCACCCTAGGAGGGAGGCACTGCTGGTATTCCCACTTACAGAGATGGGGAAACTGAGGCCCAGAGGTTCGGGACCTGCCTGAGGTCACACAGCTGGTGCTGAGATCTGAGTAGGTTTCGGGGAAGGAGCCTGCAGCCTGCTGGGAGGGGGCTCCCGGGATGGCTGAGGAAGATGATCCTGGAGAGGGGCTGACGGCCCGGGACACAGGGGCGCGCCTCCCGCCCACCTCCCCACCCCAACTCTGCGGGCAGGGCCAGTGGGAGCCCGCAGCCAGGCCCCGTTGAAAGACACATCCCCGTGAAAATGCGTCTTACATATTTGATTTAATCGCGGAGCGCTGATCTCCCAGAGTGGGACACGACCCTGGTCACTTTGCGGAAATGAATTGCCTGGGAAAATGGAAATTGTCACTTTATTATAGGATTAAAAAATTCAGTCTATTTGAATAATAATGGGAAATATGGCAAGCCCATGTCCTTCCCTCTCTCTCTTATTAACAAATGAGGTTTGACCCTCCCAGGGTCTTCTCACAGAGGGGGTGTCTCCAGAGAAAGGGTGTGCCCCCCCCATCCCAGCCTCCCCCGCCTCGGGGATCGCAGGGGCCTCTCCAGCCAGGGCCACCCGCCCGGTTCCCTGGACGCCCCCGCTGGCCCCAGCCTCCTGCCTTCGCCCGGGTTGCTCCTGCCCCGGACACCAGTCCCCGCTCCGGCTGCCCGAATCCTCCCTCTGGGCTGCTCCCCCCGCGGGCCCAGCCTGCTGGCCTTGGGAGCCGCTCCTGCACCCGAACTGCCAGGCGGGGTCAGGACGCACGCCACCCACCTGTCGGGGCACTGGGACCCCACTCCTGCCGCGCCCCACAGGGTGTTCACCCGCGATGGTCACAGAGTCGGGACCAAGAGAGTCTGTGTGACGCTTGTGCGTTTCCTGTTGTGGTAAAAACGCATAACATAAAATTTACCCTCCTAACCGTTTTCAGGTGTGCCGTTCAGGGGCATCAAGTACATTCACACTGTCGCGTAACCATCCCCACCGTCATCTCCAGAACTTTCCGTCTTCCCAAACTGAGACTCTGCCCCCCGTTAAATACTAACCCTCCATTGCCCCTCGCCTATATTATACCTTCCCTATTAAATGATTAGGTCTGTAGTATATTTCATACGTCATGTGCTACGTGACGTTATGCTATGGGACAGGGTCCCCAGCCTGGAACCCTGAGATATGAGCAGGGGGCCCCAAGACCCCGATGTGCACAAGCCCCTGAGAAAAGCAGGGAGGGGTCTTGGGGCCCGACAGCCAGGCAGCCAGGACCCCGAAGTGACAAATCCTCACCGGAGAGGAAAAGGAGGGCCGCCCAACTGTGAGGGTGCAGGACGTTGGGGAGACCCCAGCAGGAGCACCCGAGATCATCGAGAGGAAGCCGGGTGCCTCCCTGGGGGTGGTAGCTGGGCCCCTGCCCCGGAGCGGGAGGGCCTGCCTGCGGGGGTCAGGACTGGACGGTTGGCCGGGGCGTGTCTGCACCCATCACCCCTCACCACGGGGCGCTTGCAGGCAGGGGCAACACGGAGCGAGCCGCTGCCTTCACCTGGGCGCCAGGAGGCACTGCTGCCCCGAGGGGCTGCCACCTCCACCCCGTGACCTCACGCCACCACGGGCAGGACCCCGAGCAGGGCTGAGCGATGGCTGCTGCCGTGGGGACCAGAGGGGAGGAGGCTGCGCAGAGAAGCCAGGAGGCGAGGATGCAGCATGCGGAAAGGGTGTCCCGCCCCCGGGAGGCCTGCTGGGCTGGCGGCTGCGGAGGGTCTGCGGGCAGACGCGGGGGTGGGGCAGGGGCTGGGTGGGGAGTTCCTCTTCCCCCGCAGAGCTGGGAGGTCATGCCGTCCTCGGGAAAGGAGAGCAAGGTGACTCCCAGGTGACCACGTGCTGCCCCGGCGGGGCAGGGGTGTGCTGGGCCCCAAGAGCGCTGGGATGAATCTTCTTCACTGGCGTTTCCCAGGGAGAGAAAAGCCGCGGAGAGCTCCGTGGTTCACGCTGGGCTCCAGGCTCGCTGGCCAGAGTGATGATGGAGACCCACACAGGGCCTCGAGTTCCGCCTCTGTAGGGGGTGTCTGCTCACCCGGCCGCCTCCCATAAGTTTGCCTGAGGGGGAGGGGGTCTCCCTCCCAGCTCTGACCACGCTCACCGCACCAGGGCCAGCCAGGGTCAACTTTGGCCCCCGCGTGGCCTGGCATTTACGCACTGTCCTGGCCAGGCCGAGTGCTGCCGCCTGGCATGGCCCCGTTGCCAGCCTTCCTCTGGGCGGACGTGGGGTCTCCATGGGGGGAAGCGGGTTATTGCCTTCCAGGGCGGGCTGTCCGCAGGGGCTGTGGGCAGGCGGGAGGCATCTGCCTCCGCCAGAACAAAATAATTAAAAGAGAATTCGGGGGATCAGGGCCTCCTGTCACTGGGGGTAGGCCAGCGCGTCACTCTTCCCGGGCTGGGCTCACAGGGCAACACTGTGGCCGCGGGCGGGTGGGGAGGGGGCAGGAGGTAGCGCCCGGAACCCCCCAGGGGGACATCAGAGACTCAGCTGGTCCCCCCAGGGACGGAGTGCAGACAGGGCTCCCTGGGGACCCCCCACTCCCGACCCTGTCCCGCCGGGCCACGCCCTCGGCCCTAACCCCACGCCTCCCGCGGGAGCCCTTCCTGACTATGCTTGGCTTTCTGGTCACGCTGCCCGGCCTCTCAGAGGTGGTCCCTGCCTCAGCTCTGCTCCCCTCTGCAGGATGGACAGGGTGAACCCGTGTCCACTGGCGCCCCGGCCTCCAGCCCCCTCCCCGGAGCGCCTCATCATACATGGGAGGAGTGACGTCAGCCCCAGTGGGTGCCAGTGGAACTGGGGCTGGACCCTTTCCCAGCCAAAGCCACTGGTTCACCTGCCTTTACATCCTGAGCCAAGAGCAGAGGTCTGGGCACTGGACCTCGCCCCGGGGCAGTGCTCTCCTGGGCTCCTGCGGCCGCTCTGGGCTGCCCTGTCCTGCCACCCACACCAGGGTCTCCAGCCTCCGGTCGGGCCCCCGTCCCCCGCCGGGCCCTCTCAGGAATCCTTTTAGCTCCTGTTACCAAACTCGGCTTTTGGTGGCTTCAAACCAGAGACCAAAAAATACACAGCGGGGTGAGAGGAAGCACACGTGTGTTTTGTAGTCAGGCCATTGGCTACATCCATGTGAAAAGAATGTATTGAGCACCTACTGTATACCAGGGAGCATGGTAGGTAGTGGGGTGATGGTGACCCACAAAGTAGATGGGCCCTGTCCCCAGAGCAAGCAGTCAACAGGGACAGACACACAAAGAGTATATCAACCTTGAATAAACAAGTAATGGTAAGCGGTAGAAACACAGAGAAAATGGTCCAGCAGAGGCTCTAAAGCTGCGGGTCAAGGTCCCCAGACTTAAACCAACCACAGCCTCATCAGGCTGACGAGCCCTGCGGGTCAGGAACACGGACGGGGCGCAGAGCGATGGCCCGTCTCCGCTCCAGTGTCAGGACCAGAGCTCGAAGCCTCGAGAGCCGGGGTGACTCGGCGGTGGGGGCCCAGCCGTCTGGCGGCGTCTTCCCTCACCTTTCTGGGGCCCCGGCCAGCTACCATGTGACCATCTGGCCTCCTGGCCAGGATGCCTCCAGGTGGCTGTTGGGCACCCTCACAGCATGGCCGCAGCGTCCTTGGGACTCACTGGACTCCTACAGGGGGGCTGGGAGGTGGAAACTGAGGCCCAGAGAGGCAACCCCACCTGCCCCAGGTCACACAGCGAGACGTGGCCGGGCTAGAAATTGGGACCCAGAGCCACGTCCCAAAGCCCCACCCTCCACCCAGGCGCTCACCCCAGGGTGAATCCCCTGACTGGCTGTGTCCTGGGCGCCATCATGGCACTTGGCAAAGTCCCAGATAACTGAGCGACACCCAGCCTGGCCCCATGGAGGTCGCTGGGAAGGAACAAGCAGTGCTCGTGTCTCTGGACCCCAGGCCTGGACAGGCAGAGGGCAAGGGGACGCCAAGGCCCCCAAGACTTGGTTTCCCCAGGTGGAGCCTCGCTGGCCCTGGCTGTGAGGACGACCACGGGACAACTCACACCCCCCAGGTGTGAACTGCATTAACACAATCAACCTCACACGGAAACAGGTGCAGGGAGGGGAGAAGACAGCCCTGCTGCAGAGGTGGTTCAGCTCAGGCCGACTGGCTGCAGAATCCTTGTGCCCTGTTCCACCTCAGGGGGAGGGCCGTGGGGTCAGAAGATCTGGGCCCAGGAGCCCCAGCCCAGGAGCCGTGGGGAGACTACACACACACACACACACACACACACACACACACACACACACACAGGCTGTCCCTGCTCAGCAGGGAACCCTTCCCACTGAGATGGGCGGGTGGATTCCCTAAACCCAGCACTGCCACCAGCCAGGCTGCAAGCTTCTAGAAGAAGGGCATCCCCAGGGGCCCCCAGGAGCATAAACAAGCCTGGGGGTTCCCGTGGGAGTGAGCCCGCCCACCACCACCACCATCCCCCCCCCGCCCCGCCCTCCTGGCCCAGGGCCATCCTGGGGCTGCAGCCAGGACGTGAATCCTTTCCCCAGTTCAGGCTTCTACTTCCCCTTCTGTCCCGAGTGCCAGGATTTCCAGGTCCCAGAGCCCCCACTCGGTCCTGATGCAGCCAAGACAGGTCCTGGGCCCCAGCCCTGCAAGGCCAGGACCCTGCACCGCAGAGCCCCTCACTCCAGCCCCCCTTCCCGCCTCTGCATCAGAACTATCATCCCTCTGTCCCAATCCCATCACACAGACTCTGGGGGAGGAAGACTGTCGCCTAGAAGGGCGGGCCCCTTGACCGATGCAAACCCAGCTCAGGACCGAGAAACGCCAGCTGCGGCTTCTGCCCCCAGCCCTGCCGGGGCCTGCGCGGGCCCTCTCAAGCACACACGGTGGGCTTGTATTAAACTTCCTTGTTAACTGCACAAGTAATGCACGAATACATCTGGAGTGAGTTTTAAAACAAATCCCAGACACCATATCATTTCACTCATAAATACTTCAGTATACAAATGGGGCTTTACATAATTTGCTGTTAAAATGATGTTGGTTTCTCCTATGCTCAACACAGTACACGCTGACGGAGCAAAGGAGGAGAGCAAGCCCGCTCCACGGCCCCGGGGACCGGCTCCTCCCCGCCCCGCTTGCACCTGCACGGTCTGTGCATGGGGCTTCCACGCGCCGAGCTCCCCGTGTAGACTGGGGTGTGCGCCCTGCCCCTCTCACTCCCAGGATTAGCGTTTCCCTGGGGCTGTTCCCAGCTCACGAAACGTCTGTCCCCAGGGCCGCCTTGGACACCTCTATGGGCGCGATTCTTCGCGGTTGTAAACACCACACTGAACATCTCTGTGCTCGAAAGGATGTGTGGTTTTTGGATCATGCTCCGCGGAGAGGTTCCCAGACTCCGGATTCCACAATCAAAGCTCCCATCCCCAAATTGCTTTCCAAGAAGACACAAACACTGTTGAAACCCTCATAAATCACAGTGGGGGCAGGGGCGCTCTGAGGCAGCAAGGTCACTCTTGCCTTCGGGGTGACAGCACGTGGGAAGGTGGCCTGGAAGGCCGGGGTCTGTTCCTCGGCTACCCCGGTCACTGCCTTGCCCACGGGGGCAGCTGGGCATGTCTGTCTCCCCACTGTCAGTTTCCTTGTCTGTCAAGCGGGCACACGTCTGTGCGGGCTGTCAGTGCTGTGTCTCACGTGTGTCCTCATGGGAGGCCGACCCCCGGCACCCAGAGGGACAAAGGAGTGCCCCGTCCACTTTTGTCTGACTGCATCCACTCTGGAGGAATCCAGGAGAGGGCTGGGGAGGGGAATACCCATTCTGGGTGTGCATTAAAGTATGTTTGCTTTTGTTCTCTCCTTCTCCCCGGGGTCTCAGTCTTGCCCCCGGGAAGGAAGGCAGCTTTGCCAAAGCCAAGCAGGAAAACTGAGATCTCAGTGTCAGGAGCCCCAGACCTCATCTCTCCCTACCTGCTCCTTTCCTGGGGCCCAGAGAGGGCATGTGACTTGCCCAAAGGCACACAGCGTCTTGCAGCAAAGCTCAGGTCCGCACCCATCCCCTCAAACCTCCTGCTGGCTTCCCCTGAGCTCTGAGGTCGGCAGTTCGAGGAATCTGCCTGGCCGTGGACCAGAGGAGCCGATGGGTGGACCACCACAGCAGCCCCCTTCCTGGGCGGCCTCCAGGTGCCAGCACCTGGCCAGGCTACACCTGGCCAGGCTACACCTGAGTGAGCTCCCCGAAGCAGACGCTAACAGCATCCCTGTTTCACAGTCAAGGAAACTGAGGCTGGGCCTGGCAAGGCTGGAGCAAGGGCACCCAGCCAGCTGACCCTGGCCCGGGGGGAGGACTGTGGCCTTGCTTCTCCCCCTGCCCACTCCCCTGCCCTGCTGGAGTGTACATTTCTGTTCATTTGCTGGGGTCCTGCCTGGGTGGGTTCCAGAGGGGAGTGCCAAATGGAATAAAATCAAGCTAGGTGAGAAATCCAGGCGGAGGGAATTGGGGGTGGGCTTGGCAGATGGAATTGTACCCTCCCCCTGGGGTACCCCAGGAGAGAGGAGGCAGGGTGGGGTGGGGAGGGATGGAGAAAAGCCCTGTCCTGGGCCCACCCTGGTGCCTTCTGGCCCAGGTGGACACCCTGCACCCGCCTCCCCGCAGATCCCCCACCCCCAGGCCAAGCTCCAGGTGCGCAGCGCCGCCGGGCGGCTCCAGCTGTCAGCCAGGCGATGAATTACACGCTGTAAGAAGGTGTTGACAGGAGCAGCTGGACGCGCGCGGGTGATGAAAAGAAGCAAATTCACTGCGATCCCCGTGCAGGGCCTCCGGAGCGGCGGGGGGCGCCCCCTGCCGGCGGCACGCGGGACCGCCCCTCCCCGGCCCGCGCCGCGATCCCATTTCACAGGTGAGGCCACTGAGGCCCTGCGGGGGGTCGCCCAGGTGCAGAGCCTCGGGAAGGGGCCCCGCGGGAGGAGTCACAAGGCAGTAGGGGGGAGCCAGTCACTTCCTCTCTCTGAGCTGTGCTCTGGTCACTTGTCCACCAGCAGCATGAGGCCCAGTTTGCAGGGGGGATGGGGTTACCAGGGGTCAGTGTGGACGGCACAGCAAAGACAGCTGAATGTAGGCGCGGCTGAGAGGGGGAAGGGAGGGTGAATGGAGACCCCTGGGGCTTCATGAGCCCTCAGGTCAGGTGCAGACACTGCTTGGTTTCTTGGACCCTCCCCACTGCACCTGCTCCCGGACGTGGGAAGAGGGGTCCTTGGCGGCTCTGGGAATAGAGTAGGAAGACCCCCACCACCCTCAGGCCGAGGACCTCCCCACACAGACACAGCTTCAAAGACGGGAAATCAAGGGGAGGCAAGGCCAAAGACCCCGCAACACCTCAGCTGTGGGCTCTGCCCCCGTGTGCCCTTGCCTGCCCCCTCCTCCCAGCGGCAGGGGCAGAGGGAGGGGTGGAGAGTCAGACACACAGACAGGGTCTCGGGAACAGAGAGACAGACACCCAGAGACATTTACACAGATGGGGCGGAGAGAGGGAAGGCATCAGTAGACAGAGGGGTTTCAGGGAAGATGTTCAAAGGGGTTTTCCCTGGGGTATTTGCACAAAGGATTTTCAAACAGTGTTTGTCTAAGTCCGCCCAGGCTCAGCCCACTGCAGCCAGCAGTGACCACCCTGGGACCCAGGCAGGGTCGGGGGGCCCAGCCTTCTCCCTCAGCCCTGATACGGATGTCTGAGCACAGATATGGATACTTCTGTCCCATGCGGGCCTGGGGCACCAGGGAGGGATGAGGCTCACTTGGGGGTCTGACACAGGCCAGCCAGCCAACACACCTGGTCTGGGCCAGAGCTCCCAGCGCCCACCCTGCCCAGCTGTGGAGGTGCAGAGACGCAGTCGTGAGAAGGACATTGGAGGTGATGTTGGTCTCTGCTTGAATGCTCCCACTGACGGGGAGGTCACTATCCCTAGAGGCAGCCCAAAGTGTAATTCTGGGCATCTCAGAGAATTAGAAAGTCCATTCTTATTTGAAGAGGATTCCTCCTCCCTCTCAGCCACTCTGACCCTGGTTTCCAACACTGAGCTCTGGAACCATGCACACCACAGACATCGCTTTGACATGCATTTATCAAGAACCTACTGTGTACTGGGGAATGTTGTTGGTGCCGAAGCCATTCCTTGGAATGAGGCATTAAAGGAGAAAGCCCCACAAGGCCAGAGCAGAGGAGGCAGGGAGCGAGGGTTGACTCAGTATCCTGGTGTGCCAGATCTCAGGCACCCTCATGACGATGTGGGGAGAGTATTATCATCACCACCCCCACTATGCAGAGGAGAAAAATGAGACTCAGAGGAGTTAGGGCCCTGTGCTGGGTACCAGGCACCTGGGACAAGCCAGACCCTGCTTTGGCCACATGACGGGTTTAGGGATGATCATGTGACCTGACTCTGGCCTGGAGCCACAGCAACCATCAAGGTGGGGCTGTGAAAAATGCCAACATAGAAAGCATCAGAACTGAGAGATGGAAAGAGACTGGGTCTTGATGACATCATAGGAACTCCTGGATCAAGCCATGCCTGAAGCTGGTCCTGAATTTTTTTTACTTACGTGAAATATCAATTCCTTTTTTTTGCTTAAGCCAATTTGAATTGCGTTTTCTACAGCCTAAAGAACCCTAATGTCCAAGGGTTTATTGTCCATAAGAAACATTCCTAATTAAAAATGTGTGAGTGCTGTGGAGGGAAGTAAAGGAAGGGCCACCCACTATTATCATAAGAGCCAGCATTTATCCATTGCTTAGAATGTACTAAGTGAAGGGCTGTGAATGGATTAGCTCATTGAATCCTCACAGCAACCCCATGAAATAGATTGTCACTAGCCTGTGTATTAGGACACATAATGCTAGCTGCTGTGACAAATAAACCTCCGATAAATGACACTGACTTAAAATCAGAGTTCATTACTTGCTCATGTAAAGTCCAGGTAGGTGTTTGGCAGCCTGTCTACACATGGTGATTCAGGGACCTGAGCTCCTTCCATCGTGGGGTCCAACCATCCCCCAAGGCCTTGGAATCACTGGATCTGCCAGGCCGGCCACAAGCCCGGGGGTGGGGGGAGCACTCTTGAAGGGTCTTATGGGCCAGGCCCAGAGGCAGCTTCCGTCACCTCTGCTACGTCTCATGGGCCACAACCCAGGCATGTGGCTGCTCTAACTGCAAGGGGAGCTGAGAGATGCGGTGCCCAGGAAGAGAAGGGAAAGGTCCAGTCTTGCTTTGAGAGGTCACCCAGATGCCCCAAGTCACACAGATGGACTGGGACACAACCAGGAGCCAGGATTAAAACCAGGTGCTTCAGATGTAGAGAACGGACATATGGACACCAAGGGGGGAAAACTGCAGTGGGGTGGGGATGGTGGTGTGCTGAATTGGGCGATTGGGATTGACATGTATACACTGATATGTATAAAATTGATGACTAATAAGAACCTGCAGTATAAAAAAACAAACAAACAAAACAACTAATACTAAACTTTCATTGGGTTATTTGTATGGAAATATGTTAATATAAATGTTTCAGACATTACATGAAATTTCTAAAAATCTTATATGTTCTGGTATAATGTTATAAGTCATAATCCTAGTTATTACTTTAAAATGTATATCTCAGTAATAACTAATTTTCTTGTCAACTGCATTATTACGAACTTTCATCAAATCTTTAACTGTGGTCGTTTTTAAGTCTTTTGTCATTTACAGACAGTTCTGGGTGTACTCTGATGCTTTTGCAAATATGTTCCTATAAAAGGGTTTCATCTTCAAGGAATTCATGGAAAAGACTCTGACAAGTACAGGTTTCTGGTAACTGACTGTACTGCTGAGCTGAATGAATAAGCATTTTCAGAACTCTAATGAAAAACTGATGAACTCATAAAAGTGCTAACAAAAGATCAAGATGAAAAAAAATAATTAATTACATGGGACTGAGTGAAATGATGAGGATGAGTATAATTTTTGTGACTTTCTGTCTGAATTAAAAAAAAAAATCCGACAAGGACTCAGAGGCAAAGAATATACAAATAAATTTTCACTGCAAAATAAATAAAAAAAAAACCAGGTGCTTGCTACCACCTCACTCCCATTAGGATGGCCACGGCCGGAAAAACAGAAAATACAAGTGTTGGCGAGGATGTGGAGAAACGGGAACCCTTGTGCACTGTTGGTGAGCATGGAAAACAGAGTAGCTGCTGTGGGAAACAGTGTGGCAGTTTCTCAGAAAGTTAAATGTAGAATTACAATATGATCCAGCAATTTCACTCCTGGGTCTACAGCTAAAAGAATTGAAAACAGGGTCTCAAAGAGATATTTGTACACCCATATGCAAAGCAGCATTATTCACAGTAGCCAAAACATGGAAGGAACCCAAGTGTCCATAAATGGATGAATAGTTAAGCAAAATGCGGTTCATTCACACAGCCTTAAAAAGGAATCAAATTCTGACACGTACTACATCATGGGACGAATCTTGAGGACATGACGCTCAGTGCAATAAGCCAGACACTGTGTGGTTCCACTTCTACGAGGTCCCTGGGGGAGTCAGGGTCACAGAGACAGAAAGTGAAGGGTGGGGGCCGGGGGCTGGGGGAGGGGGAGGGGACTCAGTGTTTAATAGGGACAGAGTCTCAGTTTGGGAAGGTGAAATGAGTTCTGGCGATGGACGGTGGTGACGGTTGCACAACAATGTGAATGTGCTTAATGCCCCTGAACTGGACACTGAAAAATTGTTAAGGAGGTAAATTTTATGTCGTGTTGTTTCACCACAGTGAAGTAAGTCAGGGGGAGGGGGAACTGGGTGCTCTTACACATCCTGTTTCCCTGCCCCTGGCGTCTCCCGGTTGGACCCTCTCTTGGGGGGCGAGGTGGCTCAGGAAGGCTGGTCCTGTCATCAGGGCCATTTGCGTGTGATTGCCTCAGATTCTCCAACCAGTGCTTGTTATTTTTAAGTGGTTCATTGACCCAACAGTTAATGGTTTTCATTTGAGGCAGGGGTGGTGGTTTTGAGTTGTTGTAATTATAAGATGATGATTTTTTTTTTCCCCTCTAAGACAAAAGCCAGATGAGGACACCATTTCCCCAGCAGGAGCACCCAGCTGCTCTGTGGTCTGCTCACACAGCCTGCAGGTTCTGACGGAGTGTTGGTGACTCTCCGCCTCTAACGGGGTGTTTTCTTGGCTTTTATCTGCTCCCTGACTGGCCGTGAACTCCGCCAGGGCAGGAGCTGAGCCCGGCACGGACCTGGTGCAGAGCGGGAACTCAGGAAATGTTTGCTAAATGGACGAAAGAGGAAAAGGGATGAAGGGCGGAACGTGGATAAATTAGGGATGGAATGCGTGTCTAGCTTCGCCCCGCGGCCCCTCCAGGGGCAGCCCCGGCTTCTGATGGCTCAGCTCACTCGGGCCAGCCCAGCCCTGCCGCCCGGCTGCCCTGCCCCTCCATCTCTCCCTCCCTCCGGCCCCCTTGGCTGCCGCTCAGGGGCTGCGGGCTCTTCGGGAGGCCAGGCTGGCTTCTCCACCCTCCGTGCCAGAGACAGTGGACTACGGAGCCCTCCCCCCTGCTCCCCTCTGCCCCCTTCTCGGCCTGAAGTTGGCCAGGACGCCTCCTGGATCCGTCTTCCAGATTCCTAGCCCCACCTCCGTGTCCTTTAGATCCTGATTTTTGGAATAACCAGAGATGTGTACATGCAAGTTGGCAATGGTTTAAAGGACTGATCGAATGTCGGGGAAGTGGCCTTGCTGTTTGCCTGGCCGAGGTGATGGAGGCCGGCTTGGCCTTTCCGAGGGGCGGTCGGAGGACACATGTCGGCAGGTGTACAAATGCAGGTGCCTCGGGCCTCACAGGCAAGTTTGCAGGTGATCATCCTGAGGGTAATCACGGGGGCCTGGTGTGGGGAGTGGGGTGTGGTGCTTACAGGGGCCGAGGTTTAGTTTGGGAAAGCGGGAAAGTTCTGGAGACGGACGCTGATGTTGGCACGACATGGTGAATGTCCTTAAGGCCACGGGAATGTACGCTTCTAAGAAAGCCTCTGATGGATGACAGCAAACGACCCTCTCCTGTCCATCCCGCGGCCGGGGCAGAGGTCGCTGACCGACCCCGCACCCTTTCTGGCAGAGCCTCGGGTATCAGGTCCCTACTGCTGCTGTAACAAATTACCCCAAACTCAGTAACTCAAAACAACAAGATAAAAATAGAGAAATCTGTTTTCTTGCAGTTCTGGAGGTCAGAAGTCTAAAACGAACCTGCGGGGCCGGTTCCCCTGAAGGCTCTCGTGGAGAATCCCTTTCCTTGCCTTTTGCAGCTCCTACAGGCGGCCTGTACGCCTTGGCTCAGGGCCCCTTCCTCCCTCTTCTTGCCGTCCTGACCATAAGGACACTTGTGCCCCATCAGCCCGACCTGGACAATCCAGGCTCGTCCCCTCATCTCAGCAGCCTTAACTCACTGACAGCTGCAAAGTTCCTTTCGCCACGTAGGTAAACTTTTCACAGGTTCTGGGCATTAGGACGTGGCCATCTCCTGGAGATGAATCCACACCTGGATTAGACCTCAGACCCCCTCTTACCTCAGCGGTCCAGGAAGCCACAGCGTCAGAGCTGGTCCTTGTGTTGACACAGCATCATGGCACACACATTCCTTGGTGTCCAGCTAGACGTTACCTGTGTTCTTACCATCAGATAGATGATTGATAGATAAATGATATAGGTGACAGATAGAGGTGATTGATGGATAAATGAGAGATGATTGATAGATAAATGAGAGATGACCAATAGATGGATAAATGATGGATCGTAATAGATGGATAGATACATGATAGATAGATAGCTACGTGACAGATACAGCTGACAGATGGGTAAGCGGACAGGTGATAGGTAGAAGGATAGCTGGCAGGTAGGTTTCCTTCTGGACGTGCTGAAACCCTGGCTGTAGCCCCAGGTCCTCACGGAGGTGGAGGTGACCAGGGCAAAGGGCAGAGGTGGGAGAGTGAGTGGGGAGTTAGTGCTCTGCGCAGCAGGTCGAAGGGGCAGCAGGAGAGAGAAGGGGGTGAGGTCATTGTGCCCCGAGGCCAGCAGAGGTGCCGGACAAGAGGGTGGAGGGAGGATCTGGGCCAAGGCAGGTCTGAGCCAAGTGGGGGTTTCCTACAAGCCCAGGACGGGGGGGCAAGCCTCTGAAAGCCCCAGAAGGCCACGTCGGGGCGCTGAGCTGGTCCAGGCCCACTTTCCCTCTCATTCCCCACAGCACCGGCGGGGTCACTCATGGTGCCCCTCACAGAAGGGGCACAAGCTCACGCAGCAGGGGTGAGCCCAGCGGGAACTCCCTGAGCTCTCCCAAGTCGGGGGGACAGGCCGTGGGGGACAGGTGACTCCCAAGAGGTGGCCCAGAGACAGAAGGGCCCAGAGGTATGTAGGGGGGGAGCCCCTGGCCTGGGACCAGCCCCCCAGTCCCAGAATCACGGAGCCCGCGGCGGCGGGCCTACCGTTTGTCAGGCATTCAATTGGGTGGGAGAGCCGTTATTCATTTTATAGGCTTTGCTGGTCTGGAGGCCGCGCCGCGGGCGGAATCCGGGCGGCCTCATCCCTCGGAGCCCGGGGTCAGCCTGCGGGGGCGACGTGAAGGCGCTGGTCAAGGTATTAATGAGATGCCTCTAGGTGCAAATACTAGTTTAATAGGTGTGACTTACGGGGCGCCGGCCGCCGCCCGCAGCTCCCCGCACGCCCGGGCCCCCCGCCTTGTTGGAATAAGCAATTAGACGGTGCGGACACTCACTTAGACACTGTAATAAAGTGTCAGCCGTCACCCATGTGGTACTTAATAAAATAAAATTAAACAGTTATGACGTTTTTGTATGCGTTGTATTTCAACCACACTGGCCCCCGCCCCCTCCCCGCCCCCAAGGTTTTAACCCCAAGGACACCCCCTTCCCACCTCTCAGAAACCAGAGACAGGCAGAGACGAGGCTGGGGGAGGTGGGGAGGTGAGGGGAGGCCCCCAGGCACCCGGCACGGGGCCTGGACGGCCCAGGAGGGACCAGCAGGGCCGGCCGCACGGCTGTGCGACGGGAACCAGGGAGGCCCCGAAGACGCCTCCCAAGGTCTGAGGTCTCTGGTTTTTGTGCTTTCCTGTCACCCGCCCCACCTGCCACCTTCGAAGCCACCATTCCCTAAGGCCACTGAGGCCCCAGCCATGCCGGCCGGGTGCCTGGGCTGGGTTGGACCAGGATGGCGGGCGCAGGGGCTCCCCTCCCAGAGGAAACGGGCAGGTGTGATGGGGGCTGCATAGACCCCAGGCTCGGAGCACCCCGGCGACCCCCAAACAGCTCCACCCCCAGCCCAGAGACCAAGAGTGGGCGCGTCTTGAGGACGTGTGGGGCCCGAGGACTCGGGGTCACACCTTATCTCCGCATGTGGGAACTCGCCCAGCCCCCCTCCCCAGCTGCAGCCTCCCGTGTCCCTGCATCCCACCCCGACCCCTGCTATAGAAACTGTGTTTTCGGATGACAGAAGTAATAGCCAGGGAGACGGAGGGAAGGGGGGTGAAGGGCAGCGTCTGGAGAGCCTGACCGGGGACGGTCATGTGGTCACCGGAATAGCCCACCAGGATCCGACCTGGGGCGCCAGGGATCTGTGCACCCAACCAGGGGGTTTCAGACCACAGGGGACTCGGCGTCTCGGCCCCATCCAGACGCAGCTCTCTCTCCGCGGGACGACGCACGTTCTCGCAGTGTGGGCCCCTCCACGTGCTCAGGAGCGAGCTCAGCTGCACCGGCCACGTGGCCAGAGAAGGAAACGACCCCAGTGCCAGGCGCGGGGACCGGAGGCCTAGGCAGTGAGGAAAAAGCACAGCCCACGGCCCCGTTACTCTTGGTTCCATCTGTGAGACGGCCAGGCGGGTGAACTCCAGGGGTGAGGAAGCAGGTGTGTTTCCATAAGGCTCCGGCTTGAGGCCCCTCGTGAGAAGGCATCTCGAAGGCGCCCCCCACCCAGCTCCCTCTGCCGGCCTCGGGCATAGCTGTCTCCCCTGGGAGGGGAAGCCTGGGGACTCCAGCAGAGAAGGGACCTCGGCCCTGCTCATCCCCCCTTCCCCCCACACCCACCCTCCCCTCCTGTCCCTCACCTGCCCTGGGATGGGCCAGCCCCTCCCCAGTGCCCCGTCCATCCCTTCCCAGCTGCGGGCTGGAGGTGGGGACGCTTCCTGTCTCCGATGAGGCTCTAACCGGGGGGTTAGAGGCTAACCCAGAGCCACGGTCACTGCAGCCTGAGGCCAAAAGGACATTGGAAACATGGCTCATCGTGGACTTTGTGTATTCATTTTGAGCATTTTAAATAGCGAACTAAACTCTCTGACCTTGATGCTGGGTCGTGCCTGCCCACCTGGCCGTCGTCCTGGCCCCACTAACTCGGCGGCCAGGGCCTCGCATGTCGTCACGTCCACTGGGACGCCCACTGGAGCCTGGAGTACCGCGGGGCCCGTCAGCATCCTGGCCTCCAGCACCCGATCAGGCCTGGGCCTTCAGCAGAGGCCGACGCAGCTGGGCGTCTCAGGGCTGGTTTGTGACAAATACGCAGGTTTTGAGGGACAGCTGATCCGAGACAAGGGTCACCTGACGCCCAGCGGGACAGTGGGCGACCAGCCGGCTCTGTCTCTCCCACTCTCTCCTCTCCTGCTGTCTCCGTCTGTCTCTGTCTCTCTTTGTGTGTCTCTCTCCTGTCTCTGTCTCTCTCTTCCTCTCTCCCCTCCCCATGTTTGTAGCTGAATCTCTATGAATTAAACTTATGCCCGGAAGATGGGTTTCCCCTGAATTCGTTGATTCTCTGACGTGTCGCCAGCTCACGAGACACCGCCTGCACCCTCGGGTGCTGCACGCGCTCCGACTCCCTCTTCAGACAGGGAAACCGAGGCTCCCACAGGTGGTGTGACGAGCCCAGCCCACCTGGGAGCAGCAGAAGGTGGGTGATTCCCACGCAGACCCATCTGTGGCTGCCCTGGACGGCCCAGGAGTCATGGCAAGCTGGCAGTGGGCACGCCAGGGACCGTCGTGCTGATGGGGATGTCGGCGGTGGGGGACTTGGAAGGAAGGAGGTCACACCCACCCAGGCTGGGCAGAGGGGTCCTGCCTCAGAGCCAGGGCACTGTTAGGGCACTGAGGGTGAGGGAAGGGTGGTCCTGGAGCCCACCCAGACCTGGAAGCCTCCTGGACCTGTTTTCACGACCTCAGGGCCTGGCTGCCCACAGACCGGGACCCAGCAGGCCAGGCGAGCTGGGCTCCAGCCCCGGATGCCAGCTGTCCCCCACCAGCACCCTCTGGGAACCAGGTCAGGCTGCATGGGGACCCTCCTGCTCTCCTTTCCTCTCCCTCGACCCCCAGACTCCACTCCACAGCTAGGCTGCTGTGCTGAGCTGCGTTATTGGGGTCTGAGGTTCCCCACCTGCCAGACTCTTGGCAAACGTTTTGTTGACGTTCAATGGTGCGCGTTATTTGTCAGTTATTTGCAGGGTGTGTGGGCTCTTTCCTGGCCCAACATGGGAGGGGTCTGGCTGGGAGGGTGCAGCACTGGGGCCTGCACAGACCCCTCCTCACAGGAGATGTGAGCCCAGGATGTGAACCCAGCCAGAGATCTTCCCACAATGCCCTGGGGCCCTGGGCTGCAGCTGTCACTGTGCAGAATCCCTACCCCTGGCTTCTGCCCACCACACCCCTCCTCCTGTCCCGATGCTCGGTGCAAGGGTGAGCGGGTGAAGGGTGATGTTGCAGGGCCCTCTGAGACCACGATCCCGCCCCCCACTCCGGGGGAGGGACTGCCCGTCGGCCTTGCTGCAATGGCCTGAAAACCCCGGAATTCAGCCTCCTGCTCTAGGCCCCTCTCCCCCCTGGCCTGTGCTCAGACCCTCCCTTCAGGAAGCCCCTCTCACACCACCTCCCTGGGCACTGGCGGGTGGGGGGCAGGGTGGGAGGCGTGCGCCATCCTGCTTGGAACTGTGTCTCCAGGCACCTGCCAGAGGGCAGGGGGCTTCAGGGATCCCGTGGCTGCAGTCACGACCCCACTCTTCCTGCTCCGAGGACGCTTCTCTCTCGGCCTCCAAAGTCTTCCGCCAGATAACGCTTCCCATACCCAGGGAGCTGGTCCCCAGAGCCACCCTCTCGCCGCTGGGGGACGTCCCTGAGGCCTGTTGCCCGGCAACCGCCTGGCGCAGCCAGGGCAACCGCCATCCTGATCTCACCAAAGCCCCCATGTTCCTACCGCGTCAGCGCCTCTTGGCCCCGGGGACGCACTCTTGGCCCTGGGGGATGCACTCTTGGCCCCGGGGGACGCACTCTTGGCCCCAGGGTGCGAGGACAGACCAGCCCAGAGCAACAGCAGCCTCCCGTCCCATCGCTGGGACCCTTGGTTTCTCCCAGCCTCACAGGTCAAATGTCGCACTGGGGTCCACGTGGCGGCCTGATGGTGGGCGCCCTTGGCCCGGCCACAGGGCGTGTAGGACCCCAGCGGGCCTGTGGCGTCCAGCCCGGCACTCAAGGCCCTTCAGTTATCCCTGTGAGCCGAGGGCAGGAGGGGATCTCTGCGTGGCCCTCGGCCACCCCCCCCCACCGTCGTGAGGCAGTCGGGGTGCTCTGTCATCATCCGCCTGGGCTTTGCAAACTGTAAAGTGCCCCCGTGTCCCCATCTGGTGCCCAGGTCCCAGCCGCTGTGAAGCCCACGCAATCTGCAAAACTGTACCAACCGCCCCAGCTGCATTTGCATCAAAATTGATTGCAAAGAGCAATTAGCACCTCATTAATAATCAATGAGGTGCCAATTTACACGACGCCCAAGAACAAATTGCAGATTCAGTTTGGCCTGTGACAGGGAGGGCTATGGTGCCAGCCCAGGCAGAGAGAGTTTCAGAAGTGACGGGGCGGGGGCAGCTGGGGCCCTTCTCCACTCCCCTCTGCCCCCACAGAGGCGGGAAGGCTGGGGGGAGGGAGGGAAATGGATGAATGAATGAACAATCGAGTGAATGAATGAGTCTCACCTGTGCCGGCCAGGTGACGGCAGAGGCTCACCCGGTGGGGGCCAGGGCCCCGCTGGGGATGGAATGGGCTGACATGCTGCCCATGGCTGCGGTGGGACCCATTGTTTCCCCCTGCCCATCATGGGGTAAGCGGGGGCCTTTCCTGAGCACCTACTGTGTACGTGCCATGCTTCACTCTTCACACGGGGTGCCCTTCTGTCCCACTTCATAGGTGAGGACGCCAGACCCAGAGAGGGTGGCGGGACCTGAGCTTGGCCCTCTGGCCCCACACACCACAATCCCGCATGCACCACGATGGCCCTCACTTTCTGTCCCCAAACTTTGTGGGCATCTCTGTTTAAGAACCCCATTCCTAGCACCCGACCCAGGAAGACTCGGCATTACAAGTCAGGCGAGGCCCCTGTGGCCTGGGTCAGTCAAGGAGGGCTCCCTGGAAGAGGAGGAGAGGGCCGAGTCAGAAGACTGCTTTTGCCTTCCTCTCCCCACAGACCAGGAACTTGCCTCTGCTGCCCCCCACCCTGCCTGGGTGCTCCCCAGCCCCCTTCTGCTTTCAGGTTACCTGGAAGCCTCTTGGCCAGGGGCACCTTGGGGGCGGCCTCAGGGCTGGCACGGGGTGGGACAGAGGCCAAGGAGAGCCCCACAGTGAACACCTAAGGTGACCTCTGAGGGAGGGAAGTGCTGCCCAGTGGCCGGGACGGGCTCGCATGGCCCGCGGGGTCACCAGAGTGCAGGGCATTGGAGAGGAGCCGGGCCTGGGGCAGCTGGAGGGAGGGCTTCCTGGCAGAGGGAATGGCCGTGCAAAGGCCCTGAGGTGGGACGTGAGCAGACAGAAGGGCACGCTGACACGCGGATCAGAGAGGGCAGGTCAGAGTCTGGCGGAGAGTTCGGAATAGAGAGGAGGGGGAGGAGGTCAGCCGAGACAGGGGTCTGGGTTTTATTCTGGGGTCTTTGCAAGGGTCGGAGGGTGTGGCCTGGGGTCCACTGGCGGCCGTGGGAGGTTGCTCGGGAGGGGACACAGCAGGAGCCTAGAGAGGGTCTGGGTGTCACGGGGGGAGACTGAGGGCAGCTCGGACCCAGGCGGGGACACTGCGGGAGCAGGACGGGGAGGGCTGTTCTTCAGGTTTTGGAGGCCCTGCTTGTCGCTGGCGGGTATAAGGATATTCCCAGCCGGGGCCACGCGGGACCTCTCCGATTCCACCTGGGGCCTGCTCCCCTCGCCACCTCCTGCCTGCACCCACCACCCTCACCATGAGATTGAATTTACAGCGGACTCCAACACATTTCAATCCATTTATTGCAAAATTACTTTTCAATAATTATATCGCCATGCCAACTCTGTTGCATAATGAAATTAGCATGAGAGATATTAGAGAGAATATAAAATTATAAGAAATATTGAAATACCTCTTCCCGTCTGTCTTCATGGGGCCCCATAGCTTAACTGGGAAGCGGGCACACCTCATGATGGGATTGGAATGCACAGAGTGTAATTTTATAATGTCTTTTGTATAAATTAATTATAATGGTTATTGCAGCTTTCTATTATTGGATTGAAATTTCCCTCCACTGGAGCCAATTAGGGGAGAATAGGACCCTGGCTGGTGGTCCCGAGTCCCCTGGGGCCACAGAATGGAGAGGATGAGGGAGGGGCAGGAGGACAGGCCTGGGATTTACCATCAGGCAGGTCACAGTTCACATTTGGGCCCTGCTGTGTGTCTCTGGTAAAGCCACTTAACTTCTCTGATCCTGGGTTTCCCTCAGCTACTAAAAAAGAAACCACTAGTAACTCAGCCACGTTGCTGGAGGAGGAAACGAGCATGTGTTCGGTGCTGGTAAAAGTTGGTGCCAAAGTTAAATGTCACCGCATAGCTAGCAGCTCCCAAGCTCAGCGGCTTAAAGCAACAGTGAATGTTGGTTATCGCCGCAGGTTTCTGCGGTCAGGAACGTGCGAGTGGCTTGGTTAAGGGTCTGGCTCAGGGTCTCCCACGGCTGCATCAGGAGTCAGCCCAGTCTGTGTAATCTGAAGGCTCGACCGTGGCAGGAGTCTCCCTTCCAGGTGGCTCAGGGTCAGTGCCAGCTGGTGCCCAGGGCCTCGGTTCCCCCCATGCGGCCCCTGCACAGTCGTTGTGTGTCCTCACGGCACACCGGCTGCCCTCCCTGGAGCCAGTGACCCAGACCAAGGCGGACGCCACAGTGTCCTTTGTGGCCTGTGTCAGGAGTCACATGCCAACAGGTCCCTGGACTCTGATTCATCCTGGGGGGCGCTATGCAGAGGCATCAAGACCAGGAGGCGAGCGTCCCCAGGAACCACCTAAGAGGCTGGCTACCGTAACTCGCTTCTCCCCCGGGGGTTTCACAGACATGGGTCCCCACAACTGGCCAGGGCATGCTGTCCCCGAGGGGCCTGCGTCCTTGTCCTACCTCAAAGCGGGTGAGCCTGGGGAAATGTCTCTGGCCTCCACCAGCCCATCTGCAGGACCTGGAATTAATGAGCCTGTGGCCGGGTGTACAGCACCGAAGCCGGGTCCCTATTTCCCGTCCACTACGGCGGGGGTCTAGCTGTTTGCATCTCTTCTGACCGTAGCCACTGTAATCAGGCCTCCTGCACCCCCGGGAGGACCACTGTGCCTTCCGCGTGGGATGGCGCCAGGAGCCCTACTACAAGCCGGGGCCTGGGGGGCAGAGGGAGCTGGTGCTGGCTGAGGTCTGAGACCCCACAAATGTGCCCACTCTGGCTGCGCAATGTGGGGGGCATCCAGCCGGTCCTGGGTCCAGGTTGTTCCTCCCCTGGGGTCCTTGTGATTTCCAAAACCCATGAGGAGTCGAGGGGGACACATCAGCAGCCCCTCCTGGGTCCCCGGCAACTGGACTCTGTGATGATCTTGACAATGGGGGTTCGGAGGCATCCAGTGAGAGCCGAACGGGGGTCCCGTGAGTGAGACTTGAATCTGGGGGGGAGGTGGGCTTGCCCTGCTTCCATCGCCCTAGCGCAGGTGCAAGTGACTTATTCTCAGGAGCCCAAGAGGGCAGAGGCGGGACTGTTACGATCTCCCAGTGTCTGTGGGTCAGGACTCTGGCTTGGTGTTGCCGGGAGCTCCATTCAGGGGCTCAGGGCTGCGTTCTCATCTGCCAGCTCAACCGGGGAAGACACCCAGGGTGTTGGTGGTTTCACCTCCCGGCAGGTGCAGGCCGGAGACCCAGCTTCCTTGCTGAGGCTGCTCTCCGGTCCGGCAGTCCCTGGGCACGTGGCCCCTCCCAGCATGGCAGCCTCTTCTCCAAAGCCGACAAAAGAGGAGGTCTCACCAGCCAATCTGCCAGAGCGATGGAGCATCTTACATTATGTAACCTCATCTGGGGAGGGGTACCACATTCTTTGGTCTGCGATCGAGCCACAGGTCCTGCCCCCCCTCGAGGTGGAGTTGTGAGGGCCTCTTTCCCGAAGCTGCACAGCGAGCGAGGGTGGGGCTAGAATCCAGCCCTGCCTGTCAACACCGGTCCCCCTGCCCCGCTCTCTCTCCAGGTGAACGTCTGGCTGTAGAAGGGAGGGGAGGGGCAGTGGGGGAAGGAGAGGTGGGGACCCAGGCCCCAAAGTGCCTCAGAGGCTATGCCCAGGCCCAGGGATGGGGCCTCAGCGTCCACCACCGCGGAGGACCAGGGCACCGCTCTGGCCCCAGCATCCAGGGGTGGGGTCTCAGCGGCCTCACTCTTCCGGCCTCGTCCGGAGACCAGTTCTAAGCACGGCCTAACTTATTCATGAGGACGGGGAGGAGCCTGATGGCAGCCAGAGCCACCAGCCCGATCGATGGGGCAGCAATAGCGGCAAGCAGCCCCTCTGCGTCTGGGCTCTAATTGCAGGACGCGCGTTTTGCGAGGCGCCCCTGCCCCTAAGTGAGCCCCAGAGAGCACGGAGTTAATCGGTGGTGCGGCTGTTTGCTCCCCGCCCACGGGGAGTCCCCCCGGGTTGTTATCAGACTAAAGTGGCTGATGAAGTGCTAAACAGTGCCCTTTCCAGCAAGCCTCCGAGAGCCCGACTCATGGAAGAAGAGCTCTCCCCTCTGCACAGAGGGGCTCCCCCAAAACCAGGAAGACGGCAGAGGGGCCCAGAGCTCCGCTCGCCACCCATGCAGATGAGCACCCGCCTGCCGGCCTCCAGGGGCCATGGGGCCCATGAGGCTGAGGCCTGGCCCCAACCAGGCCCCTCAGCGCCCTCGCTCCTGCCGCCTCTGTCCAGGCCCCACACGTGGGTCTGCTCTGCAGGGTGGGCAGCTAGAGGCCCCCGGGACCCCACCATAGGTGGGGGAGGGGAGGGGGCTGGGGGACCCTGGGGGAGGGGAAGAGACCCTTTGCACTTGCCTGACGTTGGTCCCCATCCTCACACTGCCCCCTCGACGGTCCTCCAGCGCTGGCCTCCCCATTGCCCTGACCCCCATAAAGCCCATTCCAGGGCCCACCCCCAGCTCAGGGGCCTGGGCTCCACACGAACATTTCCCAGTTTATTTACTTGTTGAGCAGCTACTGTATTCACAACATTTAAGATTTTAAAAGGAGAGAAAGGGCTAGGTGTGCACCCCAAAGAACCCAGTGGCTCTATGCGAGGTTTTCATAATCACCAGAAACTGGAAACGACCAAACATCCCTGTGCAGGAGGATGGATAAATAAGCCATGGGGTATTCGTGCAGTGGAATACTACGCGGCAGTGAAAAAGACCATGGCTGCCCATGCCTGATGGACGGGTGTCACCAAACAACGCTGAGTGAAGCGGCCTCACAGGAGTTCCATGCAGGGGGTCCCAGGACAGGCCATGTTTGGTGGATTCACTGAGCTGCTCACCTGGTAAGCAGGCACTTTGTGGGATGTGGCTTTTTTGGCTTTTTTTTAAGCAGAGAAGGGTTTACAGAGAAAAGATTTCCTCTCACTCTGTCCCCAGCCACCCACTTCCCCTCTCACAGACAGTTAATGTTGACACTGCCCTAGGAGTCCTTCCAGAAACATCCTGTACATGTAAGAGCACGTATGGCTCTGCAGGTGATTGTAATGATGACTGAGTCCTAGATCAGCCGAGACCCCCACAGCTGCCCACGGTTTAGTGAGTCATGGCCCCCTTCACTAGGGGCCTTTGCACGTCTCTGAAGGCTTACAGAACGATGCACAAATATAAATGTACACAATTAGTCTGGGGGACAAAAGTATAAAGTTGAGCAAACATTTTCATTCTGTCAGATTCAGCCAACACCAGTCTGGTATACTAACGACCCTGAATGGATGCAGCGGGTGTCAGTTAAAGGACCCGGGAAATGCAAATCATCACCCCAGTGGGATACCGCCTCGCCCATCACTAAGATGGCTAAAGTCAAAAAGATAATAACAAATGTTGGTGAGGATGTGGAGAAAGTGGAACCCCCGTGCGTTGCTGGCGGGAATGTAAAATGCTGCAGCTGCTCTGAAAAACAGTTTGGCAGTTCCTTAAAATGTTAAACATGGAGTTACCATACGACCCAGTAATTCCACTCCTAGGTGTATTGAATTGAAACCATACATCCACATGAAAACTAGTATGTGAATGTTCACAGCAGCATTGATCATAACTGCCAAAGAGTGGAAATAACCAAAATGTCCATCAGCTGATGATGGATAAACATGACATAGTGTCTCCGTACAATGGAGTATTACTCGGCCATAAAAAAGAATGCAGCTCTGACACCTGCTACACCGGGAATGAACCTTGAAATCACGATGCTCAGTGAAAGAAGCTGGACACAAAAGGTACATATTGTGTGATTCCATTTATAGGAGAGGTCCAGAATAGACAAATCCATCGAGCCAGGAAGTAGATTAGTGTTTCCAGGGCCTGGGATGGGGGATGGGGGCAAGTGGGGACTGCCTGCAAATGAAGATGGGGGTGCCTTTAGGGGACACAAATATGTTTTTTTTTTTAAAAGAAATTCACGTTCTTTTATTTATTTATTTATTTATGGCTGTGCTGGGTCTTCGTTTCTGTGCGAGGGCTTTCTCTAGTTGCGGCGAGCGGGGGCCACTCTTCATCGCGGTGCGTGGGCCTCTCACCATCGCGGCCTCTCTTGTTGCGGAGCACAGGCTCCAGACGCTCAGGCTCAGTAATTGTGGTTCACGGGCCCAGGTGCTCCGCGGCATGTGGGATCTTCCCAGACCAGGGCTCGAACCCGTGTCCCATGCATTGGCAGGCAGATTCTCAACCACTGCGCCACCAGGGAAGCCCGACAAATATGTTTTGAAATCACATAACGGTGAGGATTACAGTGCTCTGGGAATGTACTAGAAACCTCCGAATTGTACACTTTAGAAGGTGAATGGCATGGCATGTGAATTACACCTCCAAGCTGTTCAAAGATGCCGAAGAAGGACCCGGGTCTTGGGCTGCAGGCGCCAGGTGGGCTGAAGGCTCCGCTCCGGAGCAGGCGCTGGGACCACCCTGAGCTGGGGCACCAGCACAGTGGGCTCAGTCCTGAGTCCCTGCAACAAGCCCCCCGGAAGCACGTCCTCCTCGGGGGGCCCCCTTTACAGTGGGGTCTGAGGCCCCGGGAGCCGGGGTAAACTGAGTCTAGGAAAAAAGGCACAAATGGGGTTTCCCAGAGGCAGGCCATCTGGGGCAGTGAATTTTGCACCTTCGGGAGGAAATGGCAGTGAGTAGGGGCCTGGGTGAGGGGGGTCGTCCTTGAGCGGCCCGACTAAGAAACACTTTCCATTATTCATGGATTTTCCAGAAAACCTGAAAGTCCCGCTGTGGATCATCCATGACAAACTGTCTCCAGAAACGTCTCCCAGAATCCAGCGTGACCGGCGGAGCCCGGAGAGAAATGAAGAAGCAGGTCTCTTGTCCAAAAGCAGGAAAAGGTGACACTGGAGGACCAGCAGCCACGGCTGCTCCCGACCTTCCACGGCCTCTCTCCTACTTGTCAGAAACTCTCACCATAATGCAAAGAGATGTTGAAACATTTTTATTGTAGTAAAATACACACAGCCTACAATTTACCACCTTACCCACTTGTAAGTGTAGAGTTCAGGGGCATTAAGCACATTCACATGGTTGTGTGGCCGTCACCACCGTCCACCTCCAGAACTTTCTCGTCTTCCCAAACTGAGACTGTCCCCATTACACACTCACTCCCCCGCCCCCTCCCCCAGCCCCTGGCACCCACCCCTCTGCTTTCTGTCTCTGTGAACCTGACTGCTCCAGGGACCTTGTAGAAGTGGAATCGCACAACGTCTGTCCTTCTGTGTCTGGCTTATCTCACCGAGCGTCACGTCCTCAGAGTTCATCCACGTGGTAGCAGGGGTCAGAGTTTCCTTCCTTTTTAAGGCTGAGTGATATTCCATCGTGCGATGGGCCATGTCTTGTTTATCCATTCACCCATTGATGGACACTTGGGTCACTTCCACCTTTTGGCTGCTGTGAACATAGGCATAGAAGTATCTCTTCAAGTCCCTGCTTTAAATTCTTTGGGGTGTGGACCCAAAAGTGGAATTGCTGCCTCATATGGTGATTCTATGTTTAATATTTTGAGGAAGCATCGTACTGTGTTCCACCGTGGCTGCACCATTTTACATGCCCACCAGCAGGTGTTCCGATCTCTCCACATCCTCATCAACACTTGTTATTTTCCATTTTATTTATCTGTTTTTTATAGTAGCCGCCCTAATAGGTGTAAGGTGGTACCTCACTGTAGTTTCGATTTGCATTTCTCTAATGATTTGTGATGTTGAGCATCTTTTCATGTACTTTTGTCAGTTTGTATATTTTCTTTGGAGAAATGTCTATTCAAGTCATTGAATAAGAATATGAAATTTTCTATTGCTCATGTGTTAATTGGATTGAGTTTTTTGTTGCTGTTGTTGAGTTATAGTTTTTTATATATTTCTGGATATTAACCTCTTATCAGATATATGATTTTTCAAATATTTTCTCCCTTCTGTGGGAGCTCTTCATTCTGTTGATAGTGTTCTTTGATGTACAGAAGTTTTTCATTTTGATGAATTCCAATTTGTCTACTTTTCCTTTTGTTGCCTGTGCTTTTGGTGTCAGTCCCAAGAAATCATTGCCAAATATAATGCCACAAAGGTGTTCCCGTTTGTTTTCTTCTAAGAGTTTTATAGTTTTGCTGCTCTGTTCAGGTCTTTGATCCACTTTGAGTTAATGTTTGTATATGGTGTGAGGTAAGGGTTCAACTTACCCTTACCTCAGTCTTTGGCATGTGGATTTCCAGTTTTCCCAGCACCATCTGTTGAAAAGACTGTCTGTCCTTTGCCAGTTGAATGGTCTTGGTACCATAGTGGGTTTTATTTGTTATTTAATGTCATTCTAGGTAAAAAAAAAAATCTTTTTAAATTTCAATTATTATCATGAATTTTACC
Organism: Balaenoptera borealis; assembly: GCF_965194805.1. Taxonomy (NCBI): domain Eukaryota; kingdom Metazoa; phylum Chordata; class Mammalia; order Artiodactyla; family Balaenopteridae; genus Balaenoptera; species Balaenoptera borealis. The sequence continues at coordinate 88,149,340 of NC_138872.1, read as the reverse complement.
ATTCACCTTTATACTGCACAATGTCAGTTTTAAATACAAATATAAGGACATTTAACTCATATGCAAAACCACCACATAACACAATTTGTATTTCCTCGCTCATACATCATACGTGTTCTTCTCACTGGAACAGTGGGCTGCGTTTGCCCAGGATGGCTGCCATCCCCATGCTCTTCCAGAACCTTCCCGGTCAAGTGGTCAAGTCCATGTCCCCTCCCCTTGAACCTGGGTGGACCTCAGTGGCTGCTCAGCCAGCACCAGAGCGACTTCCGAGGGAAGGTCATAAAAATGCCGGACGCTGCCACCTTGTTCTCTTCAAAGCCAACCACCGTGCTGGGAAGGAGCCCCGACATGGAGAAGAACCAAGAGCCCCGCCCACACCTCACATGTGAGGGCAAAGTAAACATCTGTTATTGTTTGAAGCCACTAAATTTGGGGATGGCTTGTTACACAGCAATGCGTAACTGATATACCCACCGAGGACTAGACCCTGGGACACACCAGCATTGCAGCCACTACTGTCCAAACAGAGGCCAGGGCGGGGTGGGGTGTGGTGGGGGAGACCAGGAAGAAGTGGGACGATTCAGGACAAGCTTAGGAGTAGGGTCACCAAAATGGGTGGAATTGAACACGGGGAGGTGGGCAAGGGGCAGTCCTGGAGGGCTGTGAGCTGGGGGGCGGTGGCAGGGCTATTGGTTGAGCTGTGGCGTGCTGGGGGAGGACAGGCTGGGGACGGGGCATCTGGGATGCACTTTGGGACACCCCGGAGGGCAGCCAGCTGGCCATGTGGGTCTAGGGTTTGTGTCTGGGAGGTAAAGGTACAAGTCAGGGTAACTGAAGCTGTGTGTGTGGGCGAGACTCTGTCCTTCCCAGGCAGTTATGGGCTGAACTGTGTTCCCCTCCCCCTAATTCATGTTGAAGTCTTAACCCCCAAAACCAGAGACTGTGACCTTATTTGGAAATAGGGTCCTTGCCGATGTAAGTAGTTAAGATGAGGTCCCACTGGAGTGGGGGTGGTCCCTGATGCAATGGCCACTGTCCTTAGAAAAGGGGACATTTGGACACAGACATGCACTGGGAGAGGCCATGTCAAGGGGAAGACAGAGATGGGGTGACGCATCCACAAGCCGAGGAACGTCCGAGATGGGTGGGTCCAGCAGCAGCAGCAAGGGGAGAGCCGGGGGCGGACCCTCCCTCAGAATGTCCAGGAGGAACCCGCCCGCAGACATCTCCATCTCAGACTTCAGCCTCCAGAACTGAGAGACGACACATTTCCGTCGTTCTAAGCCACCGGATTTGTGGTTCTTGGTTCCAGCAGGAACGATCCAGGCCTCAGGGTCCCATCTGTCACCTGGGGGCCGGGGGAAGGAGCTGCACGGTGGAAGCTGGCCTGGTATGTCCTCAGTGGAGCTAGGCCCGTCTCAGCACCTTGAACCTGGAGCACAGCCATGTGGCCAAGCAGCGCCCTCCCCCTCCCCCCAGCAGACAGCACAGCAGCCCTGCTGAGCGCCAAGTTTCCAGGGGCAGACTAACATTGATTGAGCATCTGCTGTGTGCTTCACACATGCTTCCAACATGACGACAGACAAACTTCTATTCATCCTTCAAAGCCCAGCTCAGGAGTCACCTCCTCCACAAAGGCTTCCCTTCCCAAACTTTGGGAGTTTGGCAGCAACTCCCAAAGAGAGGGGAAGATCCCCAGCTTGCATGACCCACCTCTTACTTCCCACTGTTGGCCCCTAAACAAAGGGACAGAGCAACGGAAGGTCTTCCCAAGAGGCTGTGAGCACCCAAGAATCTTGTTCATCTCTGTGTCCCAGCACTTGACACAGGGGCTTGCACACAGTAGGTGCTTAATAAATGCTTGTTGGATGAATGAATGGACAGATGTTTGGTCCAGTGGAACTGGGCTGAGTCTCTGAGTTTACTCTTAAGGAGACGAACAAGTCCTCACTTTGCTAAATACAAGGAGAATGTGGCTGGTTGGCGCCGTGCTATGGGCACCTGCTGTCCACCAGAATCTCAGGGGGAATCCAGGAGGGCATCCAGGAGGGCTTCCCGGAGGAGGCGACACCTGAGACCACTCTTTGAAGCACAGGTTTGCCCTGCCTGAGATGAGGAAAGGGAGTGAGGTGGTGGGTGACGAGACTGGCAGGGGGAAGAGGGGGCTGCCCAGGGCCTCCATGATGCCCCACACTGGCAGATGCCACACCCCACGTTGCAGTCCCCACCCTCCCACAGGCCCCATCCTCAAAACCCTGGAGGGTCACCTTTGTGTACACCGAACGGGGGCCTCTGGGAGACAGAGGGGTGTGAGTGTGGGCAGGGGGCCTCTGGGCCTCCCGCCAGTCACCCTGGATGGGGCTGCTCTCCTGCGTGTCCCTGAGCTTGGATGTCCCCAAGCTCCCCTACGACCTCGGGTGACCCCTCTCCCAGCTCTGGGCCTCAGCTCACCGCCCCCGCCCCCCAGGCCCCATCAACACAGGTCACACTTACACCCTGGTCACTTCCCCCAGCTTAACCTCCCCACCCCCAGCAGGTTTGCCCTCACTGCCCTCCTTGCCCCCAGGCCTGCAGCCTCCGTCCAGCCTGGCCCCGATGTTGGCCTGGCCAGCGCCGTCCAGGGTCCCCACCCGGAACACAGCATCAGGCGGGCGGGAGACGGCATCCCTGCCCCGTGTACATCCCGGCTCCTCCACGGAGTCTGTTTGTTTTCATAACCAATTCAATATTTAAGACCCGGCGAGCCGCTGCCTGAGCTCGCGGGCTCCCCCTTCCTTTGTCTCCACTCCCCTCCGCCCCTGCACCTCCTGACAAACCGAGCGGTTCTGATGGAAAATTCATTAGTGGTCTGCCGCCCCCCTTCCCCCCCGCCCTCCCGCGTTCCCAGGCAGCTCCGCGCCTGATGTGTCAGCCTCTCCATCCTGATTATCTGGAGACGCCAATTTCAAAGAGACATCTTAATAGTGATGTCAACGAATTAATTAGATGTGTTAATGAGCTAAAAGCAACCCAAATTAAATTAATGCAGTAATAAGCGCAGACAGCAAAATTAGCTCCAATTTCTCTAAATGATTCTGAACTGTACACAACACCTCAGCTCGCTAGAACATACCATCCCCCAAAGCTAATCAAGAACCCGGCGCAATTAACTGCTTAATTACAAACAGGCGCGTGCACAGGCAGGCGCACACGCACACACATGCGTACACACACACACACACGCGCGCGGGCGGGCGGGGAGGATTCTGCCTGGGCCGGCCTGGGGGTGGTGAGGGCTGTAGATCCCCCCCAGATAGCCCAGGTCACCATCCCCTCCCCACCCTTCATGGATCTGGGAGGCCCAGCCTTTCCAGCGCGGAGGTGCGTGCTGTGGACAGTGTCAGGTGTCTGCACCAGGCCAGGCAGGGAGAAGGGACAGCTGGAGGGCTCCCCCAGCGCCCCTGGGCATCTGCCTGGTGGGGGGGGGGGGTTGGCCGAGGTGGAGGAGGGAAGAGGGAGGAGGGGGCCCAGTCGGAGGCAGAGGAGCAGGGGAGGGGCAGCACGAGCTGAGTTGTTTATTGCTTGCATCAGAATCTGAGTTGCAACTAAAAAGCTAATTGTCCAGCCCGGCTGATTTCCCACCGGGCAGGGAGAGCTGCTAATAGCTTCCAAGCAGCTCAGGTACCTGATTAGCTGTAATTGCTGCTGGAGACCGGAGAGGGGTGAGGACAGAAGTGGAGAAGGGGGCGGGGAGGGGGAGACAGGGTGTGGGTGCAGAGTGAGGCCAGATGGAGGGCGGGGCCGGGTGGGAGGGGCCAGGCAGGTGCCGGGGGCAGGGAGGGCCGTGGCCAGAGGAGGTGAGGGAAGAGGCAGAGGTGACTTGGGAAGGGCCGGCCCCCCAGCAGCCTCTCTGAGGACCACCCCCCATGCACACACCACGTGTGGGCCCAGGACCCAGAGCCGGGGGGTAGGAGCAGGCCCAGAGCTGTACACGGTCGGCGCCAACAGGCAGGGGCTGGAGCAGCTGCCCCCACGGGCCCTGGGCTGGCAGGCAGCTCAACCAGGACCCCCACCCATCTCCCACCCTCCCGCCTTTTAGAAGGGTGAGTTCAGTCTCCTTAGCCAAGGAGCTTTTTGTTCATTTCTGATCGATTTGGGGAGGAGTGAAGGAGCTGATTAATTAGCCCCGCCCATCACCGACCAGCTCCCCCTACCCCGGGCACCCTAGCCCCCTGGAGAATGGCTCTCCCCAGAGCAGGGCAGCGGCGGGGTCCCCAGGAGGACCACACACAGGGGTCGGGGCAGGGGGCTGAGAAGCGCTATCGGCCTACAAGCCACCCTCTTCCCCATGCAGGAACCCTCCTCTCTCTCCCACCCTGTCCTTCCCTCCTCATTTCCTGGATGTTTTTCGCTCACGCATTTGTTTGTTTTTCAACTTATTGATTCATTTAAAATATATTCATTTCCATCCTTGCTCCAAACTGGAAGGAAGGTGACACCACCTCATTAACCCACCGCCGGCCACAAGCTGCACCCCCCGTGGTGGCACCGCACCCCCGGGGACCAAGGTGACTGTCACGCCCCTGCCCTGGCTGAGCTCCTGGGTGCTGAGCCCCTGACATGCGCACTGTTGATGGAGCGCAGGGCCCTGGGGGAGGCTGCGCACCTGTGCAGAGGACAGGCCCCGGGAGGTGGCTTCTGGGGGGAGGGTGTGGATTAGTGGGGTGCCAGGCATCACATGGCAGGAAAATGGGGGGGCTGGTGGGGCCCCAAGGGGCCTGGCTCCTCATGAGTCCCAGAGCCAGGCCTCACCCCCTTGGCCTCCGCTTTCAAACCTGCAAAATGGGGGCATCACAGCCGTGCTTTCCAGGAACAAAAAGGCTCAGGGTCTTCAGGGCCAGAAGACACGGCGGCCACCCAAGGCCACCGAGGCCACATGCCCGCGGATGAGGTGCTGCGAAGCACTCACGAGGGCAAGTGGGTCTGTGCCCACCTGGCGTCGGAGTGTGTGGCCCCCACGGGTCCAAATTCCCAGGCTGGGGCCTCGCTTCATTCTACAGGTGGGGAGATTGAGGCTGGGGGGCCGGGGGTGGATATTGCTCAAGGTCACACGGGCCCTCTGCATGTCCCCCTCCAGGGCTGAGTGGTCACCTTTGGCTGTCGTTTGAGGATTTTATTTCCCAGCAGCAAGAAAGGATTGTTTTGGTCGGCAAGTGTTCCAATGAGCTTTCCCCTCTCTGGGCAGGGGTGAGTCCCAGAGCACCCCCCGGGGTGGGGACAGCAGGGGTGGGAGGAGCTGTGGGCAGGTGATGGAGAAGGGGCGGGGCCACACGTCGGCCAGTCAGGTGGCTGGAAGTGGCAGCCACATGGCCACGCTTTAGTCTCCATCGTCTGACACGGGCAAGTGGGCGGGGGGCTTCTGTGGACGGGGAGGGCCCTGTCGCATCGCCCAGGTGCAGACAGCTGCATGTGCGGGCCGGCCGGCGGGCCTCGGGGAGCCTGGCGTTGGCGTGTCGGTCACACACCTGGAGGCCGCCCAGGCTCCCACAGCCCACGCCAATTAGGAACTCACTTTACATTATTTTAATTTGTCTCTGGGGCCCTGGAAGGAAAGTCATGCGATTATTATTATTATTATATTTTGGCTGGAAACTGCAGCCACCATTATATAAATTACATATAGTTGAATCCACCAGTTTCTTTTAAACAACCATGTTTTCCCTTCCCCAGCAACGGGCAGCTTCTCCTCACCACTCGCCTCCGTGCCCCTGGTGAGAACTTTCTGGCCCTGGGAGGAGGAGGGAGGCCTGCAGACCACCCAGACCGCCTCACCCACGGGGGACAGGGGGCTTTGAAATCCAACCCTTGTGGGTCTGCCCCTGCGGCACCACTGCTCGCTGTGTGACCTCGAGCTAGGTGCCTACCCTCTCTGAGCCTCAGTTTTCTCACCTGTGACAGCCTCTGCCTCAAAGGGCTGGCGTGAGGTTTAAAGGCAATAATGCCTAGATCGCCCTCGGGGTGGTGCCCACGGGGAGCATCCTGCTGGGAGAACTCGGTGTCCAGCCACCCAGCCCGCAGCACGGGCACCTAATACTGGGGTCTGTTTTGTCAGGTGTGGGGGACACACAGACTCAGAAGTGATTGTCCTGAAAGAATAACTTCGTGTTATGATCACAGCCCCCTGGAAACAAGAGGCCGCACACACGCAGGGCCACGCCAGGAAGCTCCGGGGTCAGGCAGGAGGCAGGGGCAGGGGCGCTTCGGGCCAGGGGCTGTCCCTGGTGGTCTGGGAGCTGCCGGAGATGAGGGCAGGTGGACCGTGGCCGGGAGTGTGCCAGCCTGTGGGGCAGGGGGTGGGGCAGGCTCTGCATTAGGCGTTTGCCTCTGAAAACACACTCTGGCAGGTGAGTCCTGTGTCTAGGACTTGGCTAACCCTGGGGAGGGCTTAGCAAGGCCCCGGATGTCAGAGCACCAAACATACAGAAAATAAGAAAACACAGTTAATACAACAGCATCAAAGTGATGCCAGCGACTGATCCCTCTGTGAGGGCTGAGAGAGGAGGCTACCGCAGAGCACAGGTGGGGACGCCGAGGCCCAGGGGGAAGCCACGTGCGTGAGGTCCCCCAGGGAATTGGGCAGGGCCCGGCGAAGACCAGCCTAGGGTGGCCTCAACCTCCTTGGGCTTCGGGCTGTTGGGAGAGAGAGGGAGGAGCCTGCCGGTGGGTTGGACGTGGGTGGACGCAGGCCGTGTTGGTCTGTGTCAGGGTCCCACGATGCCGTATCTGTGGCACACGGGTGCATAGCCAGGGCTCCACAAGCAGTTGTTCTCTGGGTGACGGTGGACAAGCCCCCGCCCCCTCCAGCCCTGTCTCCCTGTCCACACTGCGGGGGGTGCCATGTTGGGGCAGGGGCTGGGCTCTCAGATGGCACCTGCCCCTCGCCCTGGCACCCTTGCTTCTGGGAACGTATCCCACGATGCTCTCGAACACGGGGCCCAAGTGGTACCCCAGCTGATCCCCGCACACCCCGTTTGACGGTAACCGCCTGGAAGCGACTCACAAAGGGGCTGGTGGGCTGGGGCTGCAGACAGGACCCTGCGCCGGACCCTGCGCCGGCCAGCAAGACGCAGGACGGACGCTGTCACCGTGGGGAAAGGGGGAGGTCAACTTTATTCCTCATACAACCACAGGGTGCTTCTGGATACACAAGAGACCGCTGGCAGGCCTGGCAGCCCGGGATCCGCAGTGAAAGGGAAACTTATTTGTCAGCCCATCCTTTCTGTGCCCGAGATTGTTTTCTACCATGTACCTGTGTTACTTTCTTTTTAAAGAAATTTCAAGCACTTCTAAGTGTATATCCAAGAAAATTGAGAACATTTGTCCATGCAAAGATCTGTACACGGGTGTTCAAAGAAGTGTGACTTACAATAGCCAAAACGTGGAAACAGCGCAAACGCCCATCACAGGATGAGTGGATAAACAAATGTGGTGCATCGGCACCAAGGAATATGATTCAGCCTCAGAAAGGAAGGAAGCACTGACCCCGCTACAACATGGATGAACCTTGAAGACGTATACACAAGAGTGAGAGAAGCCAACACAAAAGGACACATACCCCACTTATTAAAAAAATGCCCAGAATAAGCAAATCTACATAAACAGAGAGGGCTGGGGGTTGGGGAGGACGGGTAGCAGGGCTTCTTCCGGGGGTTATGACAGCGTTCTGGGATCAGGTAGCGGTGATGGTCACGCTGCTCTGTGTGTGCACTGAAAACACTGAACTATACACTTCAAAGAAGAGCGTTGTACTGTACAGTGTGTGAGTTTCCCAGGGCTGCTGTAACAAAGCACCACAAACTAGGTGACCTGAAACCACAGGTCCTGGAGGCCAGAAGCCTGAGCTCAAGGTGTCGGCAGGGCCAGCCTCCCTCCAAATACTCTAGGGGAGGGTCCTAGAGTGCTTGCCTGCTTGCCTCCTGCGGGGCAGGGGGCATCCTTGGCTAGTGGCCGCATGTCTCCAATCTCTGCCCGCGTCTTCCTGTGGCTTCCCCTCTTCTTGTAAGGACACCAGTCACCCTGGATTAGGGCCCACCCTAAAGACCTCATCTCAGTTGGATTACCTCTGCAAAGACCTTATTTCCAGCCAAAGTCCCATTTACAGGTACTGGAGGTTAGGACTTCAGCATATTTTTCAGGGGTCACAGTTCACCCCACCGCATATGTGATTTGTATCTCAATAAAGCCGTTATTTATTCTAGAAGGTTTTAAACAATAGAATATAAAAAGAGAGAGAAGAAATATATCCCAGTGTAGGGGCACGGAGCCTGAATCAGTTGGGGAGGTGACCTCACAGAGCAGACGGGACACCCCGCTGGGGAGACCTCTGCCACCCTGGGCTCTGTGATAATCTCTCGAACGTTCCTGAGAACAGCAGCAGTGATAACCGTATCCCTGGCCTGCGTCTTGGTCCCTCCTCCTCTGTCCTGAATCACCAGGCCTTCCTCTAAGGTCCGCCCCTGGCCTGCCCTTGAGCTCTGGCCCCGCCCACCCCTCCTGGCTCCTCCCTCCCCACCCCCCACCCCCCGCAGGCCTGTCAGGCACCCACGTCCCCAACTTGTAAAGTAACAACCTGTCACACGCACAACCTCTTTGCACCCAAAATGTTCTCTGATCTGTGTAAACTGCAATTGAAGCTGCAGCGCTTGATATTAATATCTTTTGTTTGTGTGTCAGGGTTCTGCAGAATCTAATTAAGGCGTGTTCTCTGCGTATCCGGGGTGTTGGAACAATTCCACGGAGTAGACAATGCAAGCTGTTGACCTGCAAGATAAACTGTGCTTGTGGAGGATTTGGGGGTGGCGGGCAGGGGGCACACGGCTGTTCTTTTCTGCTGGGGCACCAGCCTCCCTGCCTACGGGCCACCCCTGTGTGTGGGTGGCAGAGGCATCTTCACTGGGGGGCGTTTATCACAGCAGCGGTTTTCTGTGTGTACTTCTGTGTATACACACGTGCACACGCACAGGTACACACGTACGTGGGAGCTAGGCCTCCCTGGCCAGGCGACTCCTGTCTCAACAGCCCTCTCCCTGCGGTGTCTGCGAGGTGCGAGTACTGACCCATTACACAGATGGGGAAGCCGAGGCCTGTGATGAATGTGTTCAGGTGGGAGCTTGGCTGACTCTGAGCAGCCACTGGGTGCCAGAACAAACCCACGTCTGGGAGGGCTGGGCCTGGGCTCGGACCGGGTCAGGTGAAGACACCCAGCCCACCCTCCAGCGCAGGCCCAGGTGAAACTGTCATCCCTCCTGGACAGACGGGGAAACCGAGGCCCAGAGAGGGCAGGGGCTTGTCCATGACACACAGCGAGCTGGTGGCAGAGCTGGGCCCTTCCTGACCCTGCGGCCCACAGCCTGGAGGCTGAAAATAAGTGTCCTTCAGTTCGAGGGCAGCTTTGGGACCCCTGGACCTGAGGTCCTGGCCCCATGTGCGGTGACCTTGGCCAGCGCCCGGCCCACTGCGACTTCAGTTACTCCCTGGGAGGAAGGGGTGAGGAGAGCATCACGGCAACGCGGCCTGCCCGCCAGCCCTGCCCGAGCGGCGCCCAGTGGGGGCGGCTGCTTGGAGCTGCCGCCATCACTGCTCCTGTCCCAGCTCTAGGGCCGGTGACTCCAGCGCCCTGCAGTGTGCCCACTCCAGCCCGCCCACCCGCCCAGCTCAGGACCTGCCTGCCCGCCAGTGCGCCATATAGAGTTGTTCGCTCCAGGTTGGGGGGGCATCCTTTGGGCTTTCCTCTCGCCATCTGCAAGATGCAGAGGGGATCCCAGACTCCGAGTGCCCCGAACAGAGAAAACCAGAGGCCAGGTCTGCTGAAGTCCGGGTGGGGAAAGACTCCAGGACCCGGGATGCAGGTGGAGGAGGCCACCCCGACGGGGCACACGGTGAGGACAAAGGCCTGCAGACAGCCTGAGCTCGGGATTCAGGGCAGAGCAGGCGTTTGGGTGAGAAAACCAGTGTGGCCGTGCGCTGCGCGGGTCTGCGCCCGTGTGTGCATGTGTGTAATGGATGGGCAGGCACGCGGCTTACGTGTGCATGCAATCGGGTGCACGCAGCATCCGTGCACAGCGTGTCCGGCTCTGCACGAGGAATACCTGCTTCGCGGACCCGGCAGGGCCTCACCGCCCGCGCCCCTTAGGAAAAGCCGCAGCGCCACCTGCCGGCCGCGCTCCGGGCTGCACAGAGGGCGCGGGGCGGGGCGCGAGGCCCCGCCCCTCCACCCGAGGCCCCGCCCCGACGAGTCCGGCCTCGCCGAGACCCCGCCCTCTTATCCCCGCCCCCACCAGGCCACACCTCCCGGTGCCCCGCCCCCGCCCCTGGGGACGTGGCTCGGGAGGCGGCTCTGGGACCTTGACCCACTGGTGCCTCGGAGAGGCGGGCACCTGGGTCTGGGCTTTTGAGGTCCCGGCTGAAGTGGGGACAACTGCGAGGATTAAACACGCACCAGGGGGACAGTGAGCGCACCGCCCCGATATGGCCCCATTTCACAGATGCGGAAAACAGTCACCCGCCAAGGTCCCACGGGGGGCGAGGCCGAGCGGGCTTTGAGCCCGGCAGCCTGGGTGCAGTGTGCATTCAGCCACGACCAGCAAAGTGAGATGTATTTGTTAACTATTAACTATTAATGAACCCATTCGCCCTCACACCGCTTTGTGGAGGTACGCTGACAGCCGCTGCAGGAGTGAAGGGCTGAGAATTGCCTGTATCCGGAAGTGACCTGGCAAGACTCACCCCCGCCTTCTGGGCAGTCTCCAGTACCTGACGTGGGCAGGAATTTGGGGTGCGGGCGGGAACGGTCAGGATTTCAGAGCAAAGTCAGTAGTGCTTGACCCCCTATAGGCTTCAGTTTCCACACTGTACAGTGGGGTGGGTAGGGGGAGCCAGAATAGACATTTTCTCAGGTTCTGTCCCTGCGGCTCGCCCCCCACCCCCAAGGCACTGCAGGATTCCAGGAATCCGTGAAGGACTGAGCTGGTGCAGGGACTGGGGGTTCAGGTGGTCTATCCCCTGGCCCAGCCCCCCGAGGGGTCCCTCCCGATGCCCATGGCTGTCCCTGACGGGAAGCTTGAGCGCCTCTGCCGGCATCTGCTGCCCAGGGCCCCACCCCCTCCATCCCCCTCCATCCCCCTCCATCCCCCTCCATCCCCCTCCATCCCCCTCCAAGGAGGAGGCATCTACGAGGGTACGGGGCTGCCAGGGGCAGGTGGCGTCGCCCCGGTGCCAGCCCAGCTGAAATCGCCAGAGGAGCCGGCAGAGCCTGCTGCCCCAGAAAGCCTCTTCCAAGTGCATGCAGCCCTGCCCCGGGGCGGCCAGGAGGTCATGCTGGGGAGACCCGGAGGTGGGGGGCAGGGGCAACTGCCGGCCTGGCTCAGCAATATCCCTGACAAGCTTGACCTTGGGCAAGGCCCTCTGCCTGGCCTCCTCCTCTCCTGGGCCCCAGGCCCCTGTTAGCCGAACTCCTGCCCACCAGCTACCGTGTCACTCGGGGGCCCAGTCACACACAGCTCCATTCACACCCCAACTGTGCCCCTGACTGGCTGTGTGGCCTCGGGCAGGTCGCCTCCCTTCTCTGAGCCTCAACAGCCTCGTCTGGAAAATGCGCTGACACCTGGGCTGGCTCTGGCCGGCGTGTGGGCCCAGAACCGGAGCCCGGAGCAGAGGAGGGCAGTTCTGCAGCCCTGGGTCTGACTACAGCAGGTCTCAGGAGGCCCCACCGTGCACGGGTGCAGCATCGGACGCAGGCCACTGCTGTCCACTCCATCCTCACAACTGGCCCAAGAGTCAGGCCAGAGTGCCCTCCCAAGGAAGTGACGAGTCAGCTGTAAGCAGGATCGAAGTGGATCACGGCACCCCATCCTCAGGCCCAGGGGTGCCCCCGTCTCACACCTGGCCTGGCCCGGGTCCTGGACGCTGGGACTTCTGGAGAGAGGAAGTCCACACAGTTCGCAGATACTTGGAACGTGGCTCCTCCTCCCAGACAGGGGCGCAGCTGAGCACTTCAGCCCATTTTATGGACGGGCAGCCCAAGGCTGAGGCAGAGCTGGGGGGGGACCCCGAAGTGTGCGTGCCTCTGAAGCCCACCGCCGTCTGGACACAGCATGGGTGGCACAGCCACCCGGCCCCGCTAGCGCCCGGCACGTGGCACCTGCGGGCCCTTTCACCACGGTCACATCCCCACACCGACGCACAGGCCCCTCTGGGGCCCCAGAGAACAGCAGGAGCAGAGAGGTCGGGCACCTGCTTTCCTCCATCCTTGGGTTCAATCCCCAGCCTGCTCAGGTCAAGGAGGCCTGAGGCCAAGGGCTCAGAACTAATGTCCCTCCAGGCTGTAACCATTTGCCCAATCCCCCTCACACACACATGTGCACACACATATGCATACAGGTGTGCCCAGGCTCACACCTGCCCACCCACCCGCCACAGGTGTGCCTGCTAGGGTGAGCTGAGTCAGGCACCTACTTTTGTACGTTCAGACACTGGGCAGCCAATATAACCCTACAAACATCCACTGCAGTTGCTGGATGGATGGAAGGATAGATGGGGCAGGAGGGACAGACAGATGGACAAATGGAAGAGTGGCTGGTGGGTAGAGAGACTAAAACTAAGAGTGACCAAGTACACTGCTGACACCCCCTTGTTTCCCGGTGGAGGTGGGTTACTCCGAGGCCTGCTATGAGCCCATTTCATAGATGAGGCAACAGAGGCAGGAGGTAGGAAGTGACTGGCACAGGGTCATACAGCGAGCTCTCAGTGACGCCCAGGACCTAGTCCTCAGGGAGGCACCTGCCTGGCCTAAGTGGCACAGGTGGTGTCGGCACCACAGCCACGCAGATCCCCTGAGACCACAGATGGGCACCCAGGGCACTCTGGCACCTCCGGCAGTCCTATCCTGGCGGTCCACCTCCTCCCCTGGGCCTGCATGTCAGGCCTCAGTGACCTGAGGACCTGCCCCACCCACCTCTCTAGAGCCCCCCTCACCACATGGGCCAGACATGAGGGGCTCAGAAGCAGGGCACGGTGGGACGAAGGGCGGGAGCTCTGCCCACTCACGGCAATCACAGTGCAGCGTTACACGGGAGCTGGTAATTAAACACTGGAGCATCATCAGACACCCCAGCACGGTGCCCGATGAATTAATTACCAGAACACCAGACCCCCCACTTTTCAGCCTCCCCACTGAGTGTGGAGTGGTGGCCCTGAGCTCTCAAGTGGGGGAGACATTCTAGGACAGCAGATCCCACCCTCACGGCCTCCGCAGCCCTCCGCAGGCCCCCTCCCGCCCCCAGCTCCGTTAGCCACCCACGCCCATCCAAGCGCCCAGGCCAGAAACCTAGGTCCTCCTGGCCCCGCTCCCCAACTGCTCCAGACTCAGCTCCTGAGCCGCCCACTGCCCCTCCCCTCACCGTCCTCTGGCCACCCCAGCCCCTCTCCCCCTCCCCTCCTGCACCCGAGTCCCGTCCATCCCACCCTAAAGGGCCTGGACGCAGCCACTGCCCACACTGGCCTCCTGCTCCCCCACACCACCTCCCCAGGCAGCCAGACTCATATTCTCAAAACCCAGATCTGATGGTGGGAATCTTCCTCCAGAAACCCAGAACCCCAGTCTAACCACGGGGAAAAGCTCGGACAAACCCAAATCGAGGGGCGCCCTGAAAAATACCTGACTAGTACTCCTCAAACCTGCCAAGGTCCTCAAAAGCAATGACAGTCACAAAACAAAGGAGGCCAAGGAGACGTGAGGACGAAATGCACATGGGATCCTGGAACAGAAAAGGGGATTAGCGAAAACGAGGAAATCTAAGTAGAGCGTGGGATTAACTACCAGGAAGGTACCAGCCAAGGTGTCTCAGCGCTGACACCCACCGGAGTGACGTAAGGTGTTAACATGAGGGGGAATGGCGTGCGTGTGCGCAGGGACCCTCCGTGCTGTCTTTGCAACTGCTCTGTAAATCTAAACCATTGTAAAATAAAAATTTGTTTCAAAATGAGAGAGTATGTACAAGGGATCTGATTAAAGTACAGTGAAATGTTCACAGTTGTTTAATCTTGGTGGTGGGTCAATAAGTATCTATTATATTGTTTTCTGTGTGTTTGAAATGTCTCATAATTCAACATTTAAGAAAAAACAAACCCAGATCCAATATGTCACCCTGGCCTGACACCCTCCAAAGTCTCCCTTGAACTTCAGGATTAAGTGCAAAATTCTTAACCCCGCCCACAAGACAGAACAGGACCCTCCCATCCGCCACTCTGCCCCTGACATCACACAGGGCCTGGCCAATCCCAGTGTCTGGCCGCCTGATGTCACGCAGGGCCCGGTGCCTTCCCTTCCGCCCTGTTCTGGCCCCTGGACCAGGCTCCCCTTCTGCAACTCTGGCAGGTTCAGCCTTGGCAGGGAGGGGTCACAGGTCCCAGACCACCGTGAGGTCACCTCACTGGACATCACTGGTTGTGGTTCACGAAGCCCTTCCCTCCCCCAGGCCTGGGTCTGGGGGCCACCTGTGAGGCAGGCATCGTTCTCCCATTTCACAGATGGGGAAGCTGAGGCTGCCCAGTGATCAGAGGGATGTGGGCTAGAGTCCAGAGTCTGTCCCCCGGACCAGCGCTCTCCACCACGCTGCCCTCCCGGCCATGGTTTCCCACCTGTGAAATGTTCCAGGGGCCATGAATGCAGCCTGCTGCCCAGCCTGGGTGGAAGAAATTGTCAGGCCCTTGTGTTCTGGGCCCTGTTACCTCTCCCCCCTCGGGTGAAGGACACCATATTAATCAATCGATCCATCAACTGATTACTTAGGCAAAAATTTCCTGAGCACCTAGTATGCGCCAAGCCCTGGGGATACAGCAGCAACAGATCAAGGCCCTGCCATCGTGGGGCTTGTGTTCTGTGTCAGGGCGGGGGGCGCACAGTAAGCAAGCAGGCGCATGATGTACTGACTGGAGGTGTGTGACCGAACACAGGAGGGAGAGCGGATGGGACGTCATGGGAGGGTTCCTGGGAGACCTCCTGAAAAACCAAGATGTCCTCGAGGAGGTGAGGGAGCCAAGCAACGACTCCAGGAGGGACATCCCAGGCTGGCAAGAGCAGATGCAAAGGCCCTGAGGCAGGAGCTCACCTGCCCTCTCTGAGAACAGCAGAGAGGCCGGCGCTGCTGGAGCAGAGTGAGGGGACGCGAGGAGAGTGGTGAGGGCGGCTACTAACCCCAGGGCCCCCTGGGTGAAAAGCCCCCCGGGAGGACACAGGTGGTCACAGGCCACAAAAGGCCAGGCTGCTGGAGTCTAAGGACCGGCCAGCTGGTGGACCCTGGGTGTCATGGGCACCAATGGCACCGGGCTCATCCACCATCTTCAGAGGTGCCTCTGGTTTGGTGAATGTCCCCCCACCACCAACCCCACCACAGGACTGGCAGGGAAATGGTCTTCAGCGTCTGCACAGACCAACTCCCGTCGTACCAAAGGGAAACCGAGGCCCCGAGGCATAAGCCCTGGCTCAGATCCCTCAGAAACTCAGAACAAGCTGCTGGGACCAGCTCTTGGGTCCCCTGCTTCCTCGGCCAGGTGTGTACAGGTTGGCAGGCAGGTGCGTTGCTTACCTGGTGGGCGGGTGTCCCAAGGCACAGCAGAGTGTTTTGGTGGGAGAACTTGGCCCTGTGAGGCCACGGCCCTGTGAGGCCAGCTGGGCCCACCAACTTGGCTTCAAGAAAGGGAAACTGAGGCCCCAAGAGGGCCTGCCCCTTCCTAAGATGTTCCAGTGCACCTGGGTCAGTTGGCCCCCCATCTTCCTGCCCTACCGCCCGGCCTCGTGACAAAAAGAAGCCTGGGCCTGGGGCTGCGGCCCACCCTGGACTCACCCTGCCCCAGCCTCCGAGGAACAATTTACCTTTCAGAGCCGGTCCAAGATATTAATTAAGATAAATCTACCTCAATTTTGAGATTCTCTTATCATGTAATTTATCAAAATTATGTTAATTATTTCTGTAGGGCAGCAAAATTATTACCTCTTTTGTGTCTGATTTGTATTAATATTCATAATTTAATAATTCAGCATCCTGGCCATCTGGTCCTGGAGCAGCTCCCTCCCCTCCCTCAGTCCCAGCCGAAGTGTCCCCACCGCACCCGCCCAGTGTCCCTGGGGCTGGGCCTGCCCCTCCCCACGCCTTCCGCGTCCAGCCCGGTGGCCACTGCCCCCCGCCGCCCGCCCCAGGCCCGCCCGCCCCCAGCGCCCGCAGGTTGGAGCGCAGGTACCGCGCACAGGCCGCCACCCTCGCCTGGCAGGTGAGCCAAGCTGAATTGACATTTTCCACACTTTGTGAGTTTTACACTGTAATTTGACATAATTAATGCCTACATTACTGCTGATAATTTAGCTAGTTAATTAAACTCGGAGGAGATAATTAAGGAAAGGCTACTGCTTGGATTGCTAATTGTTTTTGTCATTATTTCAGGGGCCGACAGCTGCCGGCTGAGTCATCCTGTTTTGTCAGCTGATGGGTCATGTGACACAGGGGTCCCCCGGGGGCCCCCCCCTTCCAGGGGAGGGAGGCACGCAGCCGGCTACCTGGCTGCTGCCTGGAGCCCCGCCAAGCACTGCTGGCCAGTCCCGCCCTTCCCCCTTCTCCCCTCCCCACCTGCCCTCCCACTCCCCCTCCTCCCCTCCCCCCTCCTCCCCCTCCCCTCCTCCCCTCCCCCCTCCTCCCCCTCCCCTCCTCCCCTCCCCCCTCCTCCCCCTCCCCCCCACACGGAGCCCCTGCCTGAGAGCTGGCCTGGGGTCACTCGAAGGTCAGCCTGAGCAAGCCAGAGGATGTTGGGGGGACCCCTCCCAGCCCCACATCCAAGCCCAAGGGCTGAAGTGGCCCTGGCAGCACCCCAGCCTTCTGCAATGGTCAGAAAGGAGGTAGGACTTCCTGGGCCCACTGGAAGTCAGAATAGATTATCCCACATGGCAGAGAATGACGGGAGATTGTGGGAGCAGGGGAGGGGGAGGGGGAGAGAGGACGGTGGGGCGGGGCTGTGAGCCCAGCTCTTTGACATTGATGGGGTGGGCGGAGCTGGGTTTGGAGAAGTTCTCTGACTCTGCTCCAACCCTACCAAGGCCCCATGCCACCCACCCACCTGGTGGCAGGTAGATCTGAAACCAGAGGAAAGGGGGAGCTGCTGAGCTCCCCACCCCGCCACGGGCCACACTCCCTGGGACCGGCCGACAGCACCTCCTGCATACAAAGTCACCTGCAAACAGGACAGCGTGGGGTGTGTTGCTGTCACCCGGTGTCTCCATTTTGCAGGGAAGCCGGGGCCCTGCTCGAGGCCACACCACAGACCGGATGCAGGCCCTGTGGAGGGCGGGGAGCAGGAGGACAGACGCTGGGCCCAGAGCCACACGGTCCCGGATGCGCTGGGACAGCAGCTCTGCCCCCTGAGCAGGCCCTGAGGAGGGTATGACTGTGTGTGCAGGGCCAGGTCCTCATCTTCATGGGGCTCACAGGCTGGGTGGGGGCACACACAGGCAAGGGGAAAGGGCCGCACCACGTAGCTGGGCATCCTCAGGGTGCTCAACTTGGCTATCGGAACATGCAAGACAGAGGCTCAAACAATCCTGGTTTATTATCCCTCAGAACAAGAAGTCTACATGTAAGAAGGTTCTAGATTGGCTAATTCAGGGCTCAGCGACAGCCACGGGATGTCAACTAAGACCCAGGAGGCTTCCCTGTTTCTGCCCTGCCAGTCTCTGCTTGGTGGCCATATCCTCCCACATGGTCCCAAGCTGGCTGCTGCGGCACCGTGAATCTCAAGTCCCACCATGGCACCCCACATCCCAGAAGACATCCAGCAAAGATGGGAGGAGAGCAGTGTCCCACATAATCATATTATTGTCTTAATGGGCCTAGAGAGGCCCATTAAGACAATAATTTGTCTGTCCTAATTGCAGAGAGGCCTAGAAACTCGAGGTTTTCTCCTGCTAAGCCTCCTACTTCCTTTCCGCTGTTGGCAAGAGCTTTAACTTGGACCAAAGGAACTGGCTTTCCTCTCACAGCAAAGCTCCTTTGTGGAATGCTTAATCAGTTTAGATGCCTCGCCTTGGACAAAAGTGCTCTTTTAGCAAATCCAAAATGTCCTTCCACTAGCTTTCAGGTTGGCTGCCTTCACCCCAAACTCACCTCTCTCGTATGACTTACCAAAAGCCGCAAGAAGTAGTCAATTAATACTGATATTCTGAATATTTTCCTACTATTTTCGCAGCCTTGATGAATTTGTGGTCTGGGATCCAAGGTACCACAGGTAACAGCTGTACCTAATTTTACGTGAGATCATCACAATGATCACCAGCCTCCCAACCAGAACATGAGCCTCACTGCCCGGTACCCGCCGGCCCCCCCTTAGACAATTCCACATCTGAGGTTCTGTTCGTTGTCACACCCCCACTCCTGGAAATAAATTCCAAATCATCTGCAAATATCAGAAAATCTGAGTAAAAGTTTAACCAGAAAGGAGATTATTTTCCCATATGTGGTGGGTTGAATGGTGCGCCCCCCACAAAAGTTCATGTCCACCCAGAACCTCAGAATGTGACTTTATTTGGAAATGGGGTCATTAGGGTGCACCCTAATGCATTGTGACTGGTGTCCTTGTTAAAAGGAGGCATCTGGACACAGATGCAGACAGACTGACGGCCACAGGAAGCGATTGGAGGGAGACAGCCACAAACCAAAACACCAAGGATTGCTGGCAACACCAGGAGCTGAAGAGAGGCCTGGAACAGACTCTCCCTCACAGCCTTAGCAGGAGCCAACCCCACCGACACCTTGGTTTCAGACTTCTAGCCTCCAGGGCTGCAAGAAAATTAATTTCTGGGTTTTTTTGGCTGTGCCGCATGGCTTGTGGGATCTTAGTTCCCCGACCAGGGATGAAACCTGGGCCCTCGGCAGTGGAAGTGCAGAGTCCTAACCACAGGACCGCTGGGGAATTCCCAAATTTCTGTTTTTTTAAGTTACCAAGTTTGTGGTATTTTGTTTTGGCAGCCCTAGGAAATTCATACACCATAAGAAATCCAGAGATAGGGAGGTTCTAGGACTAGCTAATTCAATGATGTCATGAAAGACCCAGGTGTCTTCAATGTTTCTGCCCTGTCATCCTCAACATATCAGCCATGTTCCCCCTCATGGTCACAAAACAGCTGCTGCAGCACCATGCATCCAGACAGGTATGCTATCCTCCAGCAAAAAAGAGGGTGTGTCCTCCCGGTGGTGCCTCCTTTATTGGGGATGAGAAGGGCCATGATTGGCTTGAATTAAATATGATTCATTTCCTAGGGTTGGGGAGGGGGCCATTTCTCCTGAGCCTACAGGACGGGGTGGGGTTGGGGGGCGACATCCAAACAAAACAGGGAAAACCAGCAATGTCTGCCATCATGCACACCCAGGGTCCCGGGAGTGAGTGGCAGACGAGACTGCAGCACACAGAGGCAGGAGGGGAATGTTGTGGGGTCTCTGGGGGGAAGGGGGAAGCAGGTAGAAATAGGTCCCCTGTGGGTGACTGGGCAGCAGACGCTCGGCCCTGCCCGCTGCAGCCTACTCAGAGCTCGACTTTGGGCACTGGCCGCCCTCGCCGCCAGACAGCGTGGCCCCTGGACCCCCGGCACCATCACCCACACCTGCCCAAGGGAACCACGAAATCATCCGTGTGTGTCTCTGGCTCACCTTCAGGACTCAGGGCCCAGCTGGGTCCCACAACTGCCCCCGGGTGCCGGAGCAGGCGGGGAGGGCCTGTGGCCTCAGCAAGCCTGCGAATTATCCTGTTAGGGGTTGACTTGCCTCCCAAAAGATATGCTGAAGTCCCAACCCCCAGAAGCTATGAAATGGGGTCTTTGCAGGTGTGATTGGTCAAGATGGGCACACGCTGGACCGGGGCGGGCTGCAGTCCGATGACCGGGGTCCTTATAAGAAGAGGGGAGTCTGGACGCAGACCCGCAGGGAGAAGAGGGCCGTGCGAGGACACAGGTGGGCGGGAGCGAGGCGGCCGCGAGCGGAGGAGCGCCAGAGGCCCCGGGAGCTGGAGGAGGCCGGAGGGACGTCCCCCGGAGCCCTCAGGCAGAGGCAGCCCTGCCCGCACCTCAGTCCTGGACTTCTGGGAAAGGATAAACTGCCCCTCTTGCAAGCCCCCCCGCCTAGGGCGCCTGGTTACAGCTGCCCGCACCCCGGGACGCTCAGAATCCCCAGAACCCTGCGGCCTACGTGGAGGCCTGGACGCAGACGACGCTCCCCGGTGCCTCTGCAGCCCGGCGCGGCCACGCCGCGAAATTCTGCGCGCAGAGCACGTCACGCTGAGCCGCGCTGGGTGGGGTGGGGGCGACCCGAGCTGCCCCCACGTGCTCCCCCTTTCCCTGATCACGGGGTTCCCACCTAAAGCTGCTCCCCAGCCGAGTCCGAGCTGCAGCCAGAACCCCCTCCTGACTCAGGGCCCCTGCACAGCTGCCGCCCGCATCCGTCCCCCGACCCCCTCACCCTGCTCGCCTCTCCTGGGCCGTCCCTTCCCGCGGAGCCCCCTCCGGGACTGCAGCTCCCCGTGCTTGCCGTCCCGTGCGCCGAGCCCTCAGCGCAGGAGCTGGCCTCCGGTCTGCGGGTGGAGCCCGGTGCGCGGACGTGCCGTGACCCCTCGCTGCACGGGCAGGGCGTGGCGCTGCGGGCCCCGCACGGCGTCTCCCCCCGCAACAAGCGGAGGTTTCTCCCCCCGGGGCGGGGGTCTCGGCACGAGGGTGGACTCCCTGCAGCGTAGCGGGGAGACCCCGAGGGTTTCAGCCTCTTGGGCGAGTTGGGAGCGCGGGGAGACGCCCAGAGGACCAGGGGAGAAGAAAGCTCAGATTCGGGAAACATTCTGAGAGAAAATGGACAGGGAGTGGACAGAGCGGGGCGGGGGCGGGGCCGGGGGGCGATGGCAGTGCCCACACCCCAGAGGCGATGAGGAATGAAGGGACACAGAGCTGGCACAGGCGGACACCCCAGAACTGGCAAACGAGATCGTGATGAGCCACTGACATGGTCAGTAGCCCCGCCCACCAGAGGGAGAACGCAAGCCACGACTGCAAGGGCCGTGTGTGTGATTTTGAATTTTCTAGTCGTTGCATTTATAAAAAAAGTAAGAGGGACTTCCCTGGTGGTCCAGTAGCTAAGACTCTACGCTCCCCATGCAGGGGGCCCGGGTTGGATCCCTGGTCGGGGAACTAGATCCCGCATGCCGCAACTAAAGATCCTGCGTGCAGCCAAATAAAGAAATAAATATTAAAAAAAAAAAAGTAAGAGACGAGATTGGTTTTGATAACATATCTTAGTGAACCCGATATATACGAAATGTGTCCATCTCAACATGTGATCAGTATGTAATTCTGTAAGCGAGCTGTCATATCCTTTCTGGGGGCTCAGTGTTGGAAATCCCGCGTGTCTCTCACTCTGAGGGCGCGTCTTACCTCGGACCGGCCGCGCCGCAGGTGCCCGATGGCCACACGTGTTGCGCCCGCTGTCACCGTCCCCCGGGGCCATCTGAACGCCCCCCTTCCGCGGACTGACAGGCAGGGGCTCTGTCGGAACTCAAGGCTGCGGCAGAGCACCTTTTGCTCCCAGGAAGCCCAGCAGACCAGGCCCCGTCCTCAAGGCCACACCTCTGTTCGCCCACCAGCCCACCCTCTGTCCCCCAGCCCTGGGGACCTTCCTTCCTGGACTTCTGCCCCCCTCCCCGTGCCCTCGCTGGCCCCTCGGCTTGTCCCTCACCGTGCCACCAATTCCTGCATCGTCCCCCCCGCCCCGTCCTAGACACAGCATTTTACAGCTAGAACTGCCCCCGTCCCGAGTGGAGCCGCGGGCCCTGACCCCAGCCCCCCTCACCCCCACCACGTGCTCACAGAGGGGGCGGGTCCACCCCAGGCGCCGGCCCCAGAGCCTGACGCCTCCGCGCACCCGTCCTATCACCTCTTTCCAGAAAGTTCTCCCTCATCAATAAATGAGAATAGAAATGGCCCATATGGAAATATTGTTGTCAAAACCACTGATTAAGTTTTACACAACCAGTGCGAGAGCAAATGAAAAGGTTTTAACTTTAATTTAAGGAAAGAGGAATATGATATAATTTCAATTTGTGATAAGATGTTCTCAAGACTGCGTTTCGATTGGATTACATCCTCGCGGACTTTGTGAAGTGTCAGCTGCAGGTGAAGGTGCGGGGGATGTTCGTTATTAACAACGTAATGGGCCAGCGTTCATGCCATCTGCCTTCAGCAGCATCTCCTGGGCCCACCTGAGAGACCTCGTTAGCTCAGAACCTGGAACTCCGGCCTGGGACGGGAGGGCCTGGGGAGGCACCTAGGTGGACCCGCAGAGGGGCCCTCAGGACCTGCCCTAGCCACCTGGGCACAGGCCTCTGCTGGGAGGGGAGGTAGGGGGTGGAGGCCCAGGGTGGGGGGAGCCCAGAAGTCAGAGCTCCTGACTTGGGGGTGAACGGGAGCCAAAGCACCCTCGGGGGGGAGGGAGGTCCCAGTTTGCAGAGGCAGTGTGCAGAAGGGCGGGGTCGGCAGCGCATGTCTGGTAGGAGGAGGGGCTGGGACCCCTGTCCTCTGGCTGCACCCCTCCCGGGGGTTTGGGGGCCTGCTGGGCCGAGGGGATGCAACCACCCCAAGCTCACGTCCACCACCCACAGCACAGCTCCGGGTACGCGGGCTCCAGAATGCCGTGACCTGACCTCACGGCCCCAACGCCCCCTTTGGGACTTCATGAGCCCCCAGCCACTCGTGTGCACGCCCCTAGGCCTACCCCGCGTCCACCACAGGCAGGGAAGCCCCTCCCAGGGCAGGACAGACCCCGGTGGGAAGCGAACGGGGTGGCCCGTGGGCCCCGGGGAGGCCCCTCCCCTGAGCAGGCCCGGCTCGACCCCTGGGCGCCTTCTCAGTGATTCCGCGATGAAGGCACAGCCAGCCCTGGGGTCAGTGGCCCAGGAGGGACCTGGTGGGTGTGAGGAAGCCTGGTCACACCTCGATGTGTCACGTAGAGACCTGAGCAGCCCTTTCTTTCCGGGACCCCGAGAGATGCTGGGATGTGAAGACACAAGACCACACAGAGATTCTGTTTGTGGGGCGACTGTGGCTCCCGCCCGCGCTTAGCCAAACAGGGCTCCTCCCGTGGGGAGCTCCCAAACGGGAGGGGGCCCTGGCCGGGGGAGTCCAGGCTGTGCTCCCCGCACCTCCCAGACGGAGGCCAATGACACCAAAACCCAGGCCCCGGCCATGCACCTGCTTCCGGGGGGCCAACCCCTGCCTCCCCATCCCAGTGGTCCCCCTCTGCCAGCTCTGCCCACAAGGACAGCCCTGCTGTCCCCTCCTCCGCCTGCATCTGTCCTTTGTGCTGTGTGACCCAGGGAAGGCCCTTCCCCTCCCTGGGCCTCAACCCTTTCCTCTGGGAAAGGAGGGGAGTTGGCTGGGGGGTGGGCACAGGGAGCTCAGGTGCCATCCATGGGAAGGGCCAGGCCAGCCTCAGTTGTCACAGACCGAGACCACTGCCCTGTGCACACCCACTGGCCTCCACCCAGGCCCTGGCTGAGGGGGGAGGCTGGGACCAGCCAGTGGGGGATGCAGGGGTGAGGGAGGCAGGTGGGGACACCCCCTGGGGTCTCACAATTATTTACAGCCGCTGGGGCCTCATGTGCCTGCTAATCCCCCACTCCTGGCCAGGGGCCGCGTCGGATGGGGGTTGCCGAAGGGAGCCCCTCTCTCTGACGCTCCGGGGGTGGGGGCCCGCAGGCTGTGCAGACCCCTGCACAGGTGCGGGGGCAACAGCAGGTGGAAACTGAGGCTGGGGACGGGGTCGCAGCGTCCCGTGGGCCAAGCTCCCTCTGGGCCTGGGAGGCAGGGCCACCAGCTTTGAGATGCCCCAGAAAGCGCCCGAGCTCTTGAACCCCTTCCTGCATCATTCCCGTCTCTCTCAGGTCCAAGCGGGGTGGGAGGGGCCTGCTGTGTGCCCTCCCACACCCCGTGGCGCTCTGCCCACCTGAGCCCACGTACTTCTCCAGCCCCGGTGGGCCCCAACCACAGCAGGTCTGTGCCCGGCCCGGGGTTGAGGCAGGCGCTGTCCCCGGGGGGCTATGGGCACCCAGCAGCTTCGCTATCCCCCTTCCCAGGTGAGAAAACTGAGGCCGGAAAGGCCGGCCGAGTGGTCCAGCGTCACAGCTTGAGATGCAGGTTTCATTCATTCACTCAATCACTCACCGGACAAAGTGCGCTGAGCTCCACCACGTGCCAGACACCGTCCCGCGTGCTGGGGACACAGCCCAGCTCCCTGACTAGGGGACGTGGAGCTCCATCTCAGAAGACAAAACACCCAAATTCCAAAGGTGACCTCCAAGTGCTGAAAACGGGCCCGGGCGATGGGCAGAGTCAGGGGCTCAGGGGAGCCTCTCCGAGGGGAGACCTGTCGTAAGGGGCCAGGCTTGTGGACGGCGGGGCTCCAGGCGGAGGGGCCGCAAGGGCAGGGCCCTGCGGTACGTCTTCCTGGAGGCCTTCCTGGAGGCCGGGGCGCGCCATGAAGCAGAGGCAGCAGTGGGAGGAGGCCAGGGTGGAGGGACGGCGGGAGGCCGGCCAGCTTCCCCGGGGCAGGCAGGAGCCCCTGCTGGGTCGCTCCCCCCACCCTTCCTGCTGCAGCCACGCCGGCCCACTCCCCACCCTGAGTTCCCAACAGCCCAGACCCTCCACACGGCCAGGCCTTAGTCCGAGGGTCGCCTCGGCCCTGAATGTCCTTCAGTTCAGGCCCCAGGCCCTCAGGGCTGCGGGGTGTGTGTGGGCGTGAGGGGTGCTGCCCAGGGAACAGCCCTCCCTGAACCACCCGCCCCGGACCCCGTCCACGGATGGGAACATGGTTCCTCTGGGCCACGTCTGGGGAAAGGCCCTGATACGTATTAAGCACCTCCTGTATGCACAGACGGGATCTCAAAGCCCCAGGAACCACTCAGCAGACAGGGGCTTGCGTCCAGCTGGGCCTCCCACTCGGTGCCATGCCCTGCCGTGCCCTGCCATGCCCGGCTCCCCTCTGGGGTGTGGACCCCCTTGCGGCTGTCGGGGTCCCTGGGGCGGGTGAGCACTGGCTGATTCTCTTCCAAGCTGGGGGGCAGCAGTGCAGCCAGGCCCCGCCTGTACCCTCAAGTGTGGTCCCATGGCCCCCCCTGCCCTGCCCCCTGGCTGAATGGACGTTGCATGACCTGGTAACTCCCCTGCCCCTGAGGACACCTCCGTGCCTGTCCTGCCGTGACCGGGTTGTACGGGGCCTGCTGGCGGCTTGGGGCCTGGGGACGTGACCACCAGAAGGGGCTCTGCTACCCGAAGCCCACCCAGCGCCCCCGGGGCGGCCTCTGGGCTCCCAGGGAGCAGCCGTGACGGAGGGCAGCGTGCGTGTCCCCAGCAGGACCAGCCCCAGTTGCCCACAGCCTAATGGGCTGGACAATACACCATCGGCGGAATCCTCCCTGCCCTGTCCTAAAGATGCCTCATACACCCCAGCCCACCCGGACTCCCAGGACCACGTGGAGGGCACAGCCCTGGGAGTGCTGGAGGCGGGCCTCATGCTCCAGTCCCAGGCCACAGCTAACTTGCTGTGTGACTCCAGGGGGGTCGCCTTGCCTCTCTGAGCCTCAGTTTCCTTATCAGTAAAATGGAGCTCCTTTCCTGAGTGGCCCTCTGCTTCCCCCTGGTGGTGAAGAGGCCACATTGCCGCAGGTCCCAGGTAGGGCATGCCTGGAAGGACAGCTTGCGGGGGGTGGGGGGGGGTGGTCTCAGCTAAAGGGTCAGGCAGGCTGGTGCAGGCCGCCCTCCACGGCCCTCCTCCTAACACGCAAGTCCCACCAGGGCCTCTGCTCAGAACCGCCCATGGCGCCCAGCGCCTGAGGAAGGAAGCCAAGCTGCCCCACCTGGCCAAGTCCCTGCACGGTCCAGGCCCCACTGACCACTCAGGGCCACCCATCTTCCTCTATCACCCCACCCTCCAGTGGGGGGCTCGCTGTGATGGAGGGCAGCAGGCAGTTTCTGAGCTCCTCCACCATCACTGCTGGTCCAGACACAACCATGTGACCCCATCGACCTCATAGGCAACAAGCAACCCATCGGTCACCAAAGGCTCAGAGAGGGCAGGGCCCTAGCCCAAGGCCACACAGCTGAGCGGCACAGGCGTGACTGTGAATCCGTCTCCAGGCCAGGCAGCTGCCTTCCTCGTCCCAGATCACATCCTGACCTCAAGTTCCAAAAATCCCCACCTGAGACCCTCCACCACCCCGTAAAGGCAGCAAGGAGCGGCGAGACCTCCTGGGGCCCAACACACTCAGCCAGGGTCTCCCAGCTCTGTCCCCACCAGGACTCACGGGGTCCTGACCCGGCCTGCCACCAGGTGGGGGAGGACTGGCACTTTGCCATCGCTGAGGGTCCACCAGGACCACCATGAAGGGCTCTGCGGTGGCTGCAGACAGCACAGGAAGACACAGCTACAGCCGCCGTACACAGGTGAGGAAGCTGGCGCCCGGAGGGGAGGTTACGCTGCAGGTCTCCCGAGGGTGGGGGGCAGCGCTGCTGAGGCCTCGGGGCTGGGCCGCAAGCAGGCTCTGCTCCCTCAGTCCTTCCCTGCACGGCCGTGGCCCCCCACCAGAAGTCGGGAAGGGCGGTGGGCCCCATTCCCTTGCTGGACGCCAGGAACTCGGTCCCAGGGCCCAGCCGGCCTCCGTCCTAAAGGTCAAGGTCAAAGATCTTGACTGCGACCCCCACGTGGGGGTGGGGCCAGCACCGAGTGCAGCTTCGAGACCCGTCCTGTCCCAGTTCCTGTAAGGCTCGTGTCCAGCCTGTCCACGCAGCCAGGTCAGGAAGTGGCTCAAATGCCCGTCTCAGAGGGCCCGAGCCAAGCCCAGAGGGTCAGCGTCTTCTCAAGGCCATGGGCACATCCACGCTGGTGCAGAAACGGAACGTGGCCAAGACCCCTGGGCTGCCCAGGAGCGCGTGACCACACAGGACAGGGAACCCAGGCCACATGGTCAGTTTCTTTATTGAGGCTGCCCAGACCCCACAGAGAGGGCGGTGCAGCTCCCGCCGCCCACATTCCTACCCCACCCGCGGGTGAAGGTCTGGAGCCCCGCCAGGCAGCTACTCGGGGGTCCTGCTTCTGCTCTTCGGGGACCAGATATTGGACAAGCGGAACCTGGGCTTCTTCCTCTGGTCCCCACCACTCCTCTGCAGGTCTGGGGGACAGACACAGAGGGGTCACTCGCCCACCTGATGGCCAGTGCCCTGCGGCCTTCCCTGCCACCCGCAGAGCCTCCCGGGCCCCAGCAGAGCCCAACCGGCTGCCCTCCCCTGGGGAACCACCGTGCACCTGCCCTTAGAGTGTCCACTGGGCTGGGCACGGCTGGAGGGCAAAGCACTCCCCTCACCCTGACCACAGGGCCATCCGTGCTTCTTGGATCCCTCAAGCGATGGGGAACTCACTCCCTTAGGGTGAGCCTGCCATGTGGGTCCCAGCACCCACTCCTACAGGAGGCCCAACTCCCCCTGGGTCCAGCCCAGCCCCGACCTCCCACGCCACCCAGTCACCCAGCTTCCGGATCATGTTCTGCAGCATCTCGTCCTCCTCCTGCTCCCTGAAACAGAACGGGCTGTGAGGACCACGCCCGCGGTGGGACCGCCTGGGCCGTCGTCACACCAGGGCCCTGAGCCCACCCAACACCAGGGGCACCTGCCCTCTCACCTGCCTGTAAGCCACACCCTGGCACCACCCTCTCCCCTCCCAGGGCAGGTGCCTGCCCCCTCGGGGCCCAGCCCCTCAGCAGTGACCTGGGGACAGGAGGGGCCTGGGTGCACAAGAGGCCTCATGGGGGAGAAACTCGAAGACAGGCTGCCTGGCAGGGCCTGCCCTCGGCCTCGGCCTCACCTGCACAAAGCACCTGGCGGGTCTCCTCCTCCCGATGATCATGATCGGGAGGGGGAGGTTCTGAGCGCGAGGTGAGAACCTGGGCCCCCCTCCCCTGGGCTCCACCCTCACTGGGCCCCAAGGCCCTGCCCTCCCCTGGGCTCTACCCTCCCCTGGGCTCTACCCTCCCCTGGGCTCCGCCCTCCCCTGGGCCCCAAGGCCCTGCCCTCCCCTGGGCTCTACCCTCCCCTGGGCTCTACCCTCCCCTGGGCTCCGCCCTCACCTGGGCCCCAAGGCCCTGCCCTCCCCTGGGCTCTACCCTCCCCTGGGCCCCGCCCTCACCTGAGCCGGTCCTCATCCAGGAAGTCGATGATGTCACTGCGGTCGTTGACGGTGTTCACGTACTGGCTCAGCAGGTCCTGCTCCCGCTGCCGGTCCTGGGGGGACTTCAGACCCTCTGCAGGGACAGCTGGATCAGCCGGAGCCCTGCTGTCTCCACCCTGGTCAGGGACACAGTGACCCCACTCCCCAAGGGTCAGGCTCCTCCACTGGAGGAGGGGGTGGGGTCTTGGGGCCTATGGTGGGCTCTTGGCAACGCCGGTTGAATGAATAAGTGAACGTATGAATAAGTGAGTGGATGAATGAATGAATGAATGAGTGAATGAGTGCACAAACGACCAGCCGTATCAGAGACTGGGCACTCACTACCCGCCCCCTGCACACATTAACTCAGTCCTCACAACAGCTGAAGGAGGTGGCACTAGAACTGCCGCCACTTTCCAGGGATGAAACCCAAGCACAGAGAGGTTGAGTGACTCAGCCAAGGACACACAGCCAGGAAGGGGA
Organism: Balaenoptera borealis; assembly: GCF_965194805.1. Taxonomy (NCBI): domain Eukaryota; kingdom Metazoa; phylum Chordata; class Mammalia; order Artiodactyla; family Balaenopteridae; genus Balaenoptera; species Balaenoptera borealis. The sequence continues at coordinate 88,120,550 of NC_138872.1, read as the reverse complement.
GGAGCTGGAACTCCACTGCGGCTCGAGAGAGAGTGTGCCATGATCGCCTCCTCCTGGCAGCCAGCCATGAGAGGGCCTTGGAAAGCCCACACCCGTACCCACCTCCTGGGACTGAGACCCCCTCCCACCCCCTCCCACCCCCGCCGGCCTGGGCTCCACGCTGGGCGCGGGGGACGCACCCGGCTTGGCCATCAGCCGGCGCAGCTCCCCCTCGATGTCCAGCTGCTGTTCCTCCAGGCGCTGGTCCCTGGCCCTGCCGAGGTGACACGGATGTGAGCCCGGCCCGGCCACTGGCCTCCCCGCACCAGACAGGCCCGTGCGGAGAGGAGGGCTTTCCGGGAGGCCTCGGGGGGACCACGCACTTGTACATCAGCTCGGACTCCAGCCTCAGCAGCAGCTGCTTCTCGTGGATGAGCCGGAACCAGTCCACCATGAGGGCGTCCTCCGCGGCGGCGTCTGCGGAGAGGCGCTGGCTGGGCGCGGGGCGGGCGGGGCCTGCGCGGGGGCGGGGCCGGGGCCCAGGGTCGAGCTGGCGGAGGGGGTTGGGGAGGGGGTCGGCCCGGGGCTCACCCTCCTCGGCCGCACGCAGGCGCTTCTCCAGCTCCACGCCCCGGAGCTCCAGGGCGTCCAGCTGCTTCTCGATGTCCTGCACCTGCCGCTGGATCTCCTCCTGGGGCACGTAGTCAGGGTGCAGCTGGGGATGAGGACGTGGTGAGGGGGTGGGGGCGGGGGGCCCCCCGGGGCTGAGCCCCTCACCCACCTGCACCCTAGCCTACTCACCCTGACCGGGGAAGGCACTGACTCGCCAGGCGGAACAGGGATGCCGGCTGGGCCCGAGGGCCTCCCTGGAGAAGGGGCAGGACAGACCTCTTCAGGCACCGGGCCCAACGTGACCCAGGCGTGGTCTGGAAGGGGGCCTGACCCCCCACCCAGCCCCATCCTCCCGGGACACCCCCTACACCCCGGCTTCCCTGCTGCACCCAGCAGGCCCCTGGGCAGCCCCGGCTGGTGTCCAAAGGGCGAGAGCTCACGGACAGACCCAGGCCCCGTCCCCGAAGTCCCCGTGCCCACCCGAGCCCCTGCCCTCCTCCAGGTCAGCAGCATCGGACACGCTGCCAGCACCCCGGCCACCCTTCTCACCAGCTGCCAGGAGCAAACGCTCCATCGTCACCGAGCGTCTGCGGACTCAGGCACCAGGAGGCAGGTGAGGCCCCCTCCGGGCCTCCCGCCCCCGCCCCGCCTCCTCGCCCAGCCTCCTCCAGGTGCGCGAGGCTGCTGGCCCCCAGGCTCGTCTTCCCTCCATTCTAGGCTCCGTGGGCTCCTATACATCCTCCAAACCCCCGCCGGGCACATCCTCCTAGAGGAGCCCCCTTCATCTGCACCCCAAGCAGGAACCAGGCGGCGTCCCTGGGCTGACCTGGTTTGCCCTGGGGAGGGGCTTTCTCCTCCTTCTTCCGGCTCCAGGCAGGGGCTTCCTTCCCCAAGGGCTCCGGCTGAAGCCAGTTGCCAGAAACGTCCAGGCTGGCAGGGACCGCCAGCTTCCTGCGGCGGGACGGGGATTGCAACGGGGAGGGGGATGCAGCTGCCCACGGGTGGGGGACAGAGTCACATGTCAGGTCAGCAGGCCCGGCGCCCTCCCCCCACCGCTTCCCTGAGCTGGGCCCCCCCAGAGGGGCACCAACACGGGAGTCAGCCCTCACAGCCACGTCCTGCCTGACGGGAGGGGCCACGTCCTGCCTGACGGGAGGGGTCACGTCCACGGGAGGGGGAAGGGGCAGAATCCTGACCCCCGACAGCACACGGGGAAACGAGCCCAGTGGGTTGGTGACCTGTGCAAGGACGGCTGAGTGCTAAGAACAGACACGCACAGTCACGCACGTGCACAGGCATGCACACGCGCATTACACACACACACACACACACCCGCCAGAACCACCCGCTCCCCTGGCCAAGCAGGGCCACTGCCCCCAAGGAGGGGACCACCTAGACCCGGGTTGCCTGGCTGGGGACAGCCGGGGGGGGCTTTTGTCTGGCATTACCTAGGAGGCTGGTCCCGGCCGGGCCTGGTGTCCTGTCCACTCGCACAGGGGTCAGGGTGATGTGGACACCCCCCTGGGAGCTCCCAGAGACCTTCTGGGGTGCGTCACCCGCCCTCGGCTCTCCCAGGACCTGAGGCTCCTTCAGCTCCAGAGCCCTGAATGGGAGGCAAGAGGTCGGTGGGGCCGGGAGGCTGTCCAGCAGCCCTGTGCAGACAAGCCTGGGGGGAGCAAGCCGGCCCGAAGCGGGGCCTCGCGGTGCCCCTCGGGCTCGCGTCCCCGACTCTCCCCCCTCCTGGAACACAGGTGCATGTGGACAGGTGCACCTACGTCACAGGTGTGAGCATGTGTTCAGGTACCCACAGCCGATGCACACATGGGCACCGGCCCCACCCCTACCTGGGACCCCGAGCATGTGTGACGGACCCCCGCGGGGCACACGGGGCAGCTGCCACGCACAGCGGACCCGGACCAACATGGGCTCAGTCTCCTGTGTGACCCCAGCGGCTGTGACCTCATCCACGGAAGGCTGCAGTGGCCTTCTCTCCCTCTCCATCCTAACTGAGCTTTCCGGGGGGGCCGCCCCCTCCCCATAGTGAACGGGGGTCCCAGCCCAGCACCAGGGTCAGGCCTGGTGGGCGCACACCAGCGAACGTGCCCTCATTCACCAGGGCCTCCAGACTGGTTCAGAGCGAGGATACCGAGGGTCCTGATGGACCCTCCCTGACCTTCCAAGTCCAGCTACCCGAGGGCACTTGGCCTGTGTCACTCAGGCTGGCACGAGCTGGTTTCTGCTTCTACAGCTGACACGCACGGTGAGACGTGCACACAGCCCTGCTGTGGATGTCAGTTCACATCCTCCCGGTGTGTGTGTGTGCTGTCATTCACCTGCAGGCACGTGTGAAGCGCCTACTGTGTGCCAGGCCCTGTGCGTGCCCCGGACACAGGCTCCTGTGCGCACAAACCCACGGCACGGGCATAGGTCCAGCGCCCCCAGCCCATCCACCCCTCACCTCTCAGCGGGGCTCTTCTTCTCCACGGGCTTCAGGCGGGCCCTCCATCCTGCCGGCCCGTCCTCCTGGGCCTCCTGGGGGCTGGCACTCGGGCCTGGGTGGGGGTGAGGGGGGGTGGTCTGCTGGGAAAGGCTGCACCCCCCCACCCCTTCTTCCTGCTGCCACCCCACCCTCAGGTACCCCTGCGGCCGGTCTGGCTCCCGGGACGGAGTGGGAAGAATGCTTCGTGTGGTGCGTGCTCTGAGCCAGCTCAGTGATACCACGGGTGCCCCTAAGAGACAGCCCAGCACCCAGAAGGGACCAACCCTGCAGTTCCGCAGAAAGTGTCCAAAACAGCCCAGAGCCCAAGGCCAGGGCAGTCAGGGGGGGCTTCAGGGCCTTCAGAGCACAGGGCCACCGTCGCCAGGACAGGGCAGTGATGACAGACGCACGCGGACAGCGGCGGCCAACCCCACAGGAGCGGGGAGACCCCCCAGAGTGCGGCAAAGCGGGAGAGCAGCGTGGCTGCCCGCCGGGCGCTGTCACCAGGGGACAGCGGCGCTGCAGGGACTGGGCCACGCGGCGTCCGGCAGGCGGGCGATGGTGACACAGGGTGACGGATCCCCAGGCCGGACCCCGGGAGCCAGACTGTGCAACAGCAAACCGCGGCAGAACCACAGGCCGGGAGCAGAGCGGCCGCGACACACGGCGACAGCCTGGGCGCGGTGACCCCAGCTCCACCCATGATGTGGGGGCCCTTACCCTTGGCCCGCGGGGCCTCCGGCTTCAGCCTGGAGCCAGCGCCCGCCCCGACGGCCCCTGAGGGTGCAGCCGAGCCTTTCCTGCCCGCCTGGGGCGGCGCGGACACCCGCGAGGTGCTGCCCACGCTCAGGGGGGCCGGCGGCGCGGTCTTCTCAGCGGGGCTAAGGGCCTGCAGAGACGCCGACTGGGACCGCTTGGCTGATGGACTTGCTCCTGGCCCTTCGGATCTGGGATGGGAACCGGGAGCAGGGCTGGTGGCGAGGGAGGGCCTGTGGGTGAGGGCGCAGGTGTCGCGCATGGGTGCATCCGGAAGCCCCCCGCCACGACCCCCAGGCAGAAGCCCCTCGGCCTCCCCTGGCAGCTGCTCCCCAGTGCCCACCCTCCCCTCCCGAGGGATGAGGCGGGCCGTAGGCAGACGTCACCCTCCTGTTCAACCCCGGCATCAGCTGACATTAACACACCCCCAGACGCACCGCGCCTAGGGCGCTGCCGTGGGGTCTGCCCCCCGGTGCCTCCCTCCTCCACCCACCCGCCCGCTCAGGAGCAGCTGGGCCTTCAGCGTGGAGGCCGAGCTCCATCCTGAGCCACATCCAGGAGGCCCGTACGCGGCCACCCTGCATCCCCCCCCACGTGCACACGTGCAGGAAGTAAGGCCGCCGGCAGGGTCCCCGGGCACCCCCGCAAGCCAGGGAAGCTGCTCCGTGTGCCCCGGGCCCCTTATGCGACCAGGTCCTCCCCCCCTGCTCCTCCCCCATCCCGGGCTGGACTCCCAGGAGGAGCCGGGCCAGGTGCGCCCCAGGGAGCACTCCCGGGAGAGCCCTTACACACCCTCACCCCCGACAGCCTCGGACACCGCTCAGCGCTGGGGCGGCAGGCGGGCCCGCTCTCCCCACCCCGTGCCCTCCCTGGGAGCCCCTGGCACCACCAGCTGGCCCAGCGGGGGTGAGCAGCTCCAAGCGGGGAAGGCCCCCCACAGGAGAGGCAGCACGAGGCAGTGGGCACAGCCGTCGCCAGCGTGGTGTGGAGACTTGCTGGGTGACCGTAGTGGGGCAAGCGGTGTCCCCCCAGATCCCCGCCCCCCGGAAGCTCAGGGTGTGACCTGACTTGGAAGCAGGCTCTTGGCAGGTAAAATCAAGTTAGGACGAGGTCATCCTGGACTACGGAGGCCCTGACACCGAAAACAAGCGCGAAAAGGAGAGGACAGACGCACAGAGAGGAGGCCGTGAAGACAGAGGAGACACGAGTCGAGGGCGGCGGGCGCCCCCCGGAGCTGGAGGAGGCAGAGGGAGCCCCCGCGAGCCTGCGGAGGGAGTGGCCCTGCCCACACCTGGAGTTCCGACTTTGGGCCTCCAGCTCTGTGAAGGAATAACGTCCGCTGTTCCAGCCACCCAGGCTCGGTGCTGTGTCCAGCAGCCCCAGGGCAGCAGCACGGCGACCCTCCTTCACCCCGTCACCCCGGCTGCTCCGTGTCCATTGTGCAGAAGGCACGAGGCCCTGGGCAGCCCCGCTCGGGTCAGACCAGCCAACGCTCGGACCACCCCCGGCCTCAGTTTCCTCATCTGTGAAATGTGTCCTCACGTAGGACTGGGTGCGGCCAGGCCCCGGGCGGCAGCGTCACTGCACCCGTGCCCCCAAGCACGTCAGACCGGCTCTACAGCGTACAGCCGTGTCCCCGTCCTGCCGGCCACCTGGCACTCTGCTCCCTCGTCTACGTCGCCACATTTCCCAGACGGGGAAACTGAGGCAGGGGACGTGCAGCCCCGCAGGGCCAGAGCCCAGAAGCCCTCCCCGGCCGCCCCAGCCCCGCGGGCCTCCTGGGGCCGCAGCCCCTGCCCCTCCTCCTCCACCCACCTGCCGGGTGCCTGAGCGCCAGCCGCCCCCAGCTCGGGGAGCGCCTTCCGGAGGAAACTCAACGCCTGCCCCCTGCTGCCATCCCTGCGGGGAGCGTCCGCGGCAGCCGGGCCGGCGCCGGGCGTCTGGAAGAAGCTCTCCCGGGCCTGCTGCGTCCTGGAGGACGATGGGGTCCAGGCCGGGGCGCTCGCCGGGACCGGAGACGCTGGCCTTGAACTGAGCTTGGTCTGAGGGGCTGCCCCTCGGGGGGTTACCCGGCCTTGTGGGGTGGCCGGGCGAGAGTTCCGGGCACTCGGGGTCACGGCGGAACGAGGGCTGCCTGCCGGCGACGACCACCCCGTCGGAGAGCTGTTGGTCACGTGAGTGCTGGCCTTGCCACCCACGGGGCCCACCGAGAGCCTGGCCCCGGCTGGGCTCCCCGCGTGGACGTGGGAGCAGGCGGTGGCCGGAGGGTCAGCTGCAGCTGGAGGGGAACCTTTGGCAGTCGAGCTGCCCGCCGCGGGCCCCCACGCCGGCGGCCTGGCCTTTGGCCCTGCGTCTCTCTGCCCGCTCGCCTCCTGGGCCTTCTTCGGGGAGCCAGGGGTCTTGGGGTCCATGGACATGGCTCCAGGCCGCCTGGGGGTCAAGCCCGGCAACGTGGGGCCGGCAGAGGCGGTTTCAGGGTGGTGGCCGGAGCAGACGAAGACGCCGGGCTCTGCCGTGGCCTTGTAGGCCCCCGAGTGCAGCGTGTTGGAGCACTGCTTACACCTGCGGTGGGCGGGGAAACCGGAGGGGGCTCCAGCCACAGGCGCGTTCACTCGCGCCTCCCCAGAGCAGGCACACGTGGATCCCGGGTCCCCTCGTGCGGGTGGCGGCTCACTCAGCAAACACCTCTTCTCCCAGGCTCCCCCAGGGCCCTCATCCGGGCCGCTCGTCCCACCGGCACGCACACGGGTGCACACTCGCGCACACACGCACACGGGCCCACCTGAAGCAGCTCCGGTGGTACAGCTTCCCATCTGCCAAGTGCCGCTGCACAAGGTGCACGTGCTGCCCGCAGACGCCACAGGTGCTGCTGACAGAGCCACCTGCAGCCTGGCCCTGGGGGGGGAAGCCATTGACGGGCCTGCCCCACCTCCCCTCCTCACAGCCACCCCGTCAGCGGCCAGAAGATCCCACTGTACAGACCGGAGAGCGGAGGTCCCGGAGAAGGCTCGTGCCCAGGCCGCCGGACTCTGCGTTCAGGGTCTCCAGCCTGGCCCAAGGGGAGCGGGCTGGGGGCTGACTTTGGGGGTCTCCGGGGGCCAGGAGGCAGATTCTGGCACCTCCTATTCCCACCCCAAGGTGCAGAAATCCTACCCAATCCCCAGTGCCCCGCCCCAAGTCATCACCCTGTCCTGTCTCCACCTCTGAAAAGTGGGGCAAGCCTACCTCACTTTGCAGGGCTGGCCTGGGAGTGAAGGACATGCCCACATGCTCTCCTGGCCCTACGGGGTGGGGGGACGGCCTAGGCAAGACACCCGCTCGGGGCCCTACTTGGCCTTTGGGGCCTCCCTGGCCTCGGTTTACCAGTCTGTACAACGGGGATCATATCCCGACCACCACTCGGGGAGCCAGTCCAGGGGGCAGCTGAGGCCGTGTCTGGGACCCGAGGGGATCCCACCCCACCCTGGGCACTGTGGGTGAGGGACACACTCAGGCCCAAGAGCCTCACTCAGTGGAAGCTGGTGGAAAACCCAAGAACCAGAGGGAGGGCGGGCCAGGGCGCTTACAGCCTTCCGCTGGACAGTGGGGTTTGTGCTGACCGGAGACAGCGGCTGCCCCCGGGCTGGGGTGGCCGAGGGCCTGGCAGGTTGGGACGGGGCCTTCTTTCCAGAGGGTTCCTCACTGGCGTCCGACAGGGGCCTCTTCACGCCGGCCATGCCCCCAACTGGCACGAGACATACAGGGTCAGGGGCCCCGGCCCCACATGCTGGCTCTGAAAGACTCTGGGGCCACCCCTGGTCCGGGTTCCCTGGGGGTGCCAGTGCCCAGCCCGAGACCTGGAGCGGGGGGTGGGGATGGGCGGCCCCTGCTCTCTGGGGGCCGGGGAGGGGTAGCCCCAGCGAGCATCCATTCCCAGCAGGGGCCTGGCCTCCCCCACGCCCCTCCCCTCCCCTCCGAGAGCCCGATCTGAGGTCAGGGAAAAGGGACTTTCTGTTTCTCCACCAAGTAGGGCTCTAAGGCAGGCTGGCCGTGCGCCCAGAGCGATTCCGGGGATTTCTAAGCCCGGGTGAGGCGGGGCGGGGCGGGGGGCTGGTGCTGAGCTGCTGGTGCACCAAGTGGCTGGAATGATGAACCCAGGCCGGCCCCTCCCCTGCCCGGCCTGCCCTCAGCCACCCTGCCAGGGCCAGCTGACCCCCAGCACCACGTGGGGGCCTCTGCAGCAGGGCCTGGGAGCCCACACGGGCCAGCCACGCCGCCCGAGGCAAGAGCTGTGCGCACAGATCCCAGGCGAGCAGACGGGCAAACCCAGGCCCAGGGAGGGAAAGGCGCGGAGCTGGGTGTGTCGCCCGGTGGACAGGGAGGGGGACGGCTGAGCCGGCTCCAGCAGGGGCAACGGGAGGCCTGGGGGCCTGGACCCGGCTCGTCACTTGCAGCAGGACGTGGAGGAGGTGGCAGCACCCACGGCGGTGCTGGCTGCGGGCTGGGGGGCCGGGCGAGGACCCGAGAGGGAGGGCCCTGCGGGCACTCACTGGGGGAGCGCCCGTGGAAGTAGTTGTAGTACTGGGACACGTAGGTCAGGACGCTCAGCCGGTCGGGCACCTTCAGGGCCACCATGTCCTCGGCGTCCAGCAAGGCCGGGATGCCGAGCTGCTCCTCAGCCACACGGAAGGCCTGGGGTGGGGGGGCGGTCAGTGGGGGGGCTGGGAGGCCCCTCCCCCGCCTCGGCCAGGCCGCCAGCTCCCCCCGGAGGGAAGGCGGGAGGGGCCCGAGGCGACAGAGCCGCTTGCAGCCCGGAAAGGTCTGGACTCAATCAGCCTGCACGGCCTCCCCGGCCTCGGTTTACCCGTCTGTACCACGGAGAGCACAGCCCAGTCACAGGACCGAAGGAGCTCTGGGGCCCGTCCCGGCGGGTCCTCGGTAACAGCAGCTGAGGCCATGGCCCGGTCCTGAGGGGGCCCTGCCCAGCTCGGGCTATTTGCTCTGGGACTTCAGCCCCAGGTCACCGTGGAGACCCCCTCAACAGCCCCCACACCCCTAAATCTGTACGCCCCTGGCCAGCACCGACCTTACAGGTCAGGGGGCAGCTTTCTTTCTCCATGGGAGGAGCCTTCCCCAGGCCAGGGGGAACACCTGTGTCCTAGGAGACAAAGCCGGGCAAGGGACACTCACTGGGCGGGGGTGGGGGTGGGCTCCCCGCCCTGGGGGACGCAGATCTCTGCTGCTGCTTCTTCCCCGCCCCCGCCACAGTTGCTTCCTCTGCCCTGACTCTGCAGTAGCCGGTGGGGGCTCCTCCCCTCCCTCCCTCCCCCATCCCCTTCCTCCCCTGCCCTCCCTCCCTTCCCTCCCCTCCTCTCCCCTCCCTCTCCTCCTCTCCCCTGCCCTCTCCCTCCCCTGCCCTCCCTCCCTTCCCTCCCCTCCCCTCCCTCCTCTCCCCTCCCTCCCTCCTCTCCCCTCCCTCCTTCCCTCCCTCCTCTCCCCTCCCTCCCCTCCTCTCCCCTCCCTCCCCTCCCTCCCCTGTCCCCTCCCTCCCCTGTCCCCTCCCTTCCCTCCCCTCCCCTCCCTCCTCTCCCCTCCCTCCTTCCCTCCCTCCTCTCCCCTCCCTCCCCTCCCTCCCCTTCCTCCCCATCCCCTCCCTCCCCCCCTCCCCTCCCTCCCCTCCCTCCCCTGTCCCCTCCCTCCCCTGTCCCCTCCCTTCCCTCCCCTCCCCTCCCTCCTCTCCCCTCCCTCCTTCCCTCCCTCCTCTCCCCTCCCTCCCTGCTTCCTCTCCCTCTCCTCCCTCCCTTCCCCTGCCCTGCCAGCCCAGCGGGGCTCCTGCCTTCACACTCTAGCCCTCCCCTAAACTACCACGACCCCCACCTCAATCTTTGTGCGTCTAAGACGAGGCCCCTGGGCTCCCAGACCCGCAGGCTCCAGCAGTGACCACCCCGCCACACTAGGAACAAAGGCCTCCTATTGCCTCTGACTCCTTCAAAATATTGACTTGGCCAAAAAGTTCGTTTGGGTTTTTCCGTAGGATCTTATAGTAAAACCTGAACGAACTTTTCGGCCAACCCTATATACCCAGAAGCTGGCCACTCCGGCTGCCAGCGCCGGCCCCCTAACCCCACCCTGCTGTCTGCACAGAGCCTGCGGAAGCGAGCAGCTCCTATGGCGCAGCAGCCTTCAGAGAAGAAGCCAAGTCCCCCCACACCCCAGCCTCCTCTCTGTCCCAGCCTCCCCACCGCCCACCCGTCCCTCTGTTCCCGCCGCACCCCCCTTGCTGCTTCCCACAAGCTTGGTGCCCTCCAGCCCCAGAGCCTTCACCCCTGCAGCCCCCTCTCCTTCGTCTTCGCCCAGCGTCCCTGCCCCTCACCACGCCCCCACCCCACCTCTTCCCTGCGGCTCCCGTTCCCGCCCGCACGCTATCTGTGGTCAGCGTGGCCCAACGACCCTGTCACGGTGGACACATCCTACTCTCAGCCATCCACGTGTGGCTAGTGAGTGCCTGAAACGTGGCCAGTGCAGCTGAGGAACTGAATGTGTCATTTTCTTTCATCTCAGTTAAGTTAAATTTAAATTCCAATCGCCAGCACCGGGGGTGCTGCCCCCAGACTCGCAGACCTGACGGGGGCGGGCGTCCTGCTCGCGGCTGCACCCCGGCAGGGGCCACAACGGAAGCGCAGAGGACACGGGCCAAGTTTCTGGGCATCAGCCCCATGGGGTCACGGAGCTCATTTTGCAGCAGGGAAGCTGAGGCTGGCCGGCACGGGGTGGGGTCCCACAGCAGGATGGCTGGACAGGACGTGAACCCAGCCAGCCTGAGAGCGGGTCCATCCCCGGACCCACCTGGGGGCCCTGCCCCACAGAGCCACCTCTGACCCTGCTCTGCCTTGGGTGGGAAGGAGGGTCCGGCCCTCCCCTCCCCTCCCCTCCCCTCCCCACCAAGAAAAAGAGGGACCAGGAGGCCTGGCTACGAGATCAGGGGCTATTCTGGGGAGCTGCGGTTGCCCAGCTCGGGACAGGCTGTAGAGCCCGGCGGCGAGTGCCCGGCCTCCCCCTGCCCACCTGTGGGCAGCAGTGACTCCGCGGCTACCCCGTGGGAGGCTGTGCCCACTCGGGTCCCTGGGACACGGGCTGGGGACGGCGCAAACCGGGCTGAGAAGGCACTCACCAGTTTGTTGTTCTCGTAAATGTTTTCCTTCCTGAGGGCATCGAAGTTTCTGGAAAATTAAAACACAAGTGTTCAAAGTAGCTCAGGGTCCAAAAAGGGAGGGGCCACAAGGGCCTCAAAGGTCATCTTGCCCAAAGGGGGAAACCGAGGCCAGGGGTGGGGCAGTGAAGGAGCGAGGTCACACAGCGACCAAGAGGAGGGCTGGGCACCAGGCCTCAGGTTCTGGCCCTGCCCTGGGCCCGGGGATGCCGTCCAGCACCTCCCGTGACCTGGGGCCCAACGGCCCACACGGGCCCCCAGCTGCAGACTCCACCCCTCGCCCTGCAGAGGTTGAGCCCCACCTCCGCACCGCCCAGTTAGGTGTAGCTGGAAGCAGGCCCTGGGTGGCCGAGCGGGCGGCCCAGCCAGGGCCCAGCTCAGGGTGGGCTGCTTCCCCCTGGGCAGCTCACGGGCCTGGTGGGTCACGGGAGGCCGATGTCCTGGGGTTGAAGGGCTCCTGTGGGCGGAGCTCCACGCTGCCCACTGGTCAGGGCAAGCCGGGCCCTCGTTCCACCTCCCGGTTCCCACCATTTGCTTTATTTACCCAGCGCCTCCCATGAGCGCAGCTGTTCTCAGCTCTTTAAAAATATCAACTCGCACCTGCAGACGCCATCAATGCCCGCCTCTCACAGATGAGGCGATGTGGCACAGAGAGGCTCCGTGACTTGCCTGAGGTCACACAGCGGGAAAGCAGGACCAGAGCAGGGCCTCGGCCCCAGCGTCCAGGTGTTTGGGGTTCGAACGCACCCACCAGGTGCCCAGCCGTCCTCCCGAGGGGGCACACCCTCAAGGCTGAGAATATTAGAGCCCCCGCTGCCTCCCACACACACTTGACCATAGGGGTGCAGGGGCCCCAGGCCCGGCCAGAATGGTAGGCCTCCCCGGAGAGGCCAGGAGCACAGCGATCGTTCCGAAAGGAGGAGAAGCCCAGCGCCAGCTCCAGGCCGGGCCCGGCACTCCACACACACGCCCGGCACAGCACACCTGGGAGGGAGCTCCGACCGGAAAACACAGCCAGACCCCAGCAGGCGGCCGGCCCAGCACGGGATGTTCGGCCACGCGGCCCAGCGCCTTCGGGAGGGCTGGTTAAATACAGATCTGTCTGTCTGTCCGTGTGCTGGGCGGCAGCCTTGCCACTCTGAGGTCAACTGGCTTGTTCCGGAAGCCTCGTGGCACAGGAGAGAGCTGGGGGCAGGGCAGGGGGGCCCCATCCCGACTCATCCCGGCCGTGCTGTCTGACCCGGGCGGGCCCCCCTCTTCTCTTGGGGCCTCAGGGTCCCCGTCTAAGAGGGTGACCACAGCTTCTCATGGTGAATTTGAGGGCGTTGGCTCAAGGTCGGGCAGGTGGCAGACAGAGGGGGCAGGGGAGACCCTGCGGCCACCTGGCCTAGGATGGCCTGGCTCCCAGACCTGACCGTGCACTGACCCCACCTCCCTGACCCTGTGACATCCCCGGGAGGCCTATTACACAGATGAGGAAACTGAGGCTGGGGCAGCGGCTGGCCCTGGGCCACACTTCGGGGGTGGGAGGAGGACAGGGGCTGCGGTTGGCCCACCTCCCGCCTCAGGGGCCCCATCGGCCTCCAGCTGCCGTTCATCAACCTGCCCGGCTCTTCGGGAAGCCTCCCAGTTTCCGCCTGGACCACCTCCCAGGTAACATGTTCCAGATGTGAGACCACCCCAGGAGAACAGAGGGTGCTTTGTGCCCAGGACAGGACGGCGGACAGACCTGTCTGTGGGGGACAAATGGCCGGAGGAGTGGGAGGGTGGGCGTGGCAGCCCGACACCCAGCGATGTCCACGGCACGTGGAGTGGCCGGGCTCCGTCCGCCGCCCCGGGGGCTCTCAGCCGTGCAGGCCCCTCCATCCTCAGCGACTGGGGTCTTGGGAGCGCCTCTCCCTCCCTCCCCCCACCACCCCTTTGAAAGCTCAATCTCTTCTCCAGACCTGCCCAGGGTCACTGACCGAAACGGCCGTGTCCTCAGCAAGATGCCCGGTGCTGGAGGGCAGGATAACAAGGTCTGTTTTGTCTCCAAACAAGAAGGAGAAGGAAGCCCTCTGCCCCCTGCATTGGCCTCGGTCCCCCTGGGGGGCTGCAACGGCTCCGTCTTGCAATCTGGGGCAGCCAGCTGCCCCCAGCGCCCTCTCTGCCTGCAGACCCAGAGTGAGGGTCTCAGAGCTCAGCGTAAATCAGGGCACCCACGACGCGGTGCCAGCCCCCCTGAGCAGAGTCAAAGGCATGCTGGCCAGAGGGTGCAGAATTGCCCTTCCACTCAAGTTCAAGGACCACCACCCTCAGCACCAAAGCCAAGCTGCCTCCCTGGACCCACAAGCCTCCACGGCTGGGCCGGACCACCCTGGCCAGTCCCATGACTACCACGCCCCTCCCAGACTGAGCTCCCTCCAAGCACCCCAGGGCCTTGGCTCACGCTGCTGCCCGTGCCCAGAGTGCCCCTGCCCATCTCCCGAGGCCTGAGCTCACGTCCCCTCAGCAGGGGGTTCCGCCAGCATCAACTGGGTCCCTGAGAGCTGCGGGGCCGGAGCTCTGAGGCCAGCGGGCTGGCAAAGACGGGCGAGGGGTCAGAACTGCCTCGCAAATCCCTTCAGAGAGCGCCAAGGAGAGGCCCGCCCGTCCCCGTCAGGAAGTCCAACGGGACCAGGTTTCTGCCAGCAGGCGAACCCCTGGTGGGATGGGCTGAATTGTCCCCCAAAAGAGGCCCGATGGAGTCCTAACCCCCACGACCTCAGGACGTGACCTTATTTGGAAACAGGGACTTTACAGAATCAAGTTAAAGTGGGCCACTGGGGGCCCTAATCCAAAATGACTGGTGTCCTCACAAACAGGGGAAATTTGGACGCAGAGATGTGCAGAGAGGGAGGACGAGGAGGAGGCCTGGGGAGCAGACAGCATCTGCACACCCAGAGCGGAGGCCCCAGAAGGAACCAGCCCTGCTGACACCCGCCCTGGGCTCCTGGACGGAACGGGTGGACGGCTCCTTTCTGTGGTCTCAGCTGCCCATTTGCAGGACCTTGATCAGCAGGCCTCACGGGCTGATACCTTGGGCTGGCCTCAGGGAGGCGGCCGGCTTGCGTTTAAGGCCTTGCAGGATCAAACTGCATCAGCATCTTCATCCGAGAACCTGCGCACCGGCGGGCGGGGACCGAGGGCACCCTCCCCAGGTAGATCATTTTTTTAGGTGAACTCCTGTATTTAAAATCGGGGATGTTCTGGAAATTCCCAGTGGTCCAGTGGTTAGAACTCCGCGCTTCCACTGCAGGGGGCACAGGTTCGATCCCTGGTCGGGGAACTAAGATCCCACAAGCCGCTTGGTATGGCCAAAAATAAAAATAAAAAAATAAAAATCAGGTATGTTCTGCTATGACTCCAAGGTACCTGACTGGGGCCAGGCACACAGCTGGCACTCTGTGAACGGTGCTGATGAGTTAGTTTGTCCAGTGCTTGCTGAGTGAGGGGCCTTCGGTGGCATTTGTTTACTCTTTCAGCACCGGCCTAATGAATGAGCTCACTGGGTCTGTGTGCCGTGCCCTGCCCTGGCCGGCGCCGGGCCTGGCTGAGAGAGCCCGAGGCACGCACGGCCCCTCCCGGCCTGCTTCCCGCCGGCCACAGCTGACCAGGGCTGCTGACCTCCTCCTGCCCCCAACGCCTCAGGGGCTCTTGGGAATGTGTACCCCCTTCCAAATTCCTGGAGAGCTGACCTCACGCTGTTTATTTCCTGGAACTAAATGCAACGGCACAGGGGTGGGCGCTGGGACTGGGGGCGGAGTGGGGTGCGGGGGCAGATGACAGAGGCCCAGCCTTTTTTCCGGGCATCCCCAGCACATCTGGAGTTAATCCCACCGGGAAGGGGAGCAGAGAGGGAGAGTGAGAGACAGACAGACAGACAGAGAGGCTGAAATACAGATGGAGGGAGACATGGGTACCAAAGTGCCCAGAGATGAGACAGGAGAGCCCACAGGGCAGAAGCGGCGGGGAGGCAGGGTTCAGGGACAGAGACACCAAGGCAGACACCCTGGAAGAGGCCAGGGGAGAGGGTGGACGGAGGAAGCGCCCGAGGCGGGACGGGGAGAACGGGTCCCCCCTGCTGCAGGCCTTCCTCAGGCTGGCGCAGACCCCGACCCCGACCCCGACCAGGGCCCAGCCAGGAGGGGCCAGCCCGGGGCTCCTGCAGCGGCCTAAGGGGGAGTCAGGGGGGCGTCGGGCCGAGCCCCTTCTCAGCCGCAGGCCCCCAGGCCAAGAACAGAGGCCGCTGTCCCCAGGCGGCTTCCTGCTGACCACGAAGCCGGCGTGGGAGGGGAGGCCGGCGCGGACCCGGGGCCCAGCCCCCTCTGCTCCGGCCCAGGAAGCGGCTTCCGGGTGCCGGCCTCCGGGGGTGAGTCTCCTGACACCCCACGACGGTGCATCTCCAAGAGCAGTCAGGGAGCCGCCCCCACTTCTGGCCCAGCCTGGCGGGGGCCCAAGAGCTGCAGGGAAAGGTCAGGTCGCCCCCCACGGGACTGAGGAGCGGGGGAGGCCCGGCGAGTTTACACAGAACCCACTCCCTGACCCCCGACCCCTCCGCGGCTCCCAGAGGGCCGGCCGCCAGCACCCCTCCCGCCCCAACGGCCCCGGAGAAGGAAGCCCAGCCCCTGCCTCTGGGAAGGGCTGCAGCCCTGGCGTCTTGCCTGCCCCCCCTCCGCCCACCCTCCCGGCCTCCTGGAGCTTCAGTCCCTCCTGGTCCGGCTAGAGGGGAAGGAACACTCCAGCCCCACAGGTTTACAGCCCGGAGGCAGGAAGGGTGTGTTTGTTTTGAGCGGTTCCTGCGCTCACCTGGCCGCTCCTCGGCTGGCGGGCGGCGGGCGGATGTGGCGTCACTGGGGAAACAGACCCTGCGGGCGGCGGGCACCTCCAGGCCCACCTGCAAAAACTACAGCTATGGGGTGGGCACCTACAGCTATGGGGTGGGCACCTTCAGCTATGGGGTGGGCACCTACAGCTATGGGGTGGGCACCTTCAGCTATGGGGTGGGCACCTACAGCTATGGGGTGGGCACCTTCAGCTATGGGGTGGGCACCTACAGCTATGGGGTGGGCACCTTCAGCTATGGGGTGGGCCCGGTGGCCGGCCAGGTGCGGGGATGGGCCGGGCGGATCTCTGGGTGAGCCTGAGACCCCCACAGCTGTCCGTGTCCCCAGGGGGCGGCCACTGCAGGGCACAGGTGAACTCGCAGACCCCGGTGGACAGCGCCAGCGCGAGGACAGCCAGGCGGCCGGAGTCCCCAGCCGGCGGGCTCAGCGCCCGGCTCCTCCTTTCACAGCTGCTCTCCTCCGCTGGGGGCCAGGAGGAAGCAGGCTCACGGGAGCAGGAAGGTCAGGGATGAGATAAAGGGAAGGACTTCTTGGTGGCAAAGCTAGGAGACAGGGAGACAGGATGTCCACTTTCCTGCTGCCGGAGGGTCTTCACAGGATGGGGAGGGTGGGGGTGAGTGTCACCGAGTCTGAGCTCGGGGGCTCCCCCGGGAGGACGGCCACCCCACGAGGTTCCTGCGTGTTTCCTCCCCTTCGTGCACCACGGGGAGCCGGTGGGGTGGCTCAGGGCTTCTTGGTGAGACTACCCCTCCCCCAGCCACCAACTTGCCCAGAGGCATCGCGGGGACCAGAGGTGGCGGAGGGGTATTTAAGGCACAGACACAGGCCCGTGACACACATGGGCCCACACGCACGGGATTCGATCAGCCGGTACCTGTGGAGCCCCTTCTGGGCCCCGCCACGTATGGGAGCCTGACTGGTTCTCCACTGCTGCCTCAACGACTGTCCGCAAACTGGGCGCCTTAGAATAACAGACATTTATTCTGTCCCTCCCAGTCTGGAGACCAGAAGTCTGACATCAAGGTGTCAGCAGGGCCAAGCTCCCTCCGGAAGCTCAGGGGGAGATTCTGTTCCTTGTCCCTCCCAGCCGCTGGTGGCCTTCCCTGTCTGTGGCCACGTGCCTCCATCTCTGCCCCCGTGGCCTCCTCCTCCCAGGCACCTGCAGAGCCCTCACCTGGCAGCAACGGCCATACTTGCTGGGCCCCAAGCGGACCTCCCTCATCCACTGACCTCCGACTGCGTGCTGTTAACTACTGAGCGCGTGTCACGTGCCAGACGTCGTCCAGGCACCGGGGACACAGCAGTGAACAAAGCAGACAGACATCCCCACCCTCTGGAGCTGAAAGTCCAGTGGAGGCAGGTGGCCAGTGACCAAGCCAGCAGTAAGTGAGATAACTCACTCCCGTGTGCGAGGGTGCGGCCTCCTCCTCCTCCTCCCAGCGTCCTCCGTGCACAGCCTTCACCACCCTCTGGAGCTGCCTTGAGCTTCTGTTCATTTATCTGTTTGCTTTCTGGCTCTGTACCTAAACCGTCACTCCCTGAGGCAGGGGCCAAGGCCACCTGGTACAGTACACAGTGCTGTGTATACAGCAGGCACTCAGTAATGGCTATGTGAACTGCTGTAAGACACCAGCTTGTGCCAGCACGTGGACACACCCACATGTGCACGCCTGTGATCACCCGCGGGCAGTGCGTGCTGGGACAGGTGCACACACACACACACACACACACACACACACACACACACACGCACACACAGAGGTCTCTAACCCCAGCACAGCTGGGAACAGATGGAAGCTCCCAGGGCTCGGAAAGGCCCCAAATCTCCATTTACTCCCGCGCGGCGTCCTGAGGTTGCTGGGCTGGCAGAGGGCGGCACCCTCTTTCCCGCCAATGGCGGACTTCTCCCGCTGACCCGGTCCGGGCTCCCTGGGGTCAGCCACCAGCCAGCCTCCCGGGGACCCTGCCTGGCCCAGGCTCCACTGCCAGTCCGTCTCCCAGTCTCCCAGTCTCCACGACCCCGCGCCCCGGCCCCCCACAATCAAAGCTCAGCTCCGGGTGTTCAGAGTGGAAGCGCATGCTGCCCCGACATCTGGCTCTGAGGGCAACTAGGGCAAATCCGCGGGCAGCGAGCAGAGAGGGCTCCCCACGCCGCCCCACAGATGCGTTTCACAACCCCAGGGGGAGGAGGAAATCCGTGCAGGCCTCTTTCTTAAGACTAGCTTCCCCATAGAGGGCGGTGCTTGGGGACAGTCCCTGGGCGTACAGCGGACATCTGGGTGCAGGGAAGGAGCCCCATGTGCCCGCCCTGGTTCTGCCTGACATGCTCTGTGTCCTGAACAAGGCTGTCTCCTCTCTGGGCCTCAGTTTCCCCGTCTGTACAGCAAGAGGCCCAAGGGCAGCACTGAGAAGGTGCTGCCTCTGGCTGCTCCCAGCCCGAGCCCTCCCTGGCAAACACGCTCCACCCACCCCTGGTTCCAGCCATGACTTCTCAGGAGAACACTTTTAACATTTGACAAACAGCATGCTTTTTCCAGGAGGCGTCTTCCAAGGACACCCTTCCTGAGCCTCCAACCGCCCAGCCCAGGCACCCTCCCTGGCAGCTGTACTCATTGTGAATTCTCACGAGGCAGGGGGGCCAGGGCCTCACAGCACAGAGCTGTCCCAGCAAGCCAGGTCCCAGTCACAGCCAAAGAGCGTTTGCTGAGTGAATAACAGACGGAGCGGGTCCAGGGCGGGGACAAGATCTGGCAACAAGGCTGGGCCAACCTCCCAGCCTCGACCCCTAGACCCTCCTGGAGGGAGACGACCTAGCCCCCTCCCCTCCCCACCTCCCAAGGCTCCCATCTTATGCCCCATCACCCTAGGGTAAGGAGGCCCGGCCAAGGGGACCTGGGGGGTGGGTGTCTCAAGCTTCCTGCTCTGCATTGGCCCCTCCCCCACAGTGACCCTGGGCTGCATTCCTAAAGGTGCCGGAACAGGCTGGGGGACGGCCAGTACCACACAGTAAGACCCGAGTGCCCCACACCCCCTGATCTGGTAGGTAGGTCCCAGGACAGTGGGGGTCTCAGAGGGCCCAGAAGGGCAGCTATGCCGGCCCTTTCCCAGGGAGACCGACGGGGAGGGCTGGCTGTGGCCGGAGCCCAGGACGCTGGCCTGAGTCACGGACTGACTGACTAAGCCAGCGGGGGCGGCCGGACGTCCTGGCTCCGGCCCAGCTCCACTTGGTGGTCGGGCAAACTGAGGCGCTGCAGGGGCCACGGGGCGGGCGTGCCTGCAGGGTCCGGCTCCGCTCGGCCCCAGAGCGTCCCACCAGGCCCTGGGCCGGGAGTTCTGACCGCGGCCCATTGCCCCGTCCGCAGTCCGAGCAGCCCGGCCTCAGTTTCCCCGCCGGAGGCCGGCACGCGGGGAGCGGGCGCACTCACATGAGGTCGGGCCGGTGGCGGTGCAGGATGGCGCAGAAGGCCAGGCCGTCGCGGAACGACGTGGTCATGTTGGTGATGCTCACGTCCCGGTAGCCCTCGCACTGCTGCCGGCACCACTGCTGCAGCGCTGTGATGGCCGCCATGAGGGCAGCGGCGTCCGCCCGGCCGGCGCCGGGGCTCCGAGAGCGCTCCCGGGGGCTGCGGCCCGGCCCGAGCCCGGGGCAGACGAGGAGCCCGCCCCAGAGCGCCGGGAGGACTAGGAGCCGGCGGGAGCGCGGCGGGACTCAGCCCGCCAGCCCCTGTCCCCGGCAAGGCCACGCCTCCGCCACCACAAGGCCCCGCCTTCCAGGCGCCGCTCCTCCCGGCCACGCCCCCGCCGCACAAGGCCACGCCCCATCAGGTCCCACTCCTCCCGGC
Source organism: Balaenoptera borealis (assembly GCF_965194805.1). Taxonomy (NCBI): domain Eukaryota; kingdom Metazoa; phylum Chordata; class Mammalia; order Artiodactyla; family Balaenopteridae; genus Balaenoptera; species Balaenoptera borealis. The sequence continues at coordinate 88,100,828 of NC_138872.1, read as the reverse complement.
CAGGCTCCGCCCCGGAAAGGCCCCGCCCCCGAGCCGGGACCGGCCCCGGCCCCACCAGGCCAGGGGCAAGGCTCCGGCCTCGAACAGGCCCCGCCCCCTATAGACCACGCCCAAGGCCCCGCCCGCCACTCGCCTCCCTCCCTCCCAGGGGTCCGCGGGAGGCTTCGAGACTGTCTTTCTTTTCAACGCCTCCGCCACCACCCTCCTGGAGCAGTGCGGTCAAGGCCACTTTACAGAAGGGGAAACAGATCTGCCCGAGGTGCAGCCGGGCAGGCCGGCTGGTGGCCCCCACCCCCGCCCGGAGCGAAGCAGGAACGCCCGTCGCATTTCTGGGCTTTGAAAGGATTTTCCCATCCGCCCTCTCTTGCCGGCGGGCATGTGAATCTCCCGGATTCCCGGAAGAGGCAGCGGAGGCTGGGGAAGGGGCATGGTGCCCGAGGTGGCCCTGCGGGGGGCGGAGGGGGGGCGACTCCCTCCAGGAGTCTCCCCGCCTGCGGCCTGTGCGCACGGGCTGCTCCTTGGGCCTGAGACCCCTCGGGGGTCTTGGTGTCCTGATCTGCTTCCCAGTTTTCCACTTTGAGCATCTGTGACCCAAGTCATTAAGGAAAAGTACCTCTTGTGGGGACCTCAGTTATTGGGCTGCTCCCCTCCACATTCTCGGGGAAACCTGTCTGTGGGCATGGGGACAGACAGCCAGAAACACTGACACCAGACAAGTGAAGTGGCCCCGCCCACCCGGCCCCAGGCCCAGGGCTTGTCCAGACAGGGCCTGGCAGGAGGGAAGGTGTTTTCCTGAGATAGGCCTGGCAGAGGGGCAGGGTGGCTTCTGCGCCCACTTGCAGGAGCGGAGACAGTCTTCCAGTCCAGAGCCAGCTCTTCCCTGCAGCTGGACCCTGTGGTGGCAAGCTCCCCGTCACGGGGGGCAAGCAGGCGCTAGACAGGGAGCCCCTGTGACCTGGGACTGTCGCTGGCTGTGGAGGCTGCCCTGCCCTGAGGTTTCCCAGCTAGAGGACAAGGGGCAATGTCCTGCCAGTTCCGTTGGCCTGGTGGCTAGTCCCAGAACCAGGAGCCAAGTGGGTTTTCCTGACCCCCAGGGCAGCATTTAGGAGAAGTGGAAAAGCCGGTGAGGTCGGGTAAAGCCAAGGTCGGGGGCGGGGGGGGGGGGGCGGGGGGCGGTGGTCACAGGGCTGGACGAGAGGCAGACAGGGCTGGGGGCTCAGAAGGAAGAGGAGGAGGTGGCCAGAGCTCTGATTTTGAGGAGTTTAAGCTGCACTCTTGCCCCCACTGGCCACCACGTGGCCGCCTCTGGGGACAGTGACTTGGGAGGCGGCATTTGTGGGGGTGTCCCCATCAGCACCTCACACACAGCACGTCCTTCTGCCGGCCCTGCTCCTCTCCAGGGCCCCCCAGTCCAGGACACCCCCAGCCTACCCACTTCTCCCCACTGCGGCCACCAACGTCTTGCCCCTGACCACTGGTCAGTCTCCCTCGGCTCCCTCCTGCCCTCTGGCCACCATAGTCCACCCCTCCCCAGCAGCCAAGGGATCTTTCGAGAAGGCCAGTTGGACAAGCCCTTCCTTGCTTGGCCTCTGTAGCGCTCTGAATGAAGTCGGGGCCCCTTATCACATCTCCAGCTGCTCCCTGGCCTGCCCTGCCCTGCTGGCCTCAGAGCCTCCACCCCTCTTGCCTCCTGCACTCAGCCACTCCTGGTCCTCCCAGACCCCCAGCCAGCCCCACCCACAGCCAGCCCACGGCGTCCTGCCAGCTGCTGGGAACACAAGCCTGGGCAAGCTCCTTGGCCCCTGTCCTCTCACTGCCCACATCCTGTCCTGCAGGAAGCTGACCACTGCCACCACCTCCACGGCCACCAGCTGGTGTGAGCCTGGGTTTCTACAGGAATCTTCTAACCATGGCTCTGCTTCTGGCTTGCCACCTGCAGTCTATTCTCAACACAAAATCTTTGATGACCACGGGAGCCAGAACTTGCCCCTGCCACTTCTCCAGCCCCTCCTCCTCACAAGGAAAGCACGGTCCTCAGCATGGGCCATTGTTACCTCTCCCATCTCCCCTCCTACGACCGCCCCAGGACCTCAGCACTCGCCATTTCCTATGCCTGGTCCGATGTTTCCAGCCTCCCTTTCAGGTCAGGGGGGCTGTTGTGGCTGAGTTCTGGCCAATGGAGGTGATGGATGCACCTCACACTCTAAATCTTCCCCGGTCTGCTGGCCAGAGGCAAAGGACCTACTAGATGTTGGGGCCACAGGTGGACGAGCTTGGACACTGCAGGGTCAGGCAGAAGGTCATCACTGACCCGGGACATCCAGATTGGCCTCTGGGTGAGAAATGCAGGCCGGGTCCAGTTGCTGGAACTTTGGGACCTGTTTGTTACAGCAGCTAGCATTCTTACCCTGACTGAGACACATACACAGATAAACGCAAAATTGCCCCTGTGACAGTGCTCCAAGGGACACACGATGCCATTAGGTGGTGAAGAAGGGGCCCTTGTCTTGGTTCAGAGGCCGGAGATGGCTTCCCTGGGGAGGGGACATGAGAACTGAGACCTGAAGGGTAAGTGGGAATTGGCTTGTCACAGAGGAAAGGGAAGAGTGTCCCAGGCAGAGGCCCTGCAGCAGGAACAAAGTCACAGAGGAGTACCCGAGGAATGGAGGAACTGGGCAGGAGGCGGGGTGCGGCTGGAGAAAGGGTCGGGGAGGGCTTCTAGCATTTTCACGCCCATTTTCTCACTTAATGCTTAAAGCCACTCTTTAAAAGTGGGTTGACCCTACCCATTCTGCAGCTCAAGAAAATTAGGTTCTGAGGAGAGAGGAGACCAGTGGATCAGCCAGGCAGAGCTGGGACCTAGGACCCAGCATGGTGGAGGGCCCAAGGAACCCGGGTCAACCCAGGCCGCTGCCCTGCCCGAGCGGCTGCCCTTGTCTGGGTCAGAACTTCCAGGCCAGGTGTCTCAATTCCCCCCCCCTCCTGCTTTCCAGCACGTGTTCAGACCCCTCGGTGATGATGGGGGCCCCTCCCCGGGAGGAAGGCTGGCAAGGACATTGCTGGGGACCCAGGGTCAATCCGGACCAGGGCAGCACTAATTTGCATCCAAAAAGCCAGCTCCTAGAGGATGCACCGCCCACTGGGCCCCTAGGACGGTCCTTGGTGGTGGGAATGGGCACGACACCTTGGAGTGGTGGGGTGGGATCTGTAGACCCTTTAACTGGTAGATTGAGCCCCAAGTAACAGATTTGACCAAGGCTGATGGCCTGAGCTGGAACATAATCGGGGGCGCCTGTCCAAACACAGCAGATCTGGCGGTGCCCTGAGCCTTCAAGGCAGAGCGGGGAAACCAGGAGAGGCGGGGGGGGGGGTGCGAGAGAAAGAAGGGGGGAGGCATCCACCCATGCGGCCCTTCCCCCAGGACTTCTCAGAGCCTTCATCCCCTGCCGTGCACCGTGACCCCCAAGGGAGCGGCCACACCACACAGGGGTTCCCAAACTGACTTGCCCACAGAACCTCTGCTGCAGGGGTGTCTCAGGAAACGAGTGCCACACAGAACAGAACTGGGAGCCCTGGCTTGTGCAAAAGACATGCTTGGACTCCAGCGGGCAGGTCTGGGTTGGCAGCCTCGCTCAGCAGCTTTGCCCTGTCACCCTCACTTCTCTGAGCCTTCACAGCAAGCTGGGGGCCCTCATCCCCAGTAGCACCAGGCTGAGCTGTGGAAATGCGGCTCCCTGCCCCGGTAACAGTATTACCTAGCCAGGTAATTGTGATCGATGCCGCCCGTCTTTACATTGATTGGTTTGGACTAGTTAAGGATATCATTCACGTCACAATCGCACCCTGATGGTGCATCACCATCTCACCTCACCTTTAATACGTAAGTGAAAAAGGCAAATAGCGCTATCTAGGTTTGGCTTTCCTCAAGCTCGATCCATGAAAAACAATTAATTTTCATGGCCACTGTGGTTGTGAGAGATGGATGCTGGAGGGTGGTAAGCAGAGCCCCCCAGAGGGATGCCAGCCCCTTGCCGCCTGCAGCGGAACCACCTTGGGGGGTCACGTTGGCTTCACAGCAGAGCATCCAAGGGGTGTCCCCTCATTCCCCAGTTCCCAAGGCCACGGTTGGGTCAGCCAACGGCTCACGCAGGCGGCTGTGGATGCCCGCACCCCAGGCAGGAGGGAGCTGGAAGCTGTGACACCCCATTTTAAGGGGCCACCCATTAATTAATTAGGCCCAATGAATAATGCATGCTGCCTTGTGTATATTAATAGCATATTTATACAGCGTGCTACGGATAGTATACGTCCTAGTCCGAACACCTCACAAATAATTCACAACCCACTCCTTCCCAGGCTCCGGGGGAACCTGGCCAGTGCTTCGGCTGGGGCTCGTGGGTTGCTTCCAACAGCCAAATTTTACATTTCATTATAAATGGCTTTGCTGGGCATGTTGGTAACTTTTACATTTCCATCCACTTTATTATTAATGGCTTTCCCGAACTGTAGCAGCCCAACGCTGCACACGATGCGTTATAAATATTTTATCTGGCATCTATAGTCTGCCATTTATCATTTATAACGGGTTACAAAAACATTATAAAACATTTACCGCACATTTATAGATCATTTTTGGCTACCACGACGATGTGTTACAAATACATTATTAATCCTTCTCACGCCATTTATAGGAACCCCTTGTAATGGGGACTGGCCCTCCTGTCCCATTACCAGCGCGCAGGGGCTGGCAGGGGCACCAGGGAGCAGGACCAGGGCTGAAGGAAGCCTGGCCCTGCCTCCAATGGCTGTGTGTCCTTGGCCAGATCACAGCACCTCTCTGTTCATAAAGCAGGTCACAGTGACAGACACCCTTCACTGAGCACTTCCTCCATGCTCACAGTGCCCTGAGACTCAGGCGTTATTTTCACACCCCTTTTATAGATATGGAAGCAGAGGCGAGTGGTTTGCCCAAGGCCATAGTCAGGGAGCGCTGAGCTGGCCTCAGAGCCCTGGGGTGCCTCCAGAGTTACCTGCCCCAGGTCTGGGGGTGAGAGGTCAGTCAAGGCTGCCCCTGGCCTTGAAAGGAGGACTGGTGGACTCCAGGGGTGGAACACAGAGACTCAGGGTGAGGGTGCCCAGAGTGGGGGGACCCAGGGTGGGTGGCCTGGGGCGGGGGGACCTGCACTCTGGCCTCTGACCTGGCAGCCCCCCAGCTCCTGCCGCCATGTGCTTTGCCATCCCAAAGGCTCTCCTGGCCACGCTCTGGCCTGTGGGCGCCTGGGGTGCCGTCTGTGATGTGGACCCGGGATGAAGGGGTCCAAGGGGTCTTTGGGACCCAGCGTCTCGGGAGGCCCCCAGGAAGCTGGCCCAGGTGTGCCAAGCAGGTGGCAGTCAGCAGCTGCTTCCTCCATCACAGGGGTCAGTGGGGGCCTGGGCTCTGCAGCCAGAAGTCCCGCCCCATCCCACTCCTCTCCCCGCGTGTGGCCTGTGGCCACTCACTGGACAAACGGCCACTGAGCCCCACAGTCCCCTCCAGGCCACACTTTATACCCGGAGGGCAGACACAGGAGACCAGGGCTGTGGGCTCACCACCCACACGTGATGAGAGCTCTGTGCCCCGATGCAAGCTGACAAGCCGAGTCCTCACCTGGAAAACCCCTGCTCATCCTCCAGCTCCTACTCAACCCTCCACCTTCTTGAAATAGCCCTTCCCAACTCCCCCAGGCACGAGCCTTGTGGGGTCTGACCTCTGGTCCCCCTGGGGGCCCAGCCTGGGCCTGGACTGGGGAGACGGCTACAGGGTGAGACCTGGACTCCAGTTCTGTCTGCCTGTCCTCCTTCCCCAGGGAGAGATGGGGCGGGCAGGCCCTGGGAGAGCCCTCAAGCCACACCCCTCCCTGCCAAGACACCTGAAGTAACCCCACCACGGCCTGGGTCAGAGTTTTAAGTGGCTCTGAGGAAGGAAACAGGGGAGAGGGGAGGGTCCTGGTTCAGGACCCCGGGGCAGTTCTACCCCATGTGACCTTGGACAACTAACTGTGCCTTACTGCCCTCATCTGTGAATTGGGGCCATAAGCCAGCCCTCCCAGTGCGAACGTGGGGGCCCTGGTGCTGGGAACCCTCGGGGGGAGACCTGGGGGCCCTGGGGCCCCAGCTGCCCACGCCTCTCTGGCCCTCTGCCCGGCTGCTGGCTGTCTGGCCTGTTTGAAGGTCAGGGTTCACCCCTTCCCAGGACTGAACATGAAGGAAACAGGTGAGCTCATCACCATGGCAACGCCGCACCCGGTCCCACCCTTCCCCACCTGCTGAAGCTGGTTGATGGGGTGCCCTTTGATCCTCCCTGGGGGGCCTCCCCTCCCCCAGAGCGAAGGGGACTGTGGGGTCTGAGCGGGACGCCTCGTTTTCTTGTCAGTGGGTGAGCGCAGCCCCTCTTAACAAGAGGGAGGCTGAGGCCCAGAGAGGGGAGCTCAGCTGCCAGGGTCATGTGCCAGGACAGGAGCCCAGGTGGGCTCCGCCCCGCCCCCTCCACCTCTCCTCCTTCCTGACGCTCAAGGAGCCCCTTCCCCAACCTGACCTTGGACGGGTCAACTTCCCAGGACTCGCAGGCTGTGAGCCAGGCGAGAGCAGCCCTGTGGAGAGCCCGGGGCTGGGGGCTGGGGTGGGACACCCGGGCTGACCTCACGTCTTTGCCCCAGCCCCCCCGGCCCGACCCCACCCCGGCTCCCGCCAGGTCCGGGTCTTTGGGATCTTGGAGGAGACTGGACTTCACTTCCTCCCTCACCTGCTCTGCACACCCCAGGCCAGGCAGACCCTGGCTGGATTGACAACTCCAACCACCCAGCCAGATCCCCACCTCCCAGTGTGGCATAGAGCGACAGAGAACACACAGCACCTGCGGGGAGAAGGCACCTGACCTTGGGTGCAAGAAGCCTTCCTGGAGAAGGTGCCGCAGGAGCTGAGAGCTGATGGAGTGGGAGCTGGCACAGTGGGCCGTGACGGGGGAGAGCGGCCCGTGCAAAGGCCCTGTGGCAGGAGGGAACGTGGCAAGCTTGGGCTTCACAGTGGACGTGGCTGGGTGCTGAGCTGAGGCAGAAGAGTTGGGACCCAGAAGGTTCTGCCTGGCTGTGCTCCTGTACCTTGGACCTCCCCGCGCAGCACCCAAGCCCCATTGTGCTCTGCGGGGCACGGGCTCCGGGTTCAGGCCCACACAGGGAGCTGGCACTCCAGCTCCCCACTCACGCTGTGTAGACAGGAGTAGGTCAGGTGGCCTTGACCCCAAGGGGGCTCACCCGGCCTCCAAAAGCCCACACTCAGCCCACACACATGCACAGCCACGCCCCTGCCCGCCACCCACTGGGCCCCCTGGGCCCCTTCTCCCCGAGGCCCTGGGCAGGGCGCAGCTGTGTGAAACGAGCTGGCGGGACGGTGTCCCTGGCAACGCGGACCGTCCAAGGAGTGCTGCCCTGCGCGCCCGCTCTGCCGGCACCCTCCACGCCCCACCGCCCGTTCCCATGGGCCGTCCCCAAGGGTCCCGCTGCCCCCCACTTGCCAGGCAATGCTGCAGCGCCCAGGCTGGCAAGCACGGGTTCCGTGGGTACCGCCCGTGCACCAGCCACCTGCCCGCAGCCCCGCCAGGATGTCTGCCTTTGCCCGCAGAAAGGTGAAGGTGGAGGGTAGTCAGAATCCTGGCTCCCCCAGAGCCAGGCCGCGTCCCACCCTCAGGCTCCCCCAGGCCTCGGCCCTGACATTGGTGGGACTGGGCAGGAAGGTGGTCCAAGGGCTCCCCCAGAGCCTGCCTCTGCCTGCTGGGCCCTCACACAGCCCAGCGTCATGGGTGAACTGCCCCAGCCCCCATCCTCCCAAACCCCAGGGGGCCTGTGCTCCCCTGGCTCTGGGTGAGGCGGTGGCACTTTGGGGCATGCAGGTGTCCCAACAGCTGTCACCCAAGCCCAGATGGGCAGGGCCGTGGCATCCTGCAAGTGGCATGGCACTTCCTGGTAGGGCACCCAGGGCAGGAGGCAGGAGGGGGCCCTTCAGCTCCATGTCCCTCTCTGCAGGGACTGCAGTGGGGCAGGAGCTGCCAGGAGTGGCGAAAGGCCAGTTCCACGTGCCCCTGAGCAAGAGCCACACAACGGGGGCCAAGAAACAAGCCAGACGGGACGGGGGGTCCCGGGGCTCCACCAAGGACCGGGCAGGACCTGGACACTGACGGGCTGTCGTACGGGCAGCGGCGTGCTGGCTGACCCGTCAGGGGCTCAGGGGCGAAGGGAGGCTGGTGAGAAGCAAGCACGGGGAGAAGGGAGGCTGGCAAGGCCGTGGCTGGCCAGGGGCCTGTGGGGCTAGGGGCACAGCCCTGTCCCTGGTGGGCACGGAAGCAGTGACTGCCCCCCACCCCACGAGGGTCTGTCCAGCCTCAAGCAGGCCGGACTGAAGAGCCTGGGTCTGTCTTTAGCCTCAGCGCCCCCTGGTGGCCCCAGCTGAGCAGGAGCCGGGCAGACGGGGACCCTTTTGGGGGGGGCACCAGAACCTAGGGGCCATCAGGGAGACTGGGGCTCTGTCAAGTGCTGGGCGGTCACGGGAGCAATGGGAGGGAGGAGTGGGACGCCATCTGCGTCGAGCCTGGATGGGGTTGGGACGGCATTGCCCTCAGATGAGGACACTGGCCTGGAGAAGCCAGTGCCGCCTGGGGGGACCCCGGGGCCCTCACTAGAGGGAGCACTGCCCCCTGCCCTCAGAGTCCCAGGGCCAAGTTCTCGGGCGGAGCCCCGCCCCCGTCCCCTGCCCCAGCACCGCAGCTCCACGGGGAATGTGCCCCTCAGTGGCTGCACTGTGCCAGCCCTCACCCCGCGGCCAGCACGCGGAAGCTTCCTGGAGCGATGCCCGAAGCTGAGGGTCTCGGGGAACTGAGGTCCTTTTTGGGGTGGGAGAGAAGACTGCTCTGCCGACCCCCAGCGAGCCCCGCTCCCTCCAGGAGCTGACGAGGCCAAGCCCGTGGGCAGAGAGCTCAGGGGCAGGGGGCGCCTGGGCACTGTCAGCTCTCCCCCAACCCCGATGCTGCCTGAAAGCGGGGAGCTGGGTGGAGGGCAGGGAGGAAGGGCCGAGACTGTGCCCAGCAGGCAGGCGCCCTCCTGTCTCCAGACGGACACCGCCACGTGCCCACCAGGAGCAGGCAGGCTGGCCGGGCCCCGGGGGCAGGGCTCCAAGCTCCCAGGTCCCACTCACTCCCGGGGTCTCCAAGGAGGCAAACCACACAGGCAGCAGTATCGGGGAGTTCAAAACATTTCATTTGAACCCAGCCCCTCGCCTCGACTGTCTAGGAGGTCAGCATCCCTCCCAGCTGGGCCGTGCCCCCGCCACTCCGCAGGCGGGACAGCCTCCGGGGCAGACGGCCCCCCCACTGCTGGCCAGGGGTGGCTGGGCGTCGGCTGAGTGCTGGCCCTGCCTGCCTTGGCGCTCCCGGAGACCACCAGGGGACCAGGCGTGCAGTCGGGCTGCGGCCCGGGCTCACATCACAGCCTCCATGTGCAGGATCCTCAGGGCCTCGGAGACCTGGGCGCTGGTGTCCATCTGGCCGTACATGCCCACCAGGAAGGCCCGGTGCAGCAGCGCGGCTGCATGCTCTGGGGACAGACGAAGACCCTGTCAGGATGCGCTGCCCTGACATCCTGGCCGCGGGGGCCAGGTCATCAGGCAGCTCTCAGAAGTGGAGCCTCTGGTCTTTCCCCGAGAGCCCGGGCCCGGGTACCGAGGCCTCCAGGGGCACCAGGGCCTGGGCGGGTGGGGTCGGGGCAGACTCACCCTGGCAGAGGAGGGTGTACTCCGGCAGGTTCCGGAGGGCCGTCTGCGCCACTTCAAAGTCCCGGCTGCCCAGGCAGTACATGAACGTGGGCAGGAAGTCGGCTGCGATGCTGAAAGAGCCACGTGCTCAGGTTGGCACCTCCCCCCGTGCCAAGACGGCCAAGGCCCCGACGCCTCCCCAGAGCCCCGTGCCAGGTCCCACCGGACAGGAGCAGCGGGAGGCCTGGCCCAGGGCACCGGGCGGGCCGCGGCGGCGGGTGACGCCGGCTCACCTGGGGTTGTTCTGGATGGAGCGCAGGGCCAGGCTGGAGGCCAGGTCGCGGCAGGACTCCTCAGCCGAGCTCATGAGCCGCTGCAGGCTCGTCTGCGGGGGCGGGGCGGGGTCAGCAGGGCCACCCTCCCGTGCCGGGGACCCCACTCCCTAAGCCCCCAGCCCCCTCAACACCCCCGTCGCTGGGCCCTGGGACCTCAGGCCCCATGAAGCACACAGGAGCTCCAGCACAGAGTGGAGGAGCGGCCGCCTCCGTTCTGGGCGGGACTGTGGGCATCTGGGGCGAGGCCGGGGTCTGACGTGGTGCCCGCCCCCGAAGCCCAGCCGCTGAGGGCTGAGCGGGGGGCACAGCAGGAAGGAGGGTGGGGGCGGCGTCCCTGTCCAGGGCCCAGCGTGGTTTTGCCCTCCTGCCCCAGCCTCTGACATGTGTCCCAGTTCCTCCGGGCACGTGGCAGCTCCCGCACCGAGAAGAAGCCCAGGATCTCGGGTCTCCGCCGGGACATCTCGTCCAGGTCGCTCAGAACCTCCAACAGATCTAAAATGGGTAGAAAGCGTGCTGTGAGGGCCAGGCTGCAGCTGCTGGGCTCGGGGGCGAACCTGTCCCCCACGCAGCCCAGAGGCAGGAGGGGTGGAGTCCCGGGGCCAGAGCCCGCTGCCCCACAGCGCACCTGCCGGGCAGGGACCCTGGCCCGGCCTCAGCACAGGCTCTGGCGGAGGAACCTGGGTCTACAGGTGCAGCACGGCTGCGCACAACATCAGCACCAGTGCCTCCTGGAGCTCCCATAGCACCTCTAGCGCTTGCTCAGGCCAGGGGGCCCCCAGCCCCTTGGGACGGAAAGCACTGGGGGTGCCGCTGCCTTCCCAACTACCGAGCCAGCGACCCCAAACCGGAGGTGCTGGTCGACCAGGCTTTCAGAGGTTTCTGAGGGGCCCAGGCATCTGCATCGGCACCACGCTCCCCAGATGTCTGCCCTGGCTGCCCCGAGGCCACGCTGCGGAAACACGGCCCTGCCCCTCCCCGCAGGTGGCCACCCAGGCCCTCGGCTCCCCCGTAGGGGACCAGGGGCTGTCGGCCAGCTCCCCGCCAGGCCCCTCTTCCTCGGTACCCATGGAGACTCCAGGGGGCTCCCCAGTGCCACTGGCCAGCAGAGGAGCCGCCCCCAGTCTCCAGCCCCGCTTCTCCCCCCGACCCCCCCTCTACCCACCCCTATTCCCACTCTGAGGAAAGAGCCCAGCCCCTCCCGGGACCTGGCAGGGGCCCTGCTGTCTTCTGGATGCCCCACCCAGGAGAAGCCTGGACGGCCAAGGGCCGCTGTGGGACCCAGGATGCCGGAGGGACAGAAAGGGAGGCCACCACCCGCCGCGGGGCCGACTGGGCCTGGGGGAGTCAAACCCCCAAACTTACCCTCGACCGTCTGGCCCCGGGAAAGCCTCTTCACATAGGGGGCCATTTCAGCTGCAGTCAGAGGGGTGAAGAGGGAGATGCTGACCAGAGGCAGGGGGCCAGCCGAGCTCTCGTCTGCAAGACAGGAGGCCAGCGCTGTCAGGTGGAGACGTGGACAGCCTGCCCCAGGCCACTGTCCAGAGGGCCTGAGAGCCCCGGAAACACTCGACACCGAGGCCGCAGGATCCATGTGCGTAAGCGAGGGGCAGCCTTGCTGAGCAGCGCCCGGAATCACACCAGACCCCCAAAGATGCGGCCCCTGCCCTGGGCTGAGCACGGTGCCTGGTACACAACAGGCGCCCAATAGATGCGCTGAAACGATGAACCTGCTGGGAGCTGCCTGGGAGACGCGGCGCCTCTCTCTCCAGCCTCTCACCCACCAGACCGTGCACGTGGCCTGCCCTGCCGCCCCCGGCACACAGCAGGCGCCCAATAGATGCGCTGAAACGATGAACCTGCTGGGAGCTGCCTGGGAGACGCGGCGCCTCTCTCTCCAGCCTCTCACCCACCACACCGTGCAGCACGTGGCCTGCCCTGCCGCCCCCGGCACACAGCAGGCGCCCAATAAACGCGCCTGCGTGCAAAGCACTGTGCTAGGCGCGCCCGTGGGCGGCCGAGAGTCACACTCAACACCAGCGACTTGGCAAAACCAGGGCAGAATGGCCGTGAAGGGCCAGCATCGGACCTGGGCCCCGGGGCACTCGGCCCGTTCACAAATCCACCGCGTGCCCGCTAGACACAATGCTGCAGGTGCCGGGTCGCCCCACCGTAGGGGCCACAGGATGGAGACGGGGACGAGGACAGAGAACAGAGGGACTGGTTGGCCCCACAGAGGGCAGGTGCTGTAGGTCACGCTGGCCACAACACGACTCGGTGCTGTGCGCGTGTCACGGACCCGGGGCCAACGATGCCCGAGGGACGCCCAGGGCAGTCCAGCCTGCAGCCCCGGCCCCACTCACCCTCGCCCTCCTCGTCCAGGCCTCGGTCGGCCCTGCCGTCCCTGCTGGGAAGGCTCAGCCCCGCCAGCAACGACTTGAGCATCACCAGGTCACTGCTGTCGAAGGATAGGTCACTGGGGGAGCAAGGTTCTCCGTGAGGACCATGCCACAGGTGGGAGGCAAGCAGGGCCCCGTGAGCAGGGGCTCAAGAGGTGCCCCGGGGGCCGAGGGAGGAGGACGCCAGCTCAGCATGGCCCCGGCGCAGACCCAGCATCTACAGCCCTGCCGCCCCGGGCCCCGGCGCCGTGGGCAGTGTCCATCCCCGCCACCACGCCCCTTGGGAGCTCCCAGCCCTGAGCGCCACCACGACGGGACCCCGGCCGGAGAGGAGCCGTGCCAGACGCGCACACTCACTGGAGCGCGTCAGAGTGTTTCTGCAGGAAGGCGACGGCGGCCGGGGCGTTGCAGGTGATATACTTGTGGGTGAACTGCACGAACTTGCTGATGAAGGGGGCCAGGTGGCGGGAGGACTTCCTGTAGTTCTGCAAAGGGAAGCGCAAGGGGGGGAGCATTCAGGGCCTGAAGCATCCCGTCTTGCCCGCATCGTTCCCCCTGGGGCCTCACAGTACAGAGCCTGGACACCACCAACACGCTGCCCTCTGCCGGGCAGCATGTTAAGGTCCCTGAGGGTCAGGAGTGACCTTGTCCCTCATGAACCCTGAGGAGCGTGGGGTCTCCCCAGGCACGTGAGCAGCTGGGGGCCTCCCCCGGGTGAAGCTATCAGGCAGGCAGGTGGCCTGGCCCTGCCCCTGATGCAGCCAAGGGGCTGTGCCCTCACCCAGCCGCCTCAGGTGGACAAGGGGACGGACCCTCGGTCCTGGTCAGAAAGACCGGGGCTGCCAGAGTCGTGGGAGCAGGAGGGGGACGAGCCGAATGGGGAGAGAATTCAGAATGGTGGAAGGAGCAGGCAGGGCGAGCAGGGTCACCGGCTGAGAAGGGCGCAGGGAGAGGGACCAGGGCACCTGAGCCCTGGGGACTCCCGGGGCCCAGGGTCCGGAGGGTGGGCGGGGCACCCACCAGCAGCAGGCGGAGAAAGGAGAGCAGGCAGTCCCACAGCGCCCCCTGGTGCTCGCTCTGGAACACGCGCGGCTGCAGCAGCTCCAGGATGCCCAGCACGTGCAGGAAGAAGGTCAGGTGGTTCTGCTGCCGGAACTCCTGGAAGTTGAGGTGGTTGCGGCCGTGCAGCAGGGCGGCGATCATGGGCAGGTGCCTGCGGGCGACGCGTGCGCTCGGTGGTCCTGGCCCGTCTCCCCCCGCCCCCCGTGGGCCGACATCAACTTGCACGGGGAGACCGCCCGGAGCCCGCTAACCCCCGCCGTGGTGTCGCGGGCCACTCACCTGACCCGCCCTCTCCCGCGTCCACCAGGCCCCTGCCCCCGAGACTCCGCGTAGCCAGGAAGCAGCCGAGGCCCCGGCTGCCCGTGACGGCACCAGCAGTGTCCGTCCACCCGCTCTTAGCCGCAGAGCCCGCCTCAAAGGAACGCCGGGTGTGGGGGCCGCTCCAGGCTGGGGCGGGGAGGGCACCCTGCCGGCGAGCTCTGCCCACTCAGGCTGCAGGTGGGACAGGCCAGGTGGTACCTGAGCAGCAGGATGGGGTGGGCCACAGCCAGCTTCCGACAGGCCATGTTGGCGTCGGCCACGCGGTTCTCGGCCGCCCGGGAGTCGCTGGTGTCCGCGAGGAGGGTGATGAAGCGGTGAATGAGGGCGTCCAGCTGAGAGGGACGGGGGTGGTCAGAGCCGGGGCCGCCCGCCCCCTGCCGAGTCCGTTGTCCGCCACTGCAGGGGCTACGATGGGGCTCACCGGGCGGCGTGTGCACCCCTGCTCCAAGGTCCCCAGACCCCAAGGCCCTGGCATGGTCCCTAAGGACCTATGCAGCGACCCAGAGAAACCTGTTCCCCCAGTGCTTTCTGATGCTCCTGGGGGTCAAACAGTGGCCAGAGCTCCCAGCCAATCTCAGCACTTGGTGTGTGAGGTCACCCTCTCCGCACAAACAGAATAAAAGCCCTACATTAGCTCGAGTGAGAAAAACCAACCTTACAAATAAAGCATAATTTCAGGTGTGTAAAACACATAACACACAAAACCGGAAGGAAGCACAACTGGAAAAACATCAACTTCCCTCCCCGTCCCGAGAAGCAGGGCAGGCGGCAGATCTGACTCCAGGGTCCAGCCCAGGGAACATGGGCAGGGGGCCCACCAGACACCCCTCCCCCCACCATCACCCAAGGGAGGTGAAGGCAGATGCCACGCAGACCCGCACACGGAGGCCCCACGCTGGGCCAAAGGCCAGTGCCACGGCAGGCAGCCAGGAAGGGATGGGGGTGCTGGGACGCATGCGACACCGTCACACACGCACCACGCAGCCTGTTGTAGTCAACGGTCCCTTATCAGGGAACGAGGGAGACACCCACTCTCCTCTGCTCCACACCCAGAGGACTTCTTGGAGGAGAGAAAGATCGTTTCCAGACCCTTCGAGAGGTCGGACAGGCGAGGGTGGCAGGGCAGGCTCTGCCCTCAGACATGCCATCGACACTCACCCGGTGCCTTTTTTGTCTTTAGATCTGAGAAAAGGCATTTCTCTACCTCCCAGTTGGCGTTTCTACCTCCAAGTGAAGGACAAAGGCGGCCCGATGACCCCACAGGGCTTTACCTTGCAAACGCTGCTGCCGGCGGCCCCTTCGCTGTGCAGCAAGACGTCAGGCACAGGCACCCGGAGGTCTGGCCGCTGCAGGTAGAGGTACACGAGCAGGTCTCGGCAACGCCTGCCCAACACGCTGCGAGAGACCAGAGACCAGACTCGGGGTGGCCGTGGGACCAGGGAGCCGCTGTTCCCACTGCGGGCTGCGTGCAGAGCTGGTGTGCCAGGCCCCTCACCCCTACCCCACCCCCACTGGTGGCCTGGGCTCATTCCCACGGTGCTCACATCTGAGCCACGGCCTCCCATCACACAGGCAAGGGGACAGGCGGGGGGCTCCGGAGCCCGGGGTCCAGCACCCTCACCTGTCAGCCCACTGCTGGATGCAGCTCGTCAGGTGCACCGCCACCTTCCTGATGCCCTCGTCGTCACCGCGGCAGCAGCTGAGCAGCAGGGGCAGCCGGGCCTGGAGAAGGCTGCAGGCACTGGCGTCCCCGTCCTGGCTCCTGGTCTCTGCCTCCGCCAGGATCAGCTCCACCAGGCCGATGAGCTCTGGGGCCTGGACCCGCAGCACCAACTCCTCCCGCCGCTTCTGCAGCCGGGCACCGCCAGTCAGGCCCGGGCGTGACGGGCGTGCCCGCATCTCGCCATGTCCACCCGCCACCCCACCCTGCGGGCAGGGGACACCCCAAAACCTGCCTGAGGGGTACGCTGGTCCCTGCCCTGCCAGATTCGAGGAATGTGGATGCAGGCCCAGAGGAAGTCCAGGGAGGCCGAGGGGTCAAACCTGGAGGACGCGAGGCGGCTTGGCTGAGCGCGAGGCACGTCTCCAGGCGGAGGGAGGAGGGGGATGGGGCGGGACGCTCCCTGCCAGCCGAGGGCCCAGGTCAGCTGTCAGGGGACGCGGGCTGCCCCACCTGGCCTCTCTGCAGCTCACGGTGGCAAAGCTAAGGTCGGCCCCGCCCCACCCCACGCTTGCAGCCGCGCACAGGGGCCTCTGGTGCCCCCGCAGCACAGCACGGACGCCAGCCATTCACACGACCGGAGGACAGTGAACCCGACTGTCTGCCTGCTGGTCACCCAGAGAAGGGACACGGGGCCAGGCAAGAGAGCCCCGGTTCCTGAGGAAGCCGGCAGGGAAGGGTGCTGGATCAGATCCCCGCAAGGCCCCCGACGCTGCCCTCTGAACGCGGCTCCCGGAGGAGTCTGGGCAGGGCGGCCGCCACATGGCACCCCAAGGCCCACACTGCCTGCGGCAGGAACAGACCTGCCGGTGGGGGACAGGGATCTGGGGGACTCACCTCTCCTCCCGGCTCTTGCCCAGCAGGACGTGGATACACTGGTGCAGCGTGGGCCAGCCGGACTGGTGCGTGAGCAGGGCTAAGAGGTAGGGTCGGAAAGACGGCACCTGCGGCCCGGGAGGGCCTTTGCCCTGGGGAGGGAGGAAACCTGGGATGGTCCCCGCCGGGCTGATAGCTCCGCCGGGTAGCGTCAGCAGATGACAGCCCACGTGTGCCGGCACAGAGCAGAGGAAAGCGTCCGTTTTGAGGCAGATCCGAGGCTCCCGCCCGGGAAGCCACCCAGCCCGGCCGGTCACTCCGCAGATTAAACACGGGTTGAGCTGAATCCACTCCTCAGAGACCAGGAGACACGCGAACAAAACCCTGGGCGTGGGAACGCCTGGGCAGGCGGGGGGCGCGGAAGCATGACCGCCGCGGTCAGAAGCGCAGACCCGCCAGCACGCGGCGGGATCACGGGCAGGGGTTGCCCAGCCCCTCCCCCGCGACCTGGTCAGTGTATCCTCACCTTCCCCACGGCCAGATGAGCTGGGGGACTCCGCCACCCCCGCAGAGCCCTGACGTGGGCTCCGACCCCTCAGAGGACCCCACCCCTCGTCAGGGGGTGCTGAGCTCCACTCCCCCTACCGTCTCGTGCCCTGTGAGGACCTGAGCCCACAAAGGACCAACCCACCCCCCGCCCGCCTCCGTGACCAGATCTGGCCAGTTGTGGTGACCCGCTCAGAGGAAACGTGGGACCTGTCTGGCCACTGAGACCCAGGCCTCGGATCTGCTGGAAGCGAGAGAGAGGCAGCCCCCCCCGCCTGGGGCCGCCGCATGGACTGTGGCCCAGGGTGCCGGGTCCGCGCGAGGCCCACCTTGCTCTGGGAGAACAGCAGCCGCTGCTGCAGGTCAGGGCAGCTGCTGATCACCTCGGGGTCCAGCATCTCCAGCCAGTCGACGAGGAGCCCCGAGCAGGGTCCCAGCCGCACAGCCTCCAGGCTGCAGGGCAGGTGGGGTGGGCTCAGACGCGGCCGGCCAGGGCCGCACCCCGCCCCCGCTCCCGCTCCCAGCCGGCCACCGCCCCGCCGGCTCACCTGCAGCCGTCAGAGTCCTGCTTCCCCAGGGCCGGGGGCTCCCCCTTCTCCTGCAGCAGCAGTGAGCTCACCACGGCCACGGGCCCCGAGGCCGGGAAGGCGGAGGCCGCGGAGAAGAGCGCGGCCAGCAGCTCCTCCAGGTGAGGCGACCTCACGGCGACCAGACCCCGGAGGACTGAGGGGGGCAGAGAGGGCACCTGTGTCACTCCAGCTCAGGGGGCCACCGGACTCCAGGACAGACAGCCCCGCCCCCGGGCCCTGTTCTGGGGGCGCCCAGGAGAGGGACCTGTGTGCGGGGTGGCGAGGCGGGGTCTTTGTGGCGCCTGGGGCCCGAGTACCTTTGCTGATAAGCTCGGGCTCCACGTCACACCCCTCCCCAGACTTGAGGGTGGCGGCGATGGCGCGGATGGTGGAGCTGACCACTTCCGGGTCCCCGCGGAACGTCAGGGCCTCCGCCAGGTGCAGGAACCCGCTCCGCACTGCAGGAGAGCGCCGTGTGACCCATGGGACTCCTGCCGGGGTGCCGGGCAGGCGACTCCCCTCGGCTCCCACACGTACGCTCCCCTCTGGGGGGCCTCCCCAGTGCCCCGACCCCCAAACCGCTGGGCCCCACTCACCCCGACGCCACCTGGGACCCCTCTGGGAACAAGGCCCTGGTCCCCTTGATGCGACGGCAGAGAGCCCAGGACCCCCGCCGGCACCATCGACCCCATCTCACCATCGCTGATCCGGCGTCGTGCCGAGTACTGGGCGGCAAACAGCTTGAGCTGGGCCTGCAGGGGCCCGGCCTCCACGGCGGGGCTGTCCAGCCACTGCAGGGTCTGCACGAGCACTTTGAGGAAGCGCGACGAGAAGCCGGTGTCCTGGGGCACGCAGCGCTGGGGACAGCGCAGCACGGCTCAGACACAGCCAGGGCCGGGCGGGGCCGTCCCGCCTGCCACAGCGGGGGCCCCTCCACCGCCCGTACCCGCAGCCCGCGAGGGGTCTGCTGCCGCCCGTCCCCATGGGGCACAGAGAGAAAACGATCGAGGAGGTAGCACGCACGTGGGCACAGACAGGGGCAGGTAAGGTGAACGTGGCAGAACTACTGGACCCAGGTGGTGGATGCGGGAAAGCCCAACACGCTCCCGCCCTGCTCGTGGGAAGTTTGTGTCACCCACGCAGGGCGTCTGTCCCCAGATCCGCAGCAAAAGCTGCATCTCTTCACTTAGGAGCAAGAGACGAGGCCCACAGGACAACGTCAGGACACCCAGTCAGCCGGGGCCCAAGCAGGCCTGGCCACAGAAGCCCCGAGCCTGGGGGGACGGGACAGGGGACTTGAGGCCTTGGCCGCACGAGGCAGAGCCCGGGCGCGGGGACTCGGGGAGCGAGGCGCAGGGCTGTGCCAGGGCCTACCTGGTACTGGCAGAGCTGGCGCATCAGAGGGCAGGCGAGGAAGTGGTTCTGGTGCATGACCATGACCAGGGCGCCGCCGTGCGGGGAGTTCAGCAGGGTGGCGAGGGCCTGCAGGAGGCGCACCGCGACGCCCGGCACCTCGGGGCTCCCCTGGCGGACTCGCGCCAGCTCCCGGCCCAGGGCCTGCTGCAGCGCCAGGGCTACAGGGCGCGCGCTGGAGCTCTGCCACCGCGGGCTCGGGCTCAGCGGGAAGATCTGGTGAAAGGCAGCCATCAGGACCGCGCGGCTGGCAGATGGGGCCTTCCCCGAAGAGCCCTCCTCTCACCCCACACCCCGACCCCACGGAGGCTGCCGGCAGTTGGCACTGGTGTGCCCGGTCCCCAGCAGACTCTCCAGAGGGGCGTGGGGTGGGGGCCAAGGACTGGGACGAGGCCCGTGGCAACAGGCCCAGGAAAGAGCGCGTGGACCTGTGCACACACGTGCGCATACAGGTGTGTAAGCGTGAAGACGGAAACTGCGCACAGCTGCTCTGCAGCGCCTGTCACTGTGAGGAGCGGGCGAGAACACACGTGCCCAGGGAACCCCTGGCCGTGGATTCCAGGCGGGAGGAGGGACCGGGGAGGGAGGGTGTCCCGTACCTGCAGGAGCATGCCGGCCAGGTCGTCCTCGGGGCCCAGAACCCGCACCTGTGTCACGGCCCGGGTCCTGCCCTGGCCCGGTGGCTGCTCTGGGCTGCTTTTGGGTTTCGGCGCCTCCGTGCTGTCTGCAGGCAAGGAGGAGCAGGTCGGCTGAGAAGCCATCACGGCCAGCTGTGGCGGGGACCTTGCCAACCAAGGCCAGGCTCGCCCGGCAGCCCACCGCCCCGACAGGAGCTGGCTCACAGGCCCTGCAGAGGGCTCTCACCCCGGGACCCCCAGCCTCGCCAGGCCTGCCGAGGCCCACGAGGAACAGGGCCCGTAAACAGAAACCCGGACGCCGGCCAGAAGCAACCGTTCCCGAGTGGCCGTGCGAGCCGGGATGGGTGGGTACCTCGCCGGGCGGGCAGGGAGGCTGTGAGCAGGGAGTGGAAAGTCTGGCCTCCGGACGCCCCTCGCTCGTGCTGGACCTCGACCAGGTGAGCCATGTAATCTGCGGGGGGGCAGCCACGGGTAAACACGGGCCCCCAGGGAGGAGGGAAGCCCTCCGCACAGTGCCCGCAGAGCTCCAAGCCTCCCCAGGACCCGGGAAGCTGGGCGACAGGGTCTTTCCGCAGAGAATCAGGCAGCGCCCACAGCTCCCTCCACCCTCCAACCCGAGGGGTGGACGCAGCTCCACCTTCCTGCTCGCAGCCCCTGCCCCGGGGCTGTTCCACTCCACCCACAGCCTGGCTGCTCGGCCGAGGACCCCGGCTCTCACTCTTGTCCATGATGTTCTGCTCCAGGGTCTGGGGGTCGTGGGCCACCGCCTGGTCCAGATACTGGAGAAGTTTGCTCATGCTGGACACAGGGATGCCGAAGGACTGCACGAACAGCAGCAGCTGCTGGGGCTCCAGGTCCTGCAGGGCTGAGGGCGGCTCTCACTCAGTGACCGCCGCTGGTGACCCTGGCCCGCGGGGCCTGGTGGGGCCCCGGGCCCAGAGGGCAGCTCCAAGTGTGGCTGGTGGGTCCTCAGGCCCCCCACCCTGCATCCTGAGGCTGCGGGCCAGCCCTGCGCTCCCTCCAGCTCAGAGTCAAGGCTCCCCTGAGCGTGTCCTGCTGCGCTTCCCAAGCCAACCCACCCTCCAGCCAAGCCACCCCCCAAACTGCCCGGCCTGCCACCCCCGCTGGATACCACGCTGACCACCACCGGATGCCCTTCCTCCTTGCCACAGGCTGCCCAAGGCCACTCTGCGTCCCAGAACCAGCTCCGAGGCCCCAGCCCCTCCTCCTCCCCTCCGAATTCCTGGACCACTTGGTCTTCGTTCCTCCTCCAGCACCGCTTCTCACTGGAGGCCCTTGGCCTCCCCGCCGGACCACAAGGGCTTGTGGGCAGCTGTCAGCGCACTGACAGATCCACAAACATCTGCTGAATAACAGACGCCCCGGAACCCACCAGAGGCCCCCGAGCCGTCCTCTCTCATCGGCAACAGCTAGAACACACGCCCAGGCCTGCAGCAGGAGGCAAGACCTGGTCCTCCCCGCCCAAGCCCCGCCCAGGCCATACCAGCGTCCACCAGGCGCGGGACCTCCGAGCGGATCATGCGCAACTTCAGCCAGTCGGGCAGCAGCAGCGCCTCTTCCGACGTGTCCACCAGGAAGGCCGTGGGCAGGGGCTTCTTCTCTGGGAACCAGATGTCCAGCAGCGCCTGGAACTCACCGTCACCAGCTTTGGGAGAGACAACAGGGCAAGCACCAGGGCCGGCTCAGTGAGGCCTTCCCAGACCTCGCCACCCTAGGAGCTCCGGCTGCACCGAAGGCTGAAGGCTGAGGCCAGCGCGTCCTCGGTTTATAGGTGCGAACTGGGGCTTCAGAGGATGGAGAAGAATCTACCAAGAGCTGAGCGCGGCCCAGCGGCAGAGGCTTTGTGCAGTTGACTTGTGTAATCCTCACAATCGCGGCATTGCCCCGTCTCAGTCGAGGAAACGGAGGTGCAGAGCTGGCCAGGCCGCCCAGGGGACGGTGTGAGGCTGGGGCCAGCACGCTCCCTGGGCTCTGTGGGCTTGGCCAAACCGGCTCCTTCCAGGGCTCAGGCTGCACAAAGCCCCGGGCAGCCAGTAGGCCAGGCCGGCACGAGGCCAGCCTGCCCTGGACACAAGTAAGTGGCAGAGCAGCCCACGGCGTCAGCCACGGGGAGGGAAGGAGGGGCTGCCGGGCAGAGAGGTCTCAGGAGGCCGGAGGATCAGCCGGCTCTGGACACAGCCCACGGCCAGCGAGTCGAGGGCCACACCCCAGGCCTGTGGGGAGGACCTGGAGCTCACTGCTCTGGGCACCAGTGTCCCCTCAGCTGGGCAGCCCCACTTGGACACCTCCACCTCCAGAAGCCACAGTGCAAAGAGGAGCAGGCCCCGCGGTGCCAGCAACACCCACGTGCGCCTCACGACGACAGGACAGCGTGGGGCCGAGGCGGCACGGAGTTTGGAAACCCCCAGCCCATGGATCGGAAGGGCCGGCGGTGCCCGGGGTCCCGCCATGTGGAGGCTCGCGCGCGTGCCCCCAGGACGGGCAGGGAAGGGTACCTACCCCCACGGGAGACCCAGGCCCCACCGCCCGCGGGCTGCTCACCGCGGGGCGGGCCCAGCGTCAGGAGGATGACCATGGCGTGGACCACCAGGATGTGCATGGTGGCCGTCTCCCCGCTGGTCCAGCGCAGGAAGACCTGGTCTTGCGACTCCGACTGGAGGGGGAGGAAGGGGGTGAGCGGGCCGAGGTGAGGGCCACGGGGGCCGGCCCAGGGCGCCCGCCCGCCTTACCCAGCTGTAGACCTCCTCGCCCTCCTTGCTCTTGCGCATGCGCTGCACGTAGCGGGAGAAGATGGAGAGCAGGGCGGCCAGCACGGCGTCCGACTCGGCGCTGCAGGAGCGCTTGGAGAAGAGGTGGGACATGATGGTGGAGCGCTCCACGATGAGCCGGGCCACGTCCTGGGGGAGCACGGCGTCAGAGGGCGCGGGGCCCTCCTCCAGTCGTGCCTGGCCGACGGCCCCGTCCCCTCGGAAGGCCGCCCCGACGCCACGTCCGCTCTGCACAACCACCACCCCCCGACACCGGGCAGCAGGCCGATGACGGACAGAAGGGCCCCACACGCAGAGCCCTGCAGCCGCGCAGGGCTGTCAACTGCCAAGCGGGCGGGAGGAGCAGCAAGAAGTGACAGGCTCCCTGGAGAGGGCCGGCCCCGCACGGAGAGGAGAGCGAGCCATGGGGCAAGGCGCCATCTGCCCTCAAGCGACAGTAACACACGCTTCTCGAGACCCGAAGGGAAAGGCCGTCTGCAAACAGCCGGACACCACGTTTACTTGAAACCTGCAGCAGTGACGCGGGGCAGGCTGGCCCCTGGACCAGACTCAGAAGGGCGAGGCCTCCAGCCCGGACTTTTATTACTGTCCAGCCCCTTGACGAGGAGCCCAGGTTTGGACAGAATCCCCCTGCCCACCGACCTCTGTCTTCAGCCCGTTCCCTCACTCCCTCCACTCACGCATTCTACAAAGACCCAGGGCCTCCAGAACCTCTGTCACTGTCAGCTGACCCGCTAGCGGAGCAGCAAGGTCAGAAGAAAGACGGCCGGAAAAGAGCAAGACGAAGTAGAAAACGGGCACGTGCTCAGCTCCCAGGGCCTCCCCGGCAGGGGGCGGGATGCAGGCCCCAGCCCCAGCCCCGGACTCCTGGGCTGGCCTCCTGCCCCTTGGCCTCCTGGGTTGGCCAAGCCACGCCTCCCCCAGCCCAGAGCCACAGAGGCAACCAGGCCTGGATGATCACAAGGGCACTGGGGGCTCCTGCCCTCGACCCCTGCTCCGGACAGAAGGTCACCGGCAAGGCAGCTGGGTGCTCAGAGCCCACAGCCAAGGGGTGGCCCCGCTGGCCCCGCATCCCAGCTGGGCTGGCCAGGGTCCCCCCGTCCCGCTCCGCCCCGCCCCCAGCCCCGCCCCGCCCCCCTCACCAGGGCCAGATCGCTGTGCTGGCTCTGCTCCTCCACGGGCGTGTGCTGGGACAGGTAGACCAGGTAGGCGCTGATGGTCTGCGGGTCTGTCTCCATGTGGATGGCCTGGGGAGTGGGGTAAGGAGGGCGTGTGAGCGCACGCCCCGCAGGGCTGCCCGCCGCCCGCCCTGCGGCCCCTCACCTGCTGCAGCGCCAGGGCGGTGGTGGTCCTGACGCTGTCGAACAGAGGCAACCTGGGCAGGTCTCGCAGCAGCCACTGGTAGCCCTGCAGCGCGTCCGAGTCGCCCGAGTCCTCCTCCATGGGGGGCTCCTTCTCCTCCCCGTCCCGCAGGCTGCCCTCCGAGAGCACCAGGGACAGGCCCTGCAAGCAGACATGCGCCCTGTCTCGGGGCCACCCAGTCCCTCTCAAACCCGCGCGAGGGGGCCGCTTCCCGGCAGAGACGTGGTGCGGTCAGAGCTGCCACGACTGGGGCGGAAGGAGCGCTACCGGCTCCCCTGGAAAACCGTCGCCAGCACCTTGGGAAGCACGGCAGGACGGCGACTGAACTGCTCTCGGGACGTTTCCCATTACCACCGAGGGAGGGGGCCCAGATAGGGGAAAAGGGCTCTGAGCCCTGCACGGTTTATGACCGCGCCCTTTCTGTGTCCGGAAGTCAGCTAGGATAAAAGTCTGGGTGAGTAGAGATGCTCATCGTAACGAAAGAGGACAGAACCGTGCCGGGGCGAGCAGGGGAGCGCGGGGAGAGCGGGCCGAGGCCGGCCGTCGCACCTTCATGGCCAGCACCCGGGACGCCAGCTGGGAGGAGCCGAGGCGCCGCAGAAAGTAGTCCAGCACCTCGCACGTGGTCTGCTCGTCGGCCCTGGGGCCCAGCAGCAGGTCCTGCAGGCGGCCCAGCAGCTGCCGCTGCTTCTGCTGCCTCTGCAGGGACAGGGGGCCTCAGGGTGGGCCTCCAGGGCCGGTGGGGACCCGGCTGGGCTGGGGCTGGGGCCGGGGCCGGGGCTGGGGCGGGGCCGGGGGGCGGGGCCGGGGGCGGGGCCGGGGGCCGACCTGCCGCTTCTTGGCCTTCTGCTCTTTGCTCTCGCCCTCCTCCTCCTCCTCCCCGGAGGCGGGCTCGTCGGCAGCGTCGTGCAGCAGGAACTCGCACAGGCACTGCACGGGCAGCACGTCCAGGGAGCCCTCGCTGGACTGCACCAGGTCGGCCAGCCAGGGCATGGACTGGGAGGAGGCCTGGGCAGGGCGGCAGCCACGCGGCTCTTTCCGGTTAATCCTGCCGCGGCCCCTCCCGACCCACCTGCCCGCCATCCAGCGGGGACTCCCGAGGCGGCCCTGTGTGCGCCCCGCCGGCAACGTGCCACGGCCGCCAGCTGTGCTGGGAGCGATGTGCACGCCCAGGAGCCCGTCGCCACGTAGCCCTGTCTCTGGGTGTGCCCTCTTCTGGCCACGGTCTCATCTAACGCCACAGCCCGCTGACGCCCCTAGAAGGTTCCCCGCCCGCCCGCCTGCAGCCAGCCTCCTCCTTCCAGACCCCAGCGGGACTCACCTGCCTCTGGATGATGTTGAGGAGGAAGTCCGGGTTCCGGCTCCGACACAGCAGGTGCCCGAGGCGGAGGGACTGGTTGAGGCCTTTCACCTGCTCCAGGACGTGAGGGGGAGGCCTCCGGGGCGGCCCTCTGAAAGTTCCACAAGACCCAAGCGTGTCGAAGCCGCAAGCGCAGGGCTCCCCAGGCGACAGTGGCGGGTGAGGGCGGGGCTGCCTGCCTCCCACCTGTGGGCAGCTGCCCGTCTTCCCCAAGGCCCACGGTCCCTCCCCTCCCAGCCCAGCCACGGGGGCTCTCGGCTTCACCACGGCCCGGCCGCGCGGAGAGCCAGGACAGCGGCCAGGACACGGCGCCCCCGCCCGCCCCTGCCAGCCCAGGCCCGGCCCCGAGCTCCGCGCAGCGCATACTGGGGCTCAAGGCTGGTGAGCTGGGACAGGAGCAAGCTGCTGCTCTCAGTGATGGTCTGCTTGGTGGATGCAGCGGCCAGGTGCCCCTCGAACGCCAGGATCTCCTGCTTCTCCCGCTGCGAGACCTGCAGCTCCCGGGTGACCATCTCAGTCCGGGTCTCCTCGTCCGTCAGGGTACACGGCGGGTACGAGTAATTGCTGGGGACCAAGCGGGAGGAACCTGTCGCCGGGCCACCAGAGGCTGGCTGCCACCAGGCGGCGCTCAGGGTGGGGGGTCATAACTTAGGACGGCGTCCCTCGCCCGGGCCCAGCTCGAGCCGTCAGGCTGTGGAAGGGACCCGGGGGGGTGGGGGGGGAGGGCGTCAGCAACATGGTCACAGTCAGACCCCCATGAGAGAGCTGGGCAGCCCTCAGAGCCCACAGCCGGCCACCCTCTCCTCCCACACAGCCGAGTGCTGGCGCCTCCAAAATCGGCCCACGTGTGTCAGGATCCTGGACCCGAGTGGCGTCTGTCCGGGATGGCCACACGGGACCCCTGGACCCTTTCCAACAGGCCAGGTGGCCCAGGGCGTACAGGGCACCCCAGACCGACTCACGGCTTCAAAGACACACGCGGCTTTCTGGGGGCACGAGCAGCTGCACTCCTGTCACGTGTCCTGAATCTAACCTAGCTTCCCGTGACACCACAGGATGGCCCTGCCGCGTGCAGCCTCGGGCCGCACCCAGACCCCGCGCGCCCGGTTCCCACACGCTACGGCCTCAGGCTCCACTCCACCTCAGCCAGTGTCCCGCAGCGACCCTCGCTGCCCCCGAGTGCGCCGGCAGGCCGCGCCCACCCCCGCCGCAGGAGCACAGCACACACACGCCACCCGCCCAGGCGCCCACGCCGCTTCCTCAGCTCATGGCTCGCAGCGAGCACAGTCACAGCGGCCCTGGCATCTGGCGCCCGCCGCGTCCCGAGGCAGTTCCCTGCTGCTGACCCCGGCAGCGCTCACGCCGCACCTGGCCCCGTCCCCATCCCGCCGCAGCCTCTGGCTCCCCTCCGCTCTACGCGATGTCACAGCGTCACCAGCCTGACCGTCCCCACGCCCACGGCAACACGAGTGCTGCCCAGGAGGGCCCAGGGCGCCGCCTGATGCCACTGCCCCCAGCCCAGCGAGGGGGCAGCCCCGCAGAGCAGGGAGACCGCAGAGCAGCGGGAGCCCCAGCGCGCCCTCCCGCTCCCAGCGCGGCACCGGTGGGCCCGCCCCCCCGCTCCCAGCGCGGCAAGCCACTTACTTGGTCATCACCATCTCCATGAGCATCTTCAGCGTGGGGTACTCCTCCCAGGCGGCCAGGCCTAGGGAGCAAGGCGACAGCAGGTGGTAGCTGGGACTCCCGGCGGAAGACCCACCCCCTCCCCCGCCCATCCTCCAGTCCCCAGCCAGGCTCTGCTCCAGGCCCTGACAGGCAGGAAGCCCAGAAGGGGGAAAGGTCAACATCGGCCCAGGGGACCACGGCTGGCCAGAGGGGGCTCACCGATGTTCTCTGGGTTGAACGCGGCGACGACCAGCAGGAGGGGCCACGCCTTCCAGTAGAGGGTGGAGATGGCGAGGTTCGGAGGCTGGTACCTGGGACGCAAGGTGCCGATGGCTCAGCCTCGGGCCACGAGGTCCCGACGGGAA
This sequence comes from Balaenoptera borealis, assembly GCF_965194805.1. Taxonomy (NCBI): domain Eukaryota; kingdom Metazoa; phylum Chordata; class Mammalia; order Artiodactyla; family Balaenopteridae; genus Balaenoptera; species Balaenoptera borealis. Next base: position 88,073,694 of record NC_138872.1, on the reverse strand, counting down.
CGGGTCCAGGCCAGGGCGGCAACCGCCTCACAGACCCGAACGTCAGTACTGGAGCCCCAGTCACTCCTCTCTGGGACTTGCGCCCCCAGGATGTGCATGGCTGTACCCAGCACACCCCTCGGGCCCACACCCCAGCCCCGGGCTCCGGGACACGTGCCCCACTTCCCTCAGCCTTGGCCTCCCACCCTATAGCACGGGAACATGGGAAAGGTAATAAACACTCGATAATGCTAACTACTGTTGTTATTCTTTGCATCAGAAAACCAGAAAACACCCCAGTATCCATTGACGTGTAACCATAATAACTTTCAAAAGTCACGCATCATGCTATCGTGATTACAGTCCTTTCAGATGACGCAACAGAAAGCAGCTAAGAAGCCGTTAGGAAAAATGAAATAAACCTGATATGATGTCTTGGCAACACTCCCCAAACTCATCTATAGCTTGGACGCAATCCCACCACAATTCCAGTTGGCTTTTTTGTGGAAATTGACCAGAGGACCCTAAAATTCACGTGGAAATGCGAGGACCCAGAAAAGCCAAAATAATGTTGAAAAAGAATAAAATTGGAGGACTCACACTTCCCAATTTCAAAACCCAGCACAAAGTCACAGTAATGAAGACAGAAGTGTGGGCGTGAGGACAGGCATATAGGTCAGTGGAACAGAACTGAGGATCCAGAAATAAACCCATATGTTTAAGGTCAACTGATTACCCATGAAGGACCATGATGCATCCGCATGAAACAGAATGAAGTCAGAGCCGCACCTCACACCGTATACAAAAATAAATTCAAAATGGATAACAAACCTAAACATTAAGGCTAAAACTATATAAAACTCTTAGGAGAAAACACAGGAATAGATCTTTGACACCTCAGATGAGGCAATGGTTTCTTACGCGTGACACGAAGACCCAAGAAACCAAAGAAAAATAAACTGGACCTTATCAAGATTAAAAGCTTCTGTGTCTCAAACGGCACTAAGAAGGGATATATCTACAAATTATAGGTATGTTAAGGGTCTCACTCCAGAACCTATAAAGAGCCCTCACAATTCAACAACAATATTCAAACAATCCAGTTTAAAACTGGGCAAAGGACTCAGATAGACATTTCTCCAAAGAAGGTGTTCAAATGGCCCACAAGCATGTGAAAAGCTGCTCAGTGTCACTAGCGATTACAGAAATGGAAATCAAAGCCAAAATGAGGGACTTCCCTGGCGGTCCAGTGGTTAGGGCTCTGCACCTCCACTGCAGGGGGCACAGGTCTGATCCGTGGTCAGGGAACCAAGATCCCACATGCTGCGGCCAAAAAAAAAAAAAAGCCAAAGTGAGATGCCACTTCACACCCACTAAGACGACTAAAATAAAAAGATGGACCATCAGTCTCGGCAAAGATGTGGAGAAACAGGAACCTTCGGACCCTCTGCTGGCAAAGTGAAACGGCGCAGCCACTGCGGGAAAGTCTGGTGGTTCCACAAAAGGTTAAACACATGACCCAGCAATTCTACCCCTGGGTATCCTCGCGAGAACTGAAAACATACATCCTCACAAAAACGTATCCGTGGAGTTCCCAGCAGCACGGTTAACAACAGCGGAAACCACCTAAGTGTGCGTCAACCAGCAAACAGATCCACAAAACGCAGTGCCTGCACTTGGCCACGGAGAGGGACAGAGTACAGGCGCAAGCTAAGACTCGGAGGGGCCCTGGACACGTGACGCTCAGTGGAAGGAGCCTGCCACACCGGACCACGCGCTTTATGATTCTGTTTACACGAAGTGTCCAAGAATGTCCAATCCACAGGGACAGAGCTGATTCGTGGGGTCTAAGGGCTGTGTGTTTGGGGGAGGGGGGAGGGGGGGCAACAGCTAGCGGGAACAGGTTCCTTAAGGGGACATGGCAATGGCTGCATAACCCCACGAATGTACTAAAAGCACCAAATCACAAACTTTAAATGAGTGAAGCATATGAGAAACGAGAACTGTATCTCAGTCAAGTGGCTTAAGGAAACAGAGCGCGAGCTCACTGTCGTCCAGAAAACACTGTGAATGTGTTCACACACACGGGAAGCAAGCATCTAAGTGACGAAGACCAAAAGGAGAGAACAAGGGAGCAGGTCAAGAGAGCCAGGCGACGGCAGTCAAGCAGGCCCTGGGTCGTTCGCCGCACGGCCCAGCCTCACGGGTGTCTGTGGATGGGCCCCTGGCGCCTCACCCGGGCGGGAGCTGGATGTTCTCCGGGTGATGGTAGGTGCACAGGTTGAGAACAGCGTCGATCAGCTGGATCCTCTCCACCTTCAGCACTTCCATGTCTGAAACCCAGAAACCACACATGGCTCACTCGGTGGATGTCCCGGCCCAGACTCAGGCTGTGGACATCAGAGAGCGAGGAGACGGGGCGGGGGGGCCGGGGACGACACGGGCACAGGGCAGGATGCAATGACACGCAGCCAGCGCGAGCTGGCCTGGGGAGCCGGGGCACGTCTCCACCACGTGGCACCTGAGCTGGCCGGGGAGCAGGCAGGACCGGACCGTGGGCAGCACAGCGCAGCTGGGCTCAGGGCAGGGCCGAGACGTGACCACACCCGTGTCTGGAGCAGAAGCGCCAGGGCAGAGCCCCCGGGGAGGCAGCGAGCCCCGCCACACCGAGGTGTCGGCTCCAGGCCCATCGGCAACGGGACATACGCACGCTCTAGGACGGGGACCGCTCTGCGTAAGGCCACCGCGGTGGCCCGTTAAAGAGGCGAGAGACACACACTCCTGCCAAAGTTCAACCATGTGGAGAATGGGCACGAGTCCAGGGTGAGCTCCAGAATCAGCCTAAGGACTAGGTTGCCGTCCGAGACACACGCACGGCCTGATGCCCGATGCCCGTGAGGTCAGCAGCGGGGAGGGAGGAGCCCAGCGGCGGGGGGCCGTCGCCCACAGCGGGCAGGACAAAGCGCCAGGCCCTCACCGTCGGCCTGCACGGCTGCGGCCCGCTTCACCAGGTGGTCGGCCAGCTCCATGGCGTCGGCGGGGCCCAGCGGAAGCTCCCGCGACAGCCCGATGACCAGGACGCGCATCAGCGTGTCCTCCAGGATGGGCACCTCCGAGCAGAGGCGGAGGAAGAAGCTGCGGGCGCGGCAGGGAGAGGCCGGGCTGGCGGGAGCCCACCCCGAACCCGCAGGGCCGCCCACCCTCCCCGTGGCCACTTGTGCCCGATGCCCCGTGGACCATGCCCCGCCATCCCGAGGAGGAACGTGAGGGGAGCCCAGCCTCGTCCCGCAGCCCCCGGACTGTGACACGAGACGGGTGTGGAGCACAGGCGGGTGTGAGACGAGCACGCTGACCGGGCCCACAGTGGGGACGGACGGGAGCGACCGCTCAGAAGCACAGGGCAGGGTGTCCCCAGGCTCAGGGGACAGAGCACGACACTGGCTGAGGGAGGAAAAACGTGTGTGCAGCTGCTCGGAAGCGAGGAGGGGCAGGGAGCTGGAAATATCCCGGGGGTGCTGAGCTGGGGGGCCCCGGGGCACAGGCACTGGCTGAGTCCCCGGGAGGGTGCAGGTGACTTTGCAGAGACACCGCGCCCTTGGGAAATGCGGCACAGGGTGTGCAGGGTGGGACAGGGACGGTGACCCTGACCAAGACCAGACAGAGCCCCTGGGCTGGCTTCAGCGAGCCTGGCCTGGGCAGCCCTCGCGGCCCAGGGCCGGAAGGCACGCTCACTTGCGGTCACTCTCGGGTGGCCAGTTGTCCCATTTGTAGTAGGTCTCGGGCTGCTCCGTGAAGAGCACCTTGTGAAGGCTGCAGGGGGGAGAGAGCCATCAGGGTTGGAGTAGACGGGCCCCCCGCCAACCCCGTCAGCCCCCACTGGCTGCGAAGCCGCACGTGCAGAGGGACCGCCCGATTCCTGAGCTTGGCAACCCCACGGCACTTCTGGAGGGCCTCCAGCCACCCCCAATAAGGCCTGGGGGGCTGGCAGGTGACAGAGCCCCCCAGCAGGGGGCTCCCAACCCCGGTCAGACAGGACCCCACCTCCCCTGTAAGAGAAGGCTCTGCCCGAGGCCCTGACGCCACACGAGGGCCGGCCCCGCTGGTTCCTGAGAGGCTGGGGCCAGCCGGCGGCCTGTCACCTCTGTGGTGAGCGCCGTCATTGGCCTTCAGGCAGGCCAGGCAGCGGCCGCGCCCCGAGCAGGAGCGCGCGGGCCGTACCAGTGCGCGTAGTCCCTGGGGGCGAGCTTGCTGACGGACGGGACGACGGTGTGCAGCCACCAGACGGCGTCGCGCTGGATTGCGGCCATCTGGTTCTGGAAGGAGCGCAGCGCCTCCAGGTCTGCGGGGGACGAGAGAGTTACAGAGCCCGCACGGCAGCCGGAGGGTCCAGCTCGAGGCCAGGTGCAGGAAGGAGGCCTGGGCGGCACGAGCCTCCTGCAGTGTCTGCAGGCTAGAAAGGCAGACCTGAGATGGAGCGGGGAACTCGGCTAGGATCAGGTTCAGCGAACGCCTGACCATCCTCACGTACCCAGGGCAGCTCGGGGAGCTGAAACCCGCAGGTTCCAAGTGTCCTTCCAGCCCATCGCTTACGGGGCCTACGCAGCCAGGCCTGCCCAGGGTCAGCCACGAACCAAAGCCGGCTGACCCAAACACCACCGCCCTGCTTCCCCACCTACCCTTGGCCCAAGGGCAGCGAGCCCGAAACGCCTTCACAACGGCACCAGGATCCGCGTGAGCAAACCGTCCAGGCAGAGAACGGGCCTGGACCAGGAGCTGGTGTTCTCAGCCCAGACGGGAGGAACAGGAACCAGCAGCTTCCGGAAGCTCCCTCGGTCTCTAGGAGCTGTGCCGTGGGAGCGCCCCTTCCCGCCCCCTGCCTGGGCCTCGGGGACGGCCTACAGCCACGGAAGCACCCACCACTGCCAGGCCCGGAGCCTTACTCTTTTTCTCTCCTTTGTCCCAGGCGACGCCGGCCTCCTTCACCTGGGCCGTGATGCCCAGCATCATGGACACGGCCAGCACGTCTGTGATGTGCACCACAAAGCGCTCCTGCAAGCACAGCCCAGCTCAGCGGGCTCTGCACCCCCTGCCCAGGCCCTGGGCACACGAGCCGCCGGGACAGGAGGACGCTGGACGGAAGGAGGCCTTGGGACCAAGAAGCGGCCGGCAGCAGGGCCAGGCCGGGCCACAGCGAGGCGGCTCAGCCAACAGGGCTGGACTAAGCCCGCCCTCCCGAGAAGAGGGCCGCCCTGTGGGCTGTCTGCCGACCTGCCCGCGCGGCACTCAAGATCCTCCACCCCCGGCCCCAAGTCCTGCTCTCCAGCGGCACCTCCCACTGCCCCCAAACACCCCAAAATCTACGGCCCTCTGTGCACCGTCTGCGTCGCCCTGCCTGCTCACGCCGTCCCCTGGCCTCCCCAGCCCCGCCGGCTACAGCTCTTCCCACCTCCACACCCAGCCCCGAGGTCACCGGCTCCCCTGGGGGCACCCGGCCAGCCCCTCCTTGGACCTCGCAGGATGGAGCCTCCGCTGCCTCCGGGACGGGCCACCGTGCACGCGGGACACCCATCACAGACTGGTGCACTCCGAACGGCACCGGGGAAACCGCTGGGCAAGACCCAAGCAGTAGGTAGCCTGCCCGGGCTTGGGGCATGGGGGGCATGGGGGGCAGGGGAGGGGGGGCTGCCCACCTTGAACTCCATGTCCAGGTACTGGGGCTCCTTGCGCTCCTGCATGAGCCCGAGGCAGAAGGCCTGGAAGTTGATCTCGTGCTTGGTCTGCTTGATGATTTCGCGCAGCAGGGCCCGCGAGGCCCGCAGGTAGTCATCCTTGTTGGTCAGCAGGTCCTGGAACACCATGGCCAGGAACTGGGGGAGAGAGAGTGCCAGCAGCTGCCGGGGCCGCCCGTCAGCTTCCGTCCTCACCAGGCTGCAGGAGGTCTTCCCAGAGCCCCCAGACGAGGCCCCTGCCAGCTCTTGCTGCACGCCCAGGCCCGGCCCCTTGCCCCCCCACCCCCGAGCCTCTCACACACGGCCTGGCACCACGCCGGCCGCCGCCGTGCCCTCGTCTCCAGCCCGGGCGCGGGGTGGGGGTCGCAGGTGTGAGGCCACGCCGGGCTCCCACCTTGGGTGCCAGCGCGGGGCTGTGCTGCAGCACGGCGTAGAGGGTCTGCATGTTGTTGGGGTTCCGCGCGTTGGAGAGCTCGTTGAAGATCACGAACTTGATGGTGGTGCCCAGGTTGTCCTTGTGCGCGTTCAGCAGCTCCCTGGACGTGGGCCAAGCAGGCGGCGCTGGAGTGGCTGGGCTGCCCCCGCCTGCAGCCCACCCCCGCCCGCTCCTCCCCACCGGGCGCACCTGATGCAGAGCATGTAGTGGTTGAGCAGGACCTTGGGCTTGAGGCGGATCTTGATCAGGTGGGAGATGACGTCCATGTCCTCGGGGCCGTGCGTGCCGCAGTTCATGCACACGGACATGAGCAGGTCCTGGGCCGGCCGGGTCAGCTGCGGGGTGGCCGGGGCGGGGGCAGCGCCGTCAGCCCCGCCGCCTCGCCCGCCAAGGGGCACCCCACGCGCACGGCACCCCTCACCTTGGGGTTCTGCAGCCACATCTCCAGCTTCTGCACCGCCATCAGCCGCACCTCCTTGTAGCCGCAGGCGGAGGTGAGGAGCCGCAGCAGGTTCCGCGAGACGCTGTCGATGGGCTGCCGCCGGTTGAGCTGGTCGCGCAGCACGTCCAGGACGTACTCCTCCACGCTCTCCGCCAGCTCCTCGTACCTAGGCCAGAGGGGGGAGGCAGGCGGGCGGGAAGGCGGGCGGCCGGGGAGGCGGGCGGGCTCTCGCGGGGCCGGGCCGGGGGCTGCGCGGCGCACCTACCTGGGCATGAGCTGGCCCTCCTGCTCGGGGCTGAGCTTCTCCTCCGCAATCAGCAGCTCCGTCTGGCTGTCCTCCTCCTCGGTGAGGGACGGGTGAGGGCTGCTCCCTGCACACGAGTGCCTTGTGGATACGCGCGCCCAGCCGGCCCTCGGGCACCCACGCCCCCGGCGGTACCTGGCTCCGTGGAGGGAGACGGCCCGCCCCGGCCCCCCCCACCCCCCGCGGGGAAGCCCGGCCTGGCCGCCCAGCATCTCTCACCGGCACTGAGCTCCCCTCCGCTGCGCCCCGCCTCCCCCTGCAGGAGCGCGCTCTTGGGGGGCATCTTGGTGTTGAAGGCCGTCTGGACGTTGTCCACGAAGGTCCTGCAGTGCGGGCTGTCCACCCAGATCCGCTCCCCCAGGGAGTCTTCAATGTACACCTGCGAGCACAAGGCCTCTGCCACGTCCAGCGGCGCCGCGGGAGGAGCGAGCCGGGTGCCTCCCCAGGGCCCCAGCGGACAGGAGCGGGGCCGCCAGACACAGCCCTCCGGAAAGAACGCATTCAGTTGCCCCTGTTTCGCCCTGGGGGTCCAGCGGCGCACCCCACCTCCCACGGCCCTCTGCCCCCTTCACCAAAACAGCGATCTCCCGGGAGAGGCCCACTCACCTTGACAAAGATCTCGGGCCAGTTCTCATCCTCCTCGTACGCGGCCATGAGGAGGTTGCAGGCCAGCACGGACACCAGGCTGTTCCCCTTGGCCTTGAAGTTGATGGAGGCGTCCCGCCGCAGGAGACTGCACAGAGCCTGCAAGAGACGGCGTGGTGGCCGGGGAGGCCCGTCTCGCCTCCACCTGCCCCTTCCCAGGACGGAGGAGGGGACGCCCGGCCCTCACCTCGATGACCCCCTCCGTGGCAAAGATGTTGGGCTTGATCTTGGCCAGGTACATGAGGCTCAGGTACAGGGTGCTGTCCGGCTTGGCCCGCGTGACCTTCAGCTGCTTCACGGCCCCGCACAGCACTCCCTCCAGCCTGTCGTCATTGCCCTCCAGCTCGGCCGCCTCGATCTCGTCCAGCAGCACCGCGGGCGGGACTGGCCGGGGAGACGGGGCCCTGTCAGGCGGGCAGCTCCGAGCAGAGGCTGCCTCGTGGGGGCCCCAGGCCACGGGCTGACTGGGCCAACCACCAGAGACTGGCCAGCGAGGGTCTCAGGGCTGAGCCGGTCTCCCGGGAGGACGCCGCCGGGCAGATGCTGCCCCGACCCTCGGGAACGACCAAGACCACGAAGGGTCGGCGTTAGCCAGGTGCCACCAGAGCCCTCTCGCCACACCACACGGCTACTCCAGGGTGATCTGTTCTTGAAACACCTATTTTCCTACAAGTTGGACATTTTTTCTAAGCTTTTCAGTTAGCCGGCACAATGTACCTGCAGCCTTCCTTCTCTTCTGTCGTGGCCGCTTCTTTGCTGTCCCTCCCGGGTCTGTCCCGCAGAGGCTTTTCTGCTCCATCTTTGCAGGGAACCCACCGGGGGTTTCACCCCTCTCCCTGCACGGCTGCCCGCTGCTCTGCTCTGCTCTCCACTTCCTTGTGCGTCCTCTGTCCCCCACCTTCCTTCTCGACGGGAACCGCAGCTCCGGCACAACCCCCCGCCCCCCCACCCGTACTTGAGTCCCCGCTCCTCTGAGGGTCCCTCTCGGCCGGGCTTCGGCTCCATCCCATGTTTGCTTCGTGCTGCGTTTGTGATTGTTCCATTTTACCTATTCTCTCACTTCCATTACGATATTTTCTCTGACCCAAGGCTTTTTTTAGGATTGTGTTTTTAGATACCCAAACGACGGAAGGAGGCATTGTTACTGATTTCTAACTTAACTGCACTGAAAACAGAGGATTCAGCAGTAGCCCCTGAGTGCCGTCTACGTGCCGGGGAAAATGACAAATAGGCAGGAAGGATGGACCAGAGCTACGGAAGGTCCTGGCTGTGGAGATGTTCCAAACACCAGACGCTATAAGTAGCTCAAGTCAGCCTTTTCTCCGTTTTGTTAAAGGTGTTTGTAAAATACGTTATTATTCTGGACGTGCTTTTCACAATCATATTCCATCCAACCTTCAAAGCCACCCTTTCTGGGAGTCACGCGATGGTAAAACAATACCGAAGCACAGCCATCAGTGCAGAGGACCGTGGCCTGAGTCAGGACTCGGCCCCGCAAGCGCTTCCACTCCTGACCGGCACCAGCTGCCAGCGGAGGGCCCTGAACCGAGGGTCTGACTCGGCTCCCAAAGCACTGCTCCAGCCCCGTCCTCCGCCTCGGCTCTGGCCACCACGTGCCCTGTTCCCCAAGCACAGGTCCCCGCTCCAGGACGCGGGCCTCCACTCAGTGGTTTCTCCTCCAACAGCCTGCACTGCCTGTTAAGATCCCATCCAGCCTTTCAGGCTCAATTTCACGCTGCGGTTCCCTGATGGGCCTTCCCTCGCCCGAGGCTGTCCCGTGAGCACCTGTACGCACAACACCTGCGACCGGTGTGATGTTTAACAGACCTGATCTACAGGGCATCGTGGGGCCACCAGAAATAATCCACGGAAAGATGGTACAGAGAAGTAAGGGAACGTGAGGTGCACACAAAATTAAAAGCTTTCGTGTAAACAGCGGGCTTGTGGATCAGCTATAACCTGTCTTCAATGCTGCCGTGTTACCTTTCCAAGCCCTTCGCTGTCAGGAGCCGGGAGAAAGGAGGAGGCAGCACAAGCCTCCTCGTCCCGGGGGGAGAGGGGTCCTCACGAGACGCACAGCCCCCGAGAACAGCACCTGTCTGTGCGCTGCCCTGTACCCGCCATGCTCGGAGCAGAGCCTGTCACAGTGGAACGAGCCCGTTCCCAGAGGGCAGGCTCTGGCGGCCCCCAGGAGCGCATCAGCCTCACACCAGCTCCGCCCCTGGAGCTGGGACAACGGAAATCCGTACAAGGCTTTCCAACCCAGGAGGCCCTGGCGCACGCTCCGTCTACCTCACAGAGAAGGCCACTGAGGTGCCTACGTGGCAGCAGCCCGTTCGGGCCCCAGACCTACCTGTGCCACCTTGCCCTGAGTGACACAAGCACTTCCCATCACTGTCACAGAGTCTGAAGCACAAGCGGGGCGAAGGCACCCTTATGAGAGGTGCTTTGAAAAACAAACTCACAGAGGACTCCTGCCCTCCATTCTCCAAAGTCCACCTACAGTGCTAAGCCGGAAGTGGCCGTTCCGAACCCCTGGTGCACAGACAAGGCGTGGGCTACATTCTCTGGGGGACGTCAGGGGCTGACCTTACCTTCAATCGGGACCACAGACGGTTCCTTAATCGAGGGAGAGATGGCACGTTTCTCTGCCACTGCGGCCTCAGCCAGGCGTCCCAGGGCACTCAGAGGGGGTGTGGAGGAGAGTTTCGGGCGCTTGGTGAGCCCGGTCAGGGCCGAGGCACCTGCCAGAGCAGCCGCAGCGTCCCGCTTGCGCTCCGAGGGCAGGCTGGAAGGGGCAGGCTTCAGCAGGGTGGATGCCGTTTTCGATTCAGTGGTCTGACCCTTCGAGCCCAGAGCAATGAAGTCTCCTGGAGGAGGGTGCCCTGCAGAGAAGAGACGTGGAGAAACGGGCACCTTCACACAGCAGCCGAGGTGGAGAGGGTGTCCGAGACCAACTCCAACCTCCTGTGATTTCCGAGGGGATTAAACAAGGGCTGGGGGAGGCAAGAAACCAGTCACCCAGCAAGTCCACGGCAGAGCTGGGACCGTACGACGGGAGCAACAGCGGCCACACGGAGCTTACTACCGACCAGGCCACCTCTAGTTGACAAGTGTCAGTCCCCTTAATCCTCAACGAGGTTCTGGAACAGGCAGCATTACTCTCACTTTACAGGTGAGGACAACCAGGCACAGAGAGGTTAAGCAACGTGCCCAACGCCACACAGCTGGGAGCGGCAAAGCGCGGGGCGGAGGCCAGTCTAGCTCCAGCCTGCTTTTAACCACTGTGTTTGTGCTGCCCCCTCCTCCCGGCTCGCGACTCCCAGAGCCGCCGGGACCAAGGGCTGCTCTTCGAGACCCCATTCCTGGAAACCGCGTTCGGCTCGGAGTAACGAAGCCGCGACCCGACAGAGGAGCCGGGCCGGAAGCCCCGAAGCCGCGCCGCCGGGAGAGGCCGCGCACCCGAAGGCTTGGCCGCAGCGCTGGGCCTGCGGACGGTGGTGGGCTTGGCCCGGTTCATTCTGTCCCCGTCCCTTCGCCGCTCCTCGCTGCCGACGCCTCACTTGGGAGAAGACCAGCTTAAGTCAGTCGTCCGCCGCTCGCCCATTCATTCGGATCCACCGTCCGGGGTTGGGGTTCGGGGCGAACGGCCAGCCCCGCCGCGCGCAGCCACTCCCGAAGGAGCCGCGCGACTCCGCCTCCCCGCCTCGGACCCCAGGAGGGTCTGTCTCGCCGGCAGCCGCTGCCCAATCACTTCTAGCGAGATCACCTCTAGCCCATCGCCCCAGCGCCCCGCCACCGCCACGGCCGCCCTGGAACCGGAAGCCGCCCTCGGAGCCCGACTTCCGGAACACCCGGCAGCAAAACAGCGCGGCAGGGGCGGGAATGCGAGAAGGCGAGAGGGTCCGCGGGGCCTGCAGCGCTCTCTGGCGGCGGGAGGCCGGCGGGGCTCGCAGCCGCTGATCTCTACCTGGCGAGGCGGACGCTGTCACCCGCTCCTGCAGGTGAGGCTGACCTTAGAAAGTGACGTGCCCAAGGACAGACAGCCAGGAAGGGTGGCCTCCGATGCTAACCCATACGTGCTGGAACTTCAGAGTCCTCTCCCATTTGTGGGTCAAAGGGCAGGTTCTGGGTCCCCCGGTGGGGTCCAGGAGGGAGCCCAGCGGCCGCGAGTGGGCAAAGCCGGCAGAAGGGCGGGGGCCCAGGTGAGGCCAGGCCCTCATCAGAGCAGCACGGAGGGCATCCACCAGCCTCAGTTTGCCGGCCTGCGCAGTGGGTCACGGTGATATTCACCAGGTCTGCTCAGTGGCAGAGGACTTGGGGTCCATGCTGAGACCCTCGCGTCCTCCTCTTACTGGGGGTCTTCATGCCGTCCTGGGGCTCTGCACCCCGCCACTTGCAGCGGGCAGCCTCCCTCGAGGGCAGCCCTGACGGCTCCCTGCAGAGCGGAGCGGGGTCCCTGCGCGAAGGGCGAGGTGCTCCTCACAGACCAAGCGCGTCAGAAAGGCAGCATCGCAGACAAACGAAGCCGGACGTGGGCCAAAGCTGTGAAATGGATTTTACTCAGTAACGACTGCGGCGGGAAAAGCGCTGCGTTTTAAAGGGAGAAGGAGGGGGTGGGCCCAGGTGAAAACTTGCAGCCGGTGACGTCTGGGCGTGACGCTCGCGGACCGAGGCCACCAGGGGCGTTAGGGCAGGCGGCCTCACCGACCTCCAGCCACTGAGACTCGGTCCAACAGCTCAGGCCGTGCTTGCCTGCAGCGTGGAGTGCAGAAGGGCCTGACTTCTGGAATGTGTTCCTCGTCCCCCCTCCACCCTGAAGCCCCCACCAGCCACCATCCAAGGTAGCGCGCCATCTTGGAAGCTCTCCCACCCATCGCAGCGTGGAGTGGAGACAGCCCTACCCAAATTGCAGACGCGGGAGCAAAATCGTGATTGTTATTATTGTAGGTCACTAAGGTTTAAAAAACCTTTTGGGGACATAATTTCAAACTTATGGAAAATTTGCAAGAATAGTACAAAGAATTCCCATATATCCCTCACCCTGTACCCTAAAGGTTAACGTTTTACTATCTTTGATTTATTCATTTCTCTCCGTTCAGATTTTTTTTTCCTGAACCATTTAAGAATTGCAGAAGAGTCCCCTTAACTCCTAAATTCTTGAGTGTATATTTTCTAAAAATAAGGAATTCTGTTATGTAACAACAACAGTACAGTTATCAAATCAAGAAATTAACATCAAAACAATACTCTTCGTTATGCTAAGGGCTTATTAAGACTTTGTCGGGACTTCCCTCCTGGCACAGCGGATAAGACTCCATACTCCCAATGCAGGGGGCCCAGGTTTGACCCCTGGTCAGGGAACGAGATCCCGTGTGCTGCAACTAAGAGTTCGAGTGCCACAACTAAGCCCATGTGCTGCAACTAAGGAGCTGGCAAGCCGCAACAAGGAGCCTGCCTGCCACAAGTAAGACCTGGTGCAACCAAATAAATAAATAAATATTTTTTTTAAAAAAGGATTTTGTCAGTTGCTCCTATAAAACCCCTTATGGCGGGAGGCCATCCAGGACCCTGCAATGCACTCCGTTGCCGTACGTCCCAGAGACCCTTTCGTCTACAGCAGTCCCTGAGTCCTCCTTGTAGTTCACGACCTTGACAGGCCTGCTTCTCCAGGACTGCTATTCTGCAGAATTCCCCTCAATTCGGGTTTGTCCAATGCGGCCTCATGAATAGGTCCAGGTTATGCACTTTTGGCAGGAATGTCGTGGTGTACTAAATTCTTCTCTGTACATCTTATCAGGAGGTACATGATGTTAATTAAGCCCATTACTGGCAAAGTTAATTGGATTACTTGGTTAAGGCGGTGCCTGCTGGATTTCTCCTTTCTCAAGTTACCACTTTGCCTTTGTAACAAAGAAGTGCATGAGAGATAAGTGGAACATGCCTTGAGACTGGACAGATGTCTTCTTCCCCCTCAAACTTTTTTTTTTAATTTTTATTTATTTTATTTTATTTTATTTTTGGCTGTATTGGATCTTTTGTTGCTGCATGTGGGCTTTTCTCTAGTTGCTGCGAGCGGGGGCCACTCCTTGTTGCAGTGTGCAGGCTTCTCACTGCGGTGGCTTCTCTTGTTGCGGAGCATGGGCTCTAGGTGCATGGGCCTCAGTAGTTGCGGCACGCAGGCTCAGTCGTTGTGGCTCGTGGGCTCTAGAGTGCAGGCTCTGCGGCATGTGGGATCTTCCTGGACCAGGGCTCGAACCCGTGTCCCCTGCATTGGCAGGCGGATTCTTAGCCACTGCGCCACCAGGAAAGCCCCCCACCTCAAACTTTTACCAGCTCAGTTTCAGCGCCCTGGATGGCTCGAACCAGAATCAGTGATGATGATGATGGCGATGGTGGTGATGATGATGATGGTGGTGATGGTGTCAGTGATGATGATGGTGATGGTTATGATGGTGGTGATGATGGTGGTGATGGTTATGATGGTGGTGATGGTGGTGATGATGATGATGGTTATGATGGTGGTGATGATGATGATGATGATGGTTATGATGGTGGTGATGATGATGATGGTGGTGATGGTGGTGATGGTGATGGTTATGATGGTGGTGATGGTGATGATGGTGGTGATGATGATGGTGGTGATGATGATGATGATGATGGTTATGATGGTGGTGATGATGATGATGGTGGTGATGGTGGTGATGGTGATGGTTATGATGGTGGTGATGGTGATGATGGTGGTGATGATGATGGTGGTGATGGTGATGATGATGGTGGTGGTGATGGTGATGATCATGGTGGTGATGATGGTGGTGATGATGATGGTGGTGATGGTGGTGATGATGATCATGGTGGTGATGATGGTGGTGATGATGATGGTAATGATGGTGGTTTGTGATGATGAGGATGAGGGTGATGGAGATGGTGGTGATGGTGGTGATGATGATCATGGTGGTGGTGATGGTGATGATCATGGTGGTGATGATGGTGGTGATGATGATGGTGGTGATGGTGGTGATGACGATCATGGTGGTGGTGATGGTGATGATCATGGTGGTGATGACCGGGAAGAGGTGCTCTTCTTTCCCTTATTCTTTCTGCATTCCTGAGCTGGCATTCTAATGTCAGGAAGAGCTGTCATGTCTTCTCCATTTATTCATTTATTTTTCCCATCGGTTTGGACGCTTGGCTTCTTTATTCAGCAGATCATAATCCTTTGCTATTACTATTTATGTGATGCTCAGATTGTCCTAGGTTTGGTCAGCCGGGGCCTCACCCAGCTGGTTCCTGTCTTCTTTCGATGTGACTCTTGAAACACTTCCTTGCTTCCCTCCCTTCCTTACTTTTCAAAGCCACTAAGTTTTGTGGTTGTTTGTTACACAGGAATGAATAACTGATATAGATGGCTCAGAGGGAGGATGGAAAGAGTGAAGGATAGATGAAGGATGGAGCAAGGGAGGTGACACTCAGTGAGTGGAGAATGGTACCCGCCACCTGAGAGGGGAAGACAGGTGGGGGGAGGGACACAGGGGTGGGCGGACCGCTAGGGGATGAGTTTGGGTGGATGCGTCAAGAAATGCCCCCTCTGCATCAGCCTCCTGGCGGCCTCCCCAACCTGCCCCATCAAGGCTGCCCCTGGTGGCTCTGGAGAGACCCTCCTTTCAAACCTTCGAGTGGGAGCTGGGCTGAGGCGGCTGCAGACAGCTGGGTTCTAGGAAGACCGTCAAAGGGAGCCATCAAACCAGGGCCAGATTCCAGCAGAGACTCTGCCCAGTGCTGGCCTTCCTCTGGGGGGCGTCCAGCCGGCCCCCATGCTGTGTGAACTCACTACCATTGTGGGGAGGGGGGGACGTCTAACGAGAGGCTCCATTCTGTGAGCTGTGCCCAACCTCTGACCCAGCCTCCATTCCTAGGATTTGACCCCAACTGTGCAGAAATGTAGGCTCCAGGTTGATCTTCTCGGAGACCCAGTGTCCAACCGCCTGGACTGGTCCGTGCAGCCATGGGGCCTCCAGACAACACACTTCTCAGAAGCTTCTGCAGAAGGACCAAATGGCCCCTTCTGTGATGAAGCAGCCCAATCGGTGGTGAAGGGAAAGAAGCCATTCGTGCACCAGGATGTAGGAAGTGACCACATCTGTCTCGAAGTGGGAAAAGTCTGGAATGAAACACACCCAGTGGTCCCCATGGTTACGGGGGTGGGCGGGGCAGCCATGCAAGCCGTCCTCTCTGTGTGGTTCATTTTTGCAATTATGTGAATGTCCCAGAAAAAGAAGTTTCCATTAGGGAATGAAGAGCAGTGCGCTTGCCCTGTGGGATCCTCCCGCAGGGGCCGCCCAGGTCCCAGCCTCCCTCTCTGTCCCAGGACGGGACAGGCATGGTCCAGGCTGGCATTTACGGTGCGGGTCCCCCCCGGAATGCTTCCTCCATCCTCTTTCTCACTGGACACAACCTCTTCTTCCTTCCAAACCCAGCCTCCCAGCTCAGTCGCTTCCTCCGCGAAGTCCTCAGGGGTTCCCCTGCCAGGGCAGGTGGCGGCCACTCTCCTGCTGGTACCTTCCCACAGCGATTTGCACGCCTTTGCGGCTGTGCTCAAGAGCAGTGCCCCCGAGAGGCAGCGCCTGGCCCTCGCAGAACACAGCCTGCCTGCCTGCCTGAACTTTCTGGGCAAGCCCCGAGGCTGGGGTCGGGGTTATGGAGGTCAGAGGTCAAGGGGTAGATGGAGGGATCTTTCCCTCGGGGGATTCTGGGGCAGCAGCAGGCCAGGGACTCAGATGCACAAGCGGCATCGGGGGACTGTCCCCCACGACGCCGCCCGTCCACCCGGAGGATCGACCGCGCCTGGTCCAGGAGAAAGGAAGACGCTGCAGAGGGGCAGCGAGGGGCCACCAAGCAGCCCACCCAGGATTCTAAGTCCAGTGGGGCCCAGGAATCTGCATTCCACAGTCTCCCCGAAGATGCAGGGTCTCCAGACCTCCCCGAGACCCCACTGCGTTAGCTTCCTGGGGAAGCACCTCAGGCCGGGCGGCAGAACCACAGACCTTTCCGCACCCAGTCCTGGAGGCTGGACGTCGAGGTCAGGTGTCCCAGGGTCGCGCTCCCTCCAAAGGCTCTGGGGGAGGGTCCCTCCGGCCTCTCCCAGCTCCTGGGGGCCCTGGGCTTCTGGGCTCGGGCCGCGTCCTCCGTCTCTGCTGCCGGCTTCCCAGGCCTCCCCTCTCTGCATGTCTCCTTTTCTCTCGGTGGATTTAGGGCCACCCTAACCCAGGATGATCTCAGCTCGAGATCCTTTCCCAAATTATAGCCACAAAGACCCTATTTCCCAACAAGGTCCATTGCCACAAAGACCCTATTTCCCAACAAGGTCCATTCTGAGGGTCCTGGTGGCGTGTGTTTTGGGGCCTCCTTCCCACCGACGGCACCGCTTCCCCTTCCATCCCACCCAGCACCCCAGCCTTCTCGCCGTCTCTGGGACACACCAGGCTCCTGTCTCAGGGCCTCTGCTCGGGCTCTTTCTATGTCAGGAAGCCCAGGTGCTGCCATCCTAGCCCCCAGAACCACAGCCCAGCCCCCTATGGGAACTGCTGCCCCCAAAAGCTCCCTTTAGAACCCTCGCCGCCCCCGAGATCCTATGACTTACCTACCGGTCTCCTTTTTAAGGCCTGCTTCCCACCTGACTCAGCCCCCAGCAGCACCTGGCCTGTGTGTCCCCTGCCCGGTCCAGGGCTGCAGGCCACACTCAGTCATCGTGGGCGGAGTGAGTAGACCAGGTGTGCAAAGCCCCGGAGCAGAGGGAGACCCCAAGCAGAGAAGCCATGATGGTCGGGAGCTGGGTTCAGCCTGGAGGGACACGTCCAGCGGGCAAGCCCAGGCCTCTGACCCCTGCAGTCCCAGGTCATCTGTACTGTGACCCGGAGCCACGCAAGAGCCCTGCCCCCCAGGCTCCGGACCTAGCGACTGCGTGGGGGGCACGCACGTCCGCCAGGCCCCCCGCGGCTCCACGGGGGGAAGGAACCCACCGACGCCAGGGCTGGGGTTGCCGCAGGTGGGAGTCAGAGGTGAGAGGGACCAGCCCAGGCCCCCAGGGGGGTGGGTGCGGAGGGCCGGGCTGCAGCTGTGTGTGTCTAACGTCCTCTGGGCAGGAAGCAGCTGCTCCCGGCTGGGGACCTGGGCCCCAGGCTGGGCTCAGGCCTCCTTGCCCGGGTCAGGGGTCCCCAGCCCAGCCAGGCCCGGCCCTTCCCAGCACTCACGGTGGGGGGAGTGGGACTTGGGTACCCCCTGGAGCAGCCACAGAGGGGCCGGGGGCTGGTCGGCTCCCAGCTACCTGGTCTCCTAAATTTAGAAACTGCCTCACGCGCACTGGAAGCCCCGTCAGCCTGGTGACTGGGCTTCAGCGCCATGAGTCAGTGCTTGTGGGGACTCAGACACCCGCGGCCGGGCAGGGGCAGCTGGGTGCCCATCTGCTCTCACGTGGAGCATTCGGGAGTTTCCTCCGGGAGTGAACAGTCCTGTCCAGAGCGCGTGGCCCTGGAATCTGCCCGTGTGATGCCGCTGCAGGGAGGCCGGGCCGGGAAGACGGGTGCCCCGGGCGCCCCCAACCTGAAGCCGGCTTTGGGGGCCAAGAGCTGGGACTGTGCCGGGCAAATCCTGGCCGGGAGCGGAAGCCCCAGGGGCCGCCTCTGGCCGGAGGGGGGGAAGCGCTTTCCAACAATTGTCTGAAAATAGAACGGGCTGGCTCCCGAGGAAAGGAGTCCCCTGCCACGGGAAGGGAGCACATGGGAGCAGGAAGCCTGCCGAGCAGGGAGGGGCCCCAGGCCTCCCACCCCAGGAGGCCCCGAGGCCTCGGTTTCTCGCTTGGGGAAGTGGAGCTGAGGAAGCAGGCCTGGGGTGCAGCCCGCCCCCCGCCCCCATGCGTCTCGCATAGGGCACGCTTCCTGCCAGGCCCCAGCTGTGTCGCTGCTCGCCCCCCTCATCCAGTGGGGGCCGGAGGCCTGGCACACTCTGCGGAGTTCAGCAGTCCCCCCACCCGAGCACCCAGGCCCCCAGGACCAGGCTGCGCACCTCCCGGGACGAGGCTGAGCCCAGGGCCCACTTCTGGTGCAAAAGCAGATGCACCTCGGGACACAATCCACCTTGGGACACGCTGTTTCCACGCCTTCCAGAGACCGCGAGGGGGCAGGAGGCTCGTGTCACCCACAGAGAGCAGGGCAGAGAGGAGCCAGGTGCCCTGAATGGGGAGCGCGGGGGGTGCTGGACCTTTCTTCCTGCAGAACCCTGAGGTTCCAGGGAGCACAGTTGGAGAACCAGTGCAAGGGGACTAAGGAGTAGGGACCCCCAGGCCCAGCCCCACCCTGCCAGCCAGCACCTCAGCAGATTCCAGGCTCCCCGGAATGGCTGAGGCCCAGCAGGAGGGGAGGGAGGGTATTCGTTTCCTTTGTTGTGGTGGCTGAGGAAGCCCCAGGGGCACCCAGTCAGCTGTGGTGGGGAGAGGCGGTCAGAGGTCAAGGGCATGGGGCTGGCAGAGTTGGGGTCACTGGGGTCACGGCCAACATCAGGGGGGATTGAAAGGGGGCCTGGATGGGGAGGGTCTCTTCTCCAGGCACAGCACTTCCTCTGGGGGCAGCAGACGGAGACCCTCAGTCCCAGCCCCGCCTTCTCTCCCATCCTAAGGCTGGTGCGGCGGGATGGAGGGCACCGCGACAATGACCGCGTCCCTCCCGGCCTGTCCGGGGCAGCCCTGGTTTCACCTCTTCCGTCTCACTGTCCCGACACGCCTCAAAATCTCCCCAACATCGCCGGTGGGGTGGCTACGCAGGATTTAGTTTCCTTGTTTGGGTTTGTCAAGCTTCCTGCAAAGAGCATACATTAGGTTTGAAATTAGAAAAATACCCTCAAGCACTTTTTTAAAAATAAATTTATTTATTTATTTATTTATTTTTGGCTGCATTGGGTCTTCGTTGCTGCAGGCGGGCTTACTCTAGTTGCAGCGAGCGGGGTTTACTCTTCCTTTCGGTGCACGGGCTTCTCATTGCCGTGGCTTCTCTTGTTGCAGAGCACGGGCTCTAGGTGCGCGGGCTTCAGTAGTTGTGGCACGTGGGCTCAGTAGTTGTGGCTCGTGGGCTCCAGAGCGCAGGCTCAGTAGTTGTGGCGCACGGGCTTAGTTGCCCTGCGCCATGTGGGATCTTCTCGGACCAGGGCTTGAACCCGTGTCCCCTGCATTGGCAGGCGGATTCTTAACCACTGCGCCACCAGGGAAGCCCTCATGCACTTTTCTTAAAAGCAAATACATACATAAATAAAAGTCCCAGAGATTCTAACACACATCCCAGTCCCACTTTTCCCTGTTGACACTTTTCTTTGAGAAGCACCGCCACAAACTCATACTACATCATGTGTTCGAACTTTGGCTCAGAAATTAGGGACAGATATTCCCATGTTGTCTTGGTCCACCATGACGTTCTCAGGCTTAGGAAATGCCAGCCAATGGAGGGAGAGGAGGCCCAGCCTCCAGGTGGGTGACATCCAGACTGCATTGGTCATAGGATGGATTATTCACAGCTCGGGTTATTCTCTCTCCTGGTCCGGGGCTAACTCGGCTCAGCTGGGCGGTTCTTGTGTGTGTGCATGGGGGGGCGGGGAGAGGCAGGTGCAGACAGATGGGCTGCAGGCATCCGCGTTTCGTCTGGCCACAGGCTGGGACCTTCGCAGTGGCACCTGCACGTGGCTTGGGCTTCCTCACTGCATGGCACCGGGTTTCCAGGTCAGGAGGTCTGAGAGACAGAGCCAGGCAACACAATATAGTAAGAAGAATGTGTTTGGTCTTCTTCCAGCATTCCTGGCACAGAGCTCAAAGCCCTTGGAATTTCCTGAGGGACAGGGCTGTCTTTGGTTACTCCTAACAAGCCCCTTTGGACCACACCTGAGTTTATGCTAATGAGATGACTCAGGGTGGGGCCCCTAGTCAGCTGCTGGTGGAACCAACCATGTGATGGGAGGGTTGGAACTTTCAGCTGCACCCCACCCACCCCTGACTCCGAGGAGAGGAGGGGCACTGGAGATGGAGTTCAATGGCCAATGGCCAGTGTGGCTGGATCGATCTTGTGTACATAAAAAACCTTGATGAAAACTCTAGAAGGAGAGATCCTAGGAGCATCCGGGTTGGCGTACACAAGGTGTGCGGGGAGGGCGGCTGCTCCAGGAGGGTGTGGAGCTCTGCACCCCAACCCGGCTCTGCACACGCCTTGCCTTGTGCACCCCTTCCATTAGGCTCTTCCTGAGCTGAAGCCTCTGCGATGCACCTGTCCTGAGTATAATGATTTCCTGCGTTCAGTGCTTTGTTCATATAGTGAATTATTGAACCTGAGGTCGGGTTCATGGGAACCCCGGAATTTGTAGTCAGCCAGGTAGACTGTGGGGAGCCTGGGGACCCAGGGCTCAGAACGGGCACCTGAAATTGTGGGGGGACCTCGTGGGACCGAGCCCTCACCCAGGGGAGTTAGTGGTGGAGTTGAATCGAGTCGTAGGATGCCCCGTTGGTGTCGGAGAGTCACAGGATTGGCTGGTGTTTGGAAGAACCAAGCAGTTCCTTTTATGACCTGCCTGGACGGCACGGCACTTCCACCGTCCTCTGTGGGTCAAAGCTGTCACGAAGGCCTGGCCCGGTTTCCTGGGAGAGGACACCCGCTCCACTAGTTGGAGGACGATGTTTTTGGGGCCGTCCCAGGGCACATGGTGCTACAGTCGTGAAATCGTGACTTGGCGATTGGCCCACCGCTGACCACGGCATCCGGTAACGAGCCGTGCCCGTGGGTTGGTGGACGCGTGGGCTGTTTCAGTTTGGGGAGATTACGAATAAGGCCAGAATAAACACCTGTGCACAGGCCTGTCACTTGGACCGACTTCACCGCACCCAGATACCCAGGCGTGGTTCTCTGTCCTCCTTAACTTGGAGATGACAAAGCTGTCTTGCTGGGTTCTTCAGCGGGGGTTGGGGGGGGGTGGCTAATGAATGCATCTAAGTGCCTCACCCTGTGTCTGGGGCAGAAAAGGACTCTAAGCTCAGCTATTAATATCCTTGTTGTTGTGGGAGGGTGGGGGGAGACATGTGACTTGCATTTCCCCCGAGCAGTTCCTTAACATTTTGTGCTGGATGATTCTTTGTTTGCTGGGGCCGTCCTGTGCATTATAGGATGTTTAGCAGCAACCCTGGCCTCGACCCACTAGACGCCAGTAGCAATTTTTTTTCTCGGTAGAACAGGGGGAAGAACCATTCAGAATTTACTCTTACATAGCCCACAGCATCTGCAGGGGAAACTACAGGCGTTCTCCGCAGATCGCACATACACAGCATTATTGGCTTCACAGGTGAGAGAGCCTCTGGTGTGTTCTCTGTAACAAAATCCACATCACCGAGTAAACAGGTACCATTATCGTGTTCACTTACGATTCCAGAAGGAAAGGCACGATTTGGCAAAAAAAAAAAAAAAAAATTTTTTTTTTTGGATCCTAAAGTCAAGTGCAATTATTGAGAGACGCACTTCTGATAACAGTCTTCGTCACTTCTCCAAGCTGTGACTACCAAGAATACAAAAACGTGTCCTGTCTCGGCCAAGTGTCCCCCAGGCCAAATCATCCTAGATGAGAACCCCTGCCCTCCAGCATCTCTAAATTCCAAGGGCAGGAAAGGCGTGTTTATTTGCAGAATAAAAGGTGTGTCTCCTGGGGTGAGGGAGGGAACACAGCACGGGCCTGTACCTGGTAAGAACCTGGCATCAGAGCCGTGGTCACTGCTGGCCCCCACTCGTTGTAATTCACAGGGTTTGGGCCCCAGGCCCTCAGACAAGGGAATGAGCAAGTTCAGTGACACACTGGTGGCCACGAGCACAAGTTTGCCATCACCTGGGTCTCAGGTGTCCCACCTGGAAAATGGGACCAAGTTGCATCTGTGTAGCCGTGGGTACCAGTTTGAGGAGTGGCTGCAGACCCCAAGAGCAGCTAATATGCCCTCTCCAACTGGCCGGCCGGCAGTTGATGGGCTGGAAATATTAGGGGGAACCCCACCTGGGGGGGGCACTTTGCAGAGGACACTGCTGTCGCTGGCAGTCGGGCAGGGGGTTGCAGGGGGAAGGGAGGTTAGGAATCTTGACAGAATTGTTCTCAGGTTGTGACTGGGAATCAGCTATATTACTTAACAATACATGAACATACAATAATCATAATCATGATAACGGGAGTCTTTTCCTTTGAGAACAGTTGGCCTTTTACAAAGAGCTCCCCTCCCCCCATGTGAGCCTCAGTCAATCCTATTCCCAGTTCAAGGGTGCAGAGACAGGCCCAGAGATAACCACACAGAGGAACCTTTGGAAGCCAAACTCTGCTTCCTCCCTCTCCAGGGCCCCTTGCTCCCCTCCTAGATTTGAGATGCCGAGGGGCCCCTTTCCCCTTGGCTAGAGGAGGAGGAGACCCTTTCAAGACTGAGGGTTCCAGACCAGCTCCTGCCCCAGCCATGCCGACCACCTCCTTCACCCCAGAAGCCAGGAGGGGATGAGCAGGCAGAGCCTCCCAGCCACCCCCAACCCCTGCCACAGCCCTGCTCCCCGGCGGAGGACCAGGCTGCAGGAGCACCCCCAGGAGGGGCCTTGGCCCTGGGGAAGCTTTCCCGAGGGAGGGACCAGGGACGGCTGCAGCCCAGCGGGGCCCTGAGAGCAGGTGCGTCGGTGGCACTGTGGAAGGCCAAGGAGGGGACCTGGCTCTGCCCGGCCAGTGCCCTCCTCCCCGAGCCTCACGTCCCCCATCCTCAAAGGGCAGATGTGGTCAGCGCTGGGCAAGGGGAGAGCACCGCTGGCCGGGCCGAGGGCAGGAGTCATTTGTTCTTGGGTCAGCAAACATCCCCCAGCAAAGGCAGCCCCGTCACAGGCGTGGGTTGCCAATACCGGCCCTTCAGTTCCTAGAGAGCCCCGCTGGCCTGCCCGTGGAGGGGTGGGGCCTGCAGCAGGTGCCCCATGGCCCGGCCCATCCAAGGTTCCAGCCCCCTACCTTTCTGGGGTCTGGGGCTCTGGGGGCAACTGTGGGGATCCTGAGGGGTAGTAAGTGCTGGGAGCCCCTCGCGGCTAGAGCTGCCCCTCACCTCCCTGCTGAGTAATAATTGATCTCGGGGCCCCAGTGTCCCTCCCTTTCCCTGGACCTTGGCCAGGGCCACCTGAGTCTGCCCACGGCACGCCCGACCTCCAGCTCTCTGGAAGGAGGGGACGGGGTGGACCCTGGGCCGGGAGTGGGGCCCAGGCTCCTCCCTAAGAACCAGCTCTGCCCAGCTGGGCGATGGGCTGGCCTGTGTACCCCAGGCGTGGGCCCTGATGGTCACAAGACTCTTCCCAGGGCAAAGAGGAGCCGAGTATCTGGGTAAGCAGTGCTGTCTCTGCCATAAAGTGGTCAGAAAAGGACCATTTATGAAGGCCAACCAGGGTTAGGGTGAGGGTTGTGCGAAGGTCTTCACGGCCATTTAGAAACTGCACCCTCACACCAGTCCTGTGAGGTCGGCATAGTTCCCTCCATTTTATTTCATTTTTAATTCGATTCTGTAGTTTTGAAGAGCTAATACATTTCACGGTCTGGCAGTCAGAATGACATAAAGAAGTTGACACAGCAATCTCGTTTCTATCTGCGCCCCATCGTCCCCCAACGGCCAAAGGCAACCCTTTTCCTTAGTTTCCTTTTTATCCTCCCAGGCTTCCTTCTGCAGGTACAGACATGAATACAGTCGCTGGCCCTCCACGGATTCCAAACTCTGAGGATGCTCAAGTCCTTTACATAAAATAACACAGTATTTGCATGAAACCTACGCACATATACTTTCAATCATCTCTGGATTACTTATAACATATAATACAAGTGCCATGTAAATAGTTGCCAGTGTGTTGCAAACTCAAGTTTTTGCTTTTTGGAACTTTCCAGAATTTTTTCCCCCAAATATTTTCAGTCTGAGATTGGTTGCATCCCAGGATATGAAACCCAAAGGTACAGAGGACAGACAGTATACATTTTTATATCCCTCCCTTCCTTACACTAAAGGTAGCACATCACACCCCCAGTTCTGCACCTTGATTTTTCATTTACAACAGACCCCGAGGTCTTCAGTGTCAGTGCGTGGCATTCTCCTGCATTCCTTTTACATGGCTGTGTAGTACTCTGTCATACAGGTGTCCCACAGTTTATTTAGCTGGTCCCTTGATGAGGACAACTTGGTGGTCTCCCATCTTCCTTTATTATAGCCGCTGCCCCAATGCTGAGCTCGTACACCCCCAAATTCACATTTGACCAGGTGCCTGTGTGGCACAGATTTCCAGGAGTGGGATGGCTGGGTCAGAGGACAAGTAAGGTCCAAGGTAAGTATGGAAGAAGCTGCCAGATGCCCCTCCTGCACCTTCACCAGCAGTGTACTCAAGGGCTCTTTCGCCCAGCCCTGCCATCAGAGGAAGTGGTCTGCCTTTTGGATTCTGACAGATGAGCAATGGCGTTGCAACCTCATTATCACGTGCATTTTCTCTTATGACAAACATCTTTCCTGTGTTTGTCATTTAGATGTCTTTTTCTATGAAGGATCTCTTCGTATCCTTTGGTCCTTTTTAATATTTATTTATTTGGGCTGCACCAGGTCTTAGTTGCGGCACATGGGATCTTAGTTGCGGCATGAGGACTTCTTAGTTGTGGCATGTGGGATCTAGTTCCCCAACCAGGGATTGAACCCCAGCCCCCTGCATTGGGAGCACGGAGTCTTACCCACTGGGCCACTAGGGAATTCTCTCCTTTGCTCTTTTTTATTTGTCTTTTTCTTTTACATTTCTAGGAGCACTCTGTACATGAGGAAGACAGTCCTAGTCTATACTTTGTGTTGTGACTTTGCTTATGGTGATTTTTGCCCTAAATTACTTTATGTGTCTGGATTTTTAATCATGATTAGAAAAACCTTTCCCCACTGCAAAGTTTTAAAGGAAGTCACTCACGCATTCTTCAATATTTTAATGCTTTTTTAATCTTATTTATTTTTATCGTGGTGACATACACATAACGTGATATTCACTATTTTAACCATTTTCAGTGTTTCAGTTCAGCAGCATCAAGTACATTCGCATTGTTGTGCAACCATCGCCATCCATTTCCAGAACCTTTTCATCATTTCATGGTTTCTTTTTTAAAATGTTAATTCTTTGATCCATTCAAAATGTATAATACTGCTGTACCGTGTGGGTAAACCGTGGACCCAACTTTATCTTTTACTAAATGGTTATCATGTTGTCTCAACATCATTTATTTAAAAAGCCCATCTTCATTTGATTTTATCAAGCCCATTTTATTTTTTTATTTATTAAAAAAATTTTTTATTTTGTATTGAAGTAAGTAGAGTTTATTTATTTATTTATATTTATTTATTTACTTATTTCTGGCTGCGTTGGGTCTTCGTTGCTGTGCGCAGGCTTTCTCTAGTTGCAGTGAGAGGGTCCTGCTCTTCGTTGCGGAGCACGGGCTCTAGGCGCGTGGGCTTCAGTAGTTGTGGCACGTTGGCTCAGTAGTTGTGGCTCGCGGGCTCTAGAGTGCAGGCTCAGTAGTTGTGGTGCATGGGCTTAGTTGCTCCGCAGCATGTGGGATTTTCCTGGACCAGGGATCAAACCCGTGTCCCCTGCATTGGCAGGCAGATTCTTAACCACTGCGCCACCAGGGAAGCCCCGGGGTAAGTAGAGTTGCTTAACAATGTTGTATTGGTTTCAGGTGTACAGAAAAGTAATTCAGTTATACATACCCATGTATCCTTTTTCAAATTCTTTTCCCATTTAGGTTATTACAGAGTACTGAGCAGAGTTCCATGTGCTGTACAGTAGGTCTTTGTTGGTTATCTATTTTATTTTTTATTTTATTTTTCAAAATATTTATTTAGTTAGTTAGTTGGCTGTGCTGGATCTTAGTTGCAGCATGCAGGATCTAGTTCCCTGACCAGGGATTGAACCCAGGCCCCCTGCATTGGGAGCACAGAGTCTTAACCACTGGACCACCACAGAAGTCCCTGGTTATCTATTTTATTTTATTTTTTTAAACATTTTTAAAAATTTACTTTTTATTTATTTTTGGCTGCGTTGGGTCTTTGTTGCTGCATGCGGGCTTTCTCTAGTTGCTGTGAGCAGAGGTTACTCTTCGTTGTGGTGTGCGGGCTTCTCATTGTGGTGGCTTCTCTTGTTGCGGAGCACAAGCTCTAGGCGCGTGGGCTTCAGTAGTTGTGGCATGGGCTCAGTAGTTGTGGCGCACGGGCTTAGTTGCTCCGTGGCATGTGGGATCTTCCAGACCAGGGCTCAAACCCGTGTTCCCTGCATTGGCAGGCGGATTCTTAACCACTGCGCCACCAGGGAAGCCCCTGGTTATCTATTTTAAATATAGCAGTGTGTACACGTCAGTCCCAAACTCCCAATCGTTCCCTCCCCAGCTCCTTCCCCCCTGCCTCCCGTAACCATAAGTTCCTTCTCTAAGTCTGTGAGTCTGTTTCTGTTTTGTAAATAAGTTTGTTTCCCAAGCCCATTTTACAGTCGAGGAAACTAAGTGAACCGATGCGAACGGCTCCAGCACAGGTGTGATCTCTCTCTCCCGGGTCCACCTAATGCAGCCTCTCCAGGCCCCACTTTCATGGTGTTGATGAGACTATTTAGACAGTGCTCTTAGCAACCAAAGGTTATATGAAGAGACTGCAGTCCAGTTAGGGAAACGAGGACACTGAGGAGAGAGTCAATTACCCTGATCACTCACTGTGGTGTCCTGCTGAGAGGGCCACAAAGCAACAGCCTCTGAGGACAGAGGGTGTGGGCTAAGGGAAGGGGAAACACCTTTCAAATTCCGGCTCTGAAAACATCCTGGAGAGACGGGCTACCGCTGCTGCCGCTGTGTTTATTGGCAGCTGCTCCTGTTGAGGCCGGTGGCAAGCTCCAGCATGCCTGGTTGCCCCACGAGGCCAGGGCGCCCCAGGAGAGCAGGTTGCTCAGAAGGAAGCCCACCCGTGGTACCGACTGCAAACGCAAGACCCGCAAACCTCTCGGCACTTTCTCCCATTCCCTGAGGGGCCTGAGAGGGTGGGAGGCCTGCCCCCCTCTCCCAGAGCCTCCGCATTTTTCCCTGTTCTCTACTCAGAACTCAGACTTGTGGCCTCATCATTATTCCTGAGAAGGATCCAGGAAACGTCCAGGGGCTTGGCCTCCCACCCAAGCGCTGGGGAGGGGGAGTGGGCCAGGCCGTGTGACCGGACGGGTCACCTCCCCAGCTTTGTCCTCCGTCTGCAGCGCGTGGAGGCGCTCCTCTCCCGGGGTGGCCCTGACCTGAGGCCGGGGCACCATGCTGGTTCTGCCTTTGCTGGGTCTGTTTTCCCGTGGCAACCATCAGCTGGGCCTTAGGTGGGCACTGTTCCAGGGGTCTTGGACCCCTAGACATAGAGGCTATGGGTTGAAGCCATTTATCACCATTTTGTGTTGTTCTCTTTCCAATAGAAGAGAAATAGTTCTCTTTACTCATATCTTGGTCAAGACAGGAAATCAAAAGATAGGGGAGCCTATCAGGAGGGGACTCCAGGTGCCCTTTCCTCATTTGTGGGGCCGGCCTACCCCGCAGACAGGGAGGTGTGTGTGTCCCTGGACCCATCTCCTCTTGTGATAAGACCACTAGACCGTCCCCAGACACGGGCTTCCGCTGCGACCACTCCTGGGGAGGGCGGGGTCTCCGAGGGCCCTGGTGAGGCTAAGGGATGCGCGGGGGTGGGCGGTGGGGTGTTTAGGGTTAGGGTTAGGGGAGGCCAACTGGAGAATACGGATGTGGAGTCCAAACAGGAGCCTGCCCTTCCCCAGAGCTGAGAGAGGGCGAGTTCGAGGGAGAATGGGGGTGCTCCCGGCTCGGTTCGACGTATGGGGACGACTGCCGCCACGTGTGGGGCGCAGCGCACGCCGGGGCCGCCACCAAGCAGCGCGCACTGCACCTGCGGTCATAGGTACCGCCAGCCCGCCTTGCACAGGTGGGCGCGGGGGCGGAGCCTCCGGGTGGTAGGAACCTTGGGGCGGGGCGTCGGCGCGCGTCGGCGGGCGGTGCCTCGGGTGGGCGGGGCGCTGGCGCGCGCGCGGCGGGTGGGCGGGGGCGGTGCGCGCGGTGGGCGGGGCGGCGTGACGCGCGCCGACGCCGATCCCGGAAGCGGTGTCAGATGCTGGGGAGCCGGGCGGGCGGGCTGGCGGCGGGCGGCGGGCGGCGGGGGGACTTGTTGTTCTTCGCGAAGTCCGAGCCGGAGCGCGCGGCGGAGGCGGTGGCCGACGGGGAGCGCGAGAGTGATCGCGAGCGCGAGGAGAGCGCGTGCCCGCGAGGAGCCGCCGCGCGCCCGCGCCCCCCGCGCGACGCCAGGTGAGGAGCTGCCGGGCAGGGCTGGGCCAGGGGCCTGGGGCCGGGGGGCCGGGCGGGGGGCGCCAGCCGCTGAGTCACGGCCCCCTCGGACCCGTGACCAAATTGGGCCGGACCCCGGGACCCCTACCCGGCTGGCGCACCTGCCGCCAGGTGTCCCGTCCCGAGCGCGCCGCGCGGGCTGGGGGCCTTCCTTCTGGGGAGGGGGAGCGCGCCCCCGACCCCCGACCCCCACCCCGTGTCCGGAGGCGGCGGGCGCAGGGCGGGCCGGGAGAGGGCCGGGTGGGGAGCGCGGCGTTCCGGCGGGCCCGGTGCCCCCTCCCGGCTCGCCCCACCTGTTTTGCTCTCAGGCCCCGGAGATAAACTCCGGGGGAAGCGGGGGCCACGTGCCGGGGAGCGCGTGGCGACCGGGGCGACTCGGGCCTCGCGCACCTGGGCGCTGCCCGGCTCGGCCGCGCGGTCCCGCCCCGGCGGCGCTCAGGCCCGGCCTGCGCTGCACGCGCCGGGGTCCCCACCGCGCCGAGGGTGGTCAGGGCGAGGAGAAGGGGCCTCGCCGACCAGGTCGCGGTCCGAGCAGCCGACCTGCCGGGGTTCACGGAGGGAGGCCTCGGTGTGGGAGCTTGGGGTGGGGAGGGGGACGGCGAACGCGTCACTTCCCGAACCCCATGGCTCGCGGCTCATTTTTCTCTGTGAATGGGGGTCTCCATCCCTTCTAACTGGAAATGCGGGTCCTTCGGTGCCTCTTCCGAGTTCAGGACACAGATGATGTGTCAGTAGTCTGCCTGCTTCCACACACCTTCTCCGGAACCCGGGAGGGAGGGAAGTGTTGGGCTCTGGCCCCGGGTCTGCGTTGGAAAAGCACATCGCTTTGCCCTCCGTCTCCTGTCTCCCGTTGTAGTATCCTCACGCGCCACGTGTCCTGGAGTCTTCACCCAAGCGGCACTTGCCCACTTTCTGCCCACATTCCCGGAGCACTCGGTGTTCGGGTTGCTGGAAGTCCCCTGATCCCTTTCGTGTGTTAATGATTACGCTCTTGTTTACCTTCCCCACGGCCCTGGTAGCCCAGGCAGAAGTGAGATCTTCCCCCTAACAGTTCATTCAGAGTTGACCAGCACTCACCACCCCCTTGCCAGGTGCCTGGCCTCACTCGG
The DNA here is from genome assembly GCF_965194805.1 of Balaenoptera borealis. Taxonomy (NCBI): domain Eukaryota; kingdom Metazoa; phylum Chordata; class Mammalia; order Artiodactyla; family Balaenopteridae; genus Balaenoptera; species Balaenoptera borealis. The sequence continues at coordinate 88,043,600 of NC_138872.1, read as the reverse complement.
GGAGCTCCCGCGACTCGCGTGCCCACACCCAGCCCATGGTGACAGATCAGTGGCTCCCCCGCAGTGTGGCTTGGCGGCCCCACTGCCCTCCCCTTGCCCCTTGATTGGCATTGGCGAGGTTTTGCCCGCACAGCGGTTGCTGCACAGGTGTCTTAATGAAGTACGGCTGTGTGCCATGTGTGCCGTCTCTGGAGCCCGGTCTCCAAGCCTGATGTCTTCAGGTGATGGCGCTTTTTAAAAAAGTGTTTGTCTAAACGGGTGGGAGGGCCTGGGAAGCTGAAGGTGGGCTGTGCCATGGGTGGGGCACACCTGCAGCTTGTTGCATCCTGGATGGTTGACACCTTTCTGAGAACTTCTCTCCCTGGGTCCAGTAGGAATGTTTGATTGAGTCTGAGCTCGGTAGAGGGTGTCTGCTCTTATGACTTAAAGCTAGATCTCTCGCTATTCCAAAATAAAACATTTATTAACTCAGAACCACAAGTGAGGCTTCTCCCCAGAGCGCATTTGCCTCTTGTGCTCGAGCATAGCTGGCCTTTAAGGGCTGGCTTCCAAGTTCAGCATCGCTCACTTTCAAGGTGGTTGCTAAAAATGGGAGTTGAATCGAGGCTACTGGGGAAGTCGGCTCCGGGGCTTGCTGCGTTCCAGCCCTTTCTCCAGCCCTGCAGCTGAGGCTGCCTCCGAGCGAGCCAGGTCATTTTCCGGACCATTCTTTGTCCACCGCGGTGCGTTCTTTCACTCTGGGCTCTGCCATAGCTGCAGAGTTTGTTTACAATCTCGGGCAACCTAGAATTCCTGCCCGTGTGCTGGCTGTTCCCGAGTCTAAAGGTTTCTGGATGGACTTTCTGGATGTCGGGTCCAGTCCACACGGGAAATGGAGCCCCGGCCAGCTGGGAGCGTCCTCTGTGTAGCTGCTCCTCAGAGCAGTAAACAGTGACTCACGCTCCCCTCTGCTCCCCGCCTCCCTGTTCTCTGCTAATGGAAGATGCGTTGCTCCGGTATTTACTTTTGCTTTTTATAAGTCACAGACTCGTCATGTTTCCTCTTTCTTACAGTTCCAGGAAATTGAAAGTGTCATCTTAAAATTGTAGGATTTTAGAGCAGGTAGAAATGAACCTGTGTGGTCTCAGTCTACACACACACATACACACACACACACACACTCCATTTTATGTGAGGAAACTGAGCCCCGAGCCTCCTCGCCTGCCTGTGGGGCGGGGTCCCGTGTCCGGGGTCTGTGCAGCACCTGCCTGCTTTTCTGCGCTGCCCGTCTGGGTGCCCTGGGCCAGGGGGCAGAGAGGAGACGGGGTGGAAGCCGCCCCAGGCCCCCTCGCTTCAGTGCAGTGCTAACACACCTGCTTATGCAGCAGACCTTTCACCTGCCAGGAGTGGGGGGAGCAGGTAGGTAAGAGGGTCCCCTGCTCTCCATCCAGCAAGGGAGGCAGGGCTTGGACAGAACGACCAGGTCTTGGGCTCAGCCCTCGATGTGTGCTCAGGAGGGGGCACCCACCTACCACAGGGAGGGCAGGGGAGTCTTTCCGGTGATGCCAGGGTTGGGGGAGGGGAGGGCAGGGGGCTTGGAAGTGGGAGGGTACCCAGCACAGATTTGGCGGGGGGGGGGGAGGCCTGGCACGGCAACAGGTGGTCAGGAGAGAGTCGGACTCGGGAGGGACTCTGGGCAGGGGGGCTCCCTCTGCCTGCTCGGGGGGCTGCATCTGAGGGACCGAGATACGAATCCAGACGAGATGCAGGGGGCCTGAGCCCAGGCGGTGCTGTAGGGCCGGAGCATCTACAGGGTGATGCAGGCCGAGCCTAGCAGGTGGGCATGGAAGGAGAGGTGAGGCCTGGGGGGCCATCATCACCTGAGCTGGAGACCCAGGAGGAGGGCAGGTGTGGAGAGAGGGTGAGCCTCCGGGGCCCGTGCAGGCTGTGGGTTCTCCAGGGGCATCCGTGGCTGGACTTGGAGGTTGGGCTGCTTGGAGCCCTGCATGGCACAGCTGGGCTGGGGGAGAACAGAAGCCAGAGGGGGACCCCCCGGGGGCTTGAGGGGAGCAGGGCCTGGCCTGAAGCTGGGTGGCAGGAGCAGAGGGGCACGGGGCGTGGCGGGTGCGGGGCAGCGTTCGGCCTGCTGTCAGCCCAGCAGCTGCCTGAGTCACCTCTGGACGTAGCCAGGATGACACAGCTTCCTCGGGCTGCAAAGGCAAGGTGACCAGACGTCCTCCGAGGCAGGCAGACAGTCACGTCTTGCCGGAGGGCGGCCAGCCAGGGCCAGCCTGGAGGCCGGGTGCGGGCCGGGCTGGTGGGGTGCTCGTAGAGGTGCGGCAGGACACACACCCAGTCTCGGGGAGCTGGGGCCGGGCGGTGGGAGCCCTTCTGGTTCTGGGACCTGTCTTCGGCTTGTTTGTTCGTGGGATGAGTCGATATGTGCTTGTTTGGCAGATAGGTGCCCGCCGTGCGGCCAGCCAGAGGGGCATTCGGCCTGGGGTCTCTCGTGAGAAGGTCCCCAGCCCCCAGAGCGGGGGCAGCCGCGTCACGGTGGCTTCTGGCTTTGGGGTTTGCTCTCGGCTGTGGGAGTGGGAACCTGCCCTCCCTCCTCTGACCTGACACCCTCGAGGCCTGGGAATGGAAGGGCTGCTCTGTCCGCTTGTCTTGGGCTGAGGGGCACGGCACGGGCTGGACAGGAGCAGTGTTTCGGGGGCCCACCCTGCTCGGTATCAGAGACGCGGCTTCTCATGCTCAAGCTCACGATCTGGGCAAGCGGGCTAGTCGTCCAGTCTAGGCGAGAATCTGAAACTCTAAACCCTCCTTTGCTCCTAGGTAATCTAAAGCCGGGGCTGTTCGGGTGGGTCAGTGCTCCTGTCAGCCGCTGGCTTCCCTGATGGAGAAAATGTCCCCCGGGCCCTGGACCCTGGCCCAGCCCCACGAGGGCCGGAGCGCACTGGGGAGGGCCAGGCCGTGAGTCACCTCAGGAGCTAGGTCACAACCGAGGAAGGGATTTGCGAGAGGGAAGGTAAGAAGTGATCCTGGCCCAGGCTCACCTGCCTTCTGGAAGATCAGTCCTGAACTGTCAGACCTGGCCTACCTGCCCTGCCCTGTTCCTAATGGGCCCGGAAGGGGAGGGACACCCCAGCTCCCGAAGGTCCTCCAAACTCTGCGGTCACCTGAATTGCCTCCATCTAGGCTGCTGGGGTTCCCTTTTCCTAGAGAGGAAGCCCTCTTCCGTGTTCAGCTGTACGTGAGAATGGAGTTTCCGGCTTTGGGTTGAAAACCAGCCTTAGTTAGGCTGACGGTCTCCTGGAAGGTGCTCTAGGGTAGAAGTGCTGGCTGCGCGCCGTCTGGCCCAGCAGCTCCTTCAGGGCTTGGGGAGGGGGCGAGCGGGGGGCAGCCCCGCCATCCGGCTCCCAGTCTAGCGCTGGCCACCGAGCTTCGGGGGTGACCCCGCCAGGACGAGCCCGAGGGCTCTCTGCACGTGGCGTCGCCAGCTTCCGTTACTCGGCGGCTGGGACGCAGTGCCCGGGCGTCCTTGTGCGGGGCTGTTGGAGAGGTGTGTGGGGTGACCAGGCTCCGACGCGGCAGCGCTGGCACTGAGCACCCCTGCCCATGCCCGGCTGCTGTCTCCCACCCCAGCCGGCTTCCAGCCGGGTTCCAGCCGAGTCCCAGAGACCAGTCCGTCCTGTGTGAGCTCTGAGGCCCATGAGGTTGCCTGATGTTCCGTGGTTCACAAATACCCTTTTAGGGCGGTTGTTTCAAAACCAGTCGTTTTATAAACTCTTCTTCACACGTACAAAACTCTTCTCCGAACCTCTTTCCAAGAGCGAGCTGTTGTTTTTCTGAAGTCTGAAGTGACGTGAGGTCAATACTTTGTGTGTTTTGGGTGTTGGGCGAGAGGTGAGTAACCGTGCAGCTCCTACCCCTGCACCGAGTCCGCAGCAGGGCCCCTGCCCCGGGCCTGCAGCCCTGACTTTGGTGTGAGCCCGTCGGGCAGGCACCGGGCCGGGAGGAGCAGGTCCCTGAGGAGGGGGCAGAAGCCAAGGCAGTGGGGTCACGATGCTGAGCAGGGCGCTGGGTGTCTGCTCCCGCCCCGGACTTGCCACCTTTCCCCAGGGCGGGGTGCTGGTACAGGCCCTGCAGCCCGGGGGGTTGAGAGCACGGCCCTCGGCCGGAGTGTCTCGCGGCGTCACCTGCGTGGCCCAGCTGAGGACGTTTGGCACTGGGGCCCTTGGTTCTGATCTCCTCGTTTTTCAGAAGGGAAGATCGAGACCCACAGAGAGAAGGGGGTCTGCCTCGTCACCCCCAGCGGTGACCGGCCCCTCGGCTCCATGTTTACGCGCGTTTGCGCCATCTGCTCGGACGCAGAAGGCCTGAGAACTGGGGAAAGCTCCGAGGTCAGACCCCGGCCGGGACCCCAGCCGGACCGCTCTCCCCCGTCTCTGCCGAGGCTCCTCGCCCGTGGTCCTGGGCCCCAGTAGCCCGGGTGGTGGACGAGGTGGGCTCAGAGCCGGTGGACGTGGCCTGAGGGTCTGCCCGGGCAACCTTGACCTGGTGGACAGGGGCGCCTGACGCTCGTGGGACCTGTGCAGAGGGCAGGGGGCCGAGCCCACTGGGTGCTGAGGCCCAGGCCTATGTACATGCTGGGAATGGGCGACCCACCAGGCAGTGTCACGGTGGGCAGGTCCCCAGGGGAGGTGTCCCTGCCCTGAAGGTGCCCGGGTCCCGGCCAGGCCGGTACGTTACTGAGGGTCTGCTCGGGGTCCGAGCGGAGGGCCCCCCCCCCCACCACCCTTCCTTTTCCCACCGGGTAGGAGCTGGTCCGGGTGGGTGGGCGGGGCCTCAGTCTGTGGGAATGTGAGCCCAGCTCTGTAAACAGCTGGTGACTCACCGCCCAGCTATGCCCTGGCGTGCTGGGAGCGAGCTGGAATGATAGCGGCTCCTCCTCGCTCAACGTGGAGAAGTTTCTCATGGCCTCCCAGCCGCCTGGCCCACCAGCCCTCCCGGTGGCTTCTCCAGCCCAGCGTTGACCCCTGCACCGGAGGGAGGGGTGGCCCGTGGGGCACTCTGGGGTCTCCCCAGATGCCAGGGGTCAAGCCACCGTCAGGAAGCAGCTCTTACTTCCCTACTAGGATTGCCCCGAGTAGCGGCTGCATGTCTGTCTTAGCACACATGTAGCTGCGAGGAGCACAGAGGGGCACGGCTCCCCCCGGAGGCCATACTGGCCCTGCTGCCGTCCTGCTCTCCCGCACCAGCGCCCTGGAGAGTGGCTGTGTTGCGGGGGGCGACCAGGGGTCCACAGGCCTGGGTGCTGAGACCCTCTGGTGGTGAAGGGTGGCGGGCCGCGGAGGCAGGGTGGGTGGGTGGAGGGTCCAGGCAGTGCTACAGCGAGGGTCTCAGGGCTGCAGGGCAAGGCCGTCCACCCAGGTCTCCCTCACCTTGAGATGGAGGCTTTGCTGTGGCTCCACCTCTGGCCCCAAGACCGTCCTTGGGTGTTTCTCTGACGTTCTCTCTGCTCAGTTCACCTCGTCTGGCATTTGGAACTTGGGGGGCAGACCCTGACCCTGTAAGCTGGCAACACGGTGCACCAGCGAGTCGGGCCGGCTCCTCCCCATGCCTTCCCCAGCCGCAGGCACGAGGGGCCTGCTTGTTGCCCCACAACCTGTGCTGTCTGCTCAGCCTGCCCCAAGCCATTGTTGCTGTGGGCTTCTCTGTTTCCATGACGACCATCAGGGGTTGGCTACGTCCCAAGGTCGCCATGGCAACTATCAGAGGGGAATCATGCTTGGGATGCTTTGGCTGGCTTTTTCATGAATGATTAGAATGTGTGACACAATGCAGACGCGAAAAGGAGAAGGGCGGGCGGAGGGGCTGGCGGGCGGCAGGCGGTGGCAGAGACGGCTCCCGCCAGACGGTCAGTGAGCTCTGGAGGCGGTGGCTCCCACCTCCCCTGGTCGCAGGCTGGCTGGCGTAGGGAGCCCCCGCCCACGCTCTGGGCCTCAGGTCATGGCTGTGGGGCAGCCTAGGTGAAGGCGGTGATGTCACAGCTGCAGTGCCCTTGGCGGAGGTAGGTCTGCTGGGGAGGGTGGGGCCTGGCCAGGGCGGGCGCGGGGCTCCCCCCACCCGTAATTGGGGTGAGCTCAGCAAGCCAGGGGCTCCCCACCTGGCCTCTCGGGGGGCCAGGTGGGCCCAGAGTGATGAGGTCTTGCCAGGGCAGGGGCTGTCCCTGGGTCCAGTGGCGATTCACAGGGGCTAGGTGTGGCCTTTCGGGAGGGGGCTTTGCTGCCGCACACTTGGACCCCTGAACGTGGCGTCCTGCCACAGGTGCAAACGTCTAGCTCGGGGCCGGAGGCAGAGCAGGAAGCAGCCGCTGCTTCTGCCCGGTGCCAGCCCACGGCGCTGGCGCTCATGGCCCAGGCCCAGTGGGTGGGGGCAGCGTGGGACAGCCGTGTGGCTGCCAGGCCCCAGACAAGGTGTGTGCAGGCCACTCTGCGGGCCGCTGCTGGAGTTGGGGGTGTGGCCAGGTGTCCTCCCGGGCCCCCTGGGCAGCGGCTCAGGCCCAGCCGGGGTGCCCCTGCTTTCAGGGTGCTGCGACTGCACAGTGCAGAGCGGGGAGCTGAGCCTCCTCGGGGCCTCGCTGCAGGGGGTCGTCCCTGCTTTGGGTCACCTGTGACCGCAGCTTGCCCTGTGCCCAGCCAGGAACTCATCACACTCGCTTCTGTGCTCTGTGATTTTCAGTTACCATTTCCAAGCGGTTCTGTCCGGGTGACTGTACCCAGGTTATGACGACTAATCCCAAAGCGAACAAGGCGTTGAAGGTAAGGGGGTGGGATGGGCACAGGCCCGAGAAGGTCCCTCCCGGCCCCCGAAGCCCCTGTCCCAGGACCGCCCTAGAGTTGAGGAAGGAAGTCTGTCACCGGGTGTGGGGAGGGGCCGTGGGCTGGAGGAAGTACCTTTGGGAGAAGTGATGCCAGAGTCGGGGGCTGTGGCCTCGGGAGACGCCGGCTCTGGCGTCTGGGGGTGGAGGGGTGGGTGCCTGCCGGCCAGGACGTACTTATCAGCCCAGCCCCGGACGTGGGCAGGGTGGCGTCTGGTCCCGCAGAGCCCCTGGTGGGGTGCCCGCGAGCGGGTGCTGCAGCTCCGGGCCTGGCGCCGTGAGTCCGCGCCAGGTGCTGCCTCCCTGGGGCTGGCCGTTTCCCCGCTTAGGAGCAGAGCTGGGTCTGGCCAGAGTCGGCTCTCTGTGCATCTGTGGGCTGTGCGCTTCCAGGCCCCTCCTGGGGTCCCGCTGGGTCCATGTAGCCTCGTCCCACCGGCCTTGGCGGGACCTAACGGGCCTGAGGGGTGCAGGAGGAGGGCTTGCCGTCAGCCCCGCACCAGGCACTGGAGAGTCTGGGGGCGGCACGGCCGGGCCGTGGCCTCGTGGGGTTTGGGTGACGGAGGGCGACCGGCTCTCGGCCGGGCGTGGCCAACGGCCCCCCTCAGGGGACACCCTGCCCCGTACCGCGTGCACGCTGCTGGGCGACCCCGCGGCGCCCGTCCCGTTCCCGGGGTGGAGGGCGGGCCGGCCTGGGGCGCAGAGGGGAAGGGAGCCGAGCCCTCGCGCTCGCGGCCTGTGTTGCCGTCCCCGCCCTGACCATGCGCTGCGGCCCCACAGGTCAAGAAGGAGGCGGGCGAGAACGCCCCGGTGCTCAGCGACGATGAGCTGGTGTCCATGTCGGTGCGGGAGCTGAACCAGCACCTGCGTGGCCTCACCAAGGAGGAGGTGGTCCGCCTGAAGCAGCGGCGCCGCACGCTCAAGAACCGCGGCTACGCGGCCAGCTGCCGCATCAAGCGCGTGACGCAGAAGGAGGAGCTGGAGCGGCAGCGCGTGGAGCTGCAGCGGGAGGTGGAGAAGCTGGCCCGGGAGAACAGCAGCATGAAGCTCGAGCTGGACGCCCTGCGCTCCAAGTACGAGGCCCTGCAGACCTTCGCCCGCACCGTGGCCCGCGGCCCCGTCACGCCCACCAAGGTGGCCACCACCAGCGTCATCACCATCGTCAAGTCCGCCGACCTCTCCTCCAGCTCCGTGCCCTTCTCGGCCGCCTCCTAGTGCCTGGCTGAGGGGCGGGGCCCCGGGGTGCCGGTCGAGGGTCCCATGGGGAGCAGACCCCTTCACACCGGAGTCAAATCGCGGACCCGTGCCGGGCTCGGGCCGTGGCTGGAAAAGAGGAGGATCCCGAGAGCCCGAGTGCCAGCTGCTCTGCACACGCACGCGCCCACGCGCCCTGCCTTCCCCTGGGCCCTGCCGCCTCGCCCAGGGCTGTTGCCAGGGCTCTGTCTTGCGCTGGGGGAGTTGGGATGTGTGGAGGGAAGGTCCTTGGGAGGTTCCTGGCCAGACGTCTTCCGCCCCTCCCACGAGCAGCACGTCCGTCCCCTGCTCGGCCCCCCAGCCGGGGCAGGACCCCCTCACCGCCCTGACTGCCCTTGGGTGCCCCAGGAGGAACCGTGCCCCAAGGGTTCCGAACACCCCAGGATCCTGCTTCAGCCTCAGCCAGAGGCCTGTGCCCCGTGAGCGGGTGGAGGAAGGGCTGCATGTGCGTGAGAGCGTGTACGAGCCTGTACACACGAGTGTGTGCAAGCACGTGTGCACGTGGACCTGTCCTCCCGTCAGTGTGCCAGTAGCTCTGGGGGCCTTGGGGAGCGGCTTGTTAATGGGGCTCGGGCGAGCCTTGGGTTTTCCCCTCTGTGTTGGGTGACCTAGGGCTGGTCCCCGTCGAGGAGTAGCAGCCGCCTGGCCGGGGAGGGGCGCCCTGGGGCGGGCGGGCACGTTCTGTGTGGAACAGGCGTGAAGGTGGCGGCGGTAGCCGCAGGCACGGGCCGCGGAGCTGGGCAGTGGCGCCTGTGGTCCTGCCTGTGGGTCCTGCTGCTGGAGGAGATGAGAGCAGGGAGAAGGGTGGGGTTGGAGAAGGAGGAGTGTGGATGGTGGGGGGAGGTGACGATGGGGGCGGCACTGGGCTGGAAAGGTGGCAAGGACCAGCTGCCGGGAGTGCTGGGACGGGAGTGCCCGGACGGTCTGTCGGCAGAGGACACGGGGACTCTGCAACCTTGGTGCTTAATCATTGCCTGGACCCTTCACCCGCTCTTCCTTTCTGGCACTCGGAGCCACTGATGACTGGGGGGGGCCTTTGCTGGGGTGTCCTTTCCCAGAGAGCCGCTGCGGGGCTTCTCACGTGGCTAGGCAGGGGCCGCCCCTTCCTGCCCCACCTGGGAGGATGCCGGGGCTGAGGGGCAGGCGGCCAGTCCCGAGCCCACCACAGGCCAGAAGCCCTGGGCTCCAGCTCGTGGTTTCCTCTTGGCTTGCCTCCCACCATTTAGTAAGCCCCCCAGCAAGCTGCAAAGCCCCTGCGCAGGGTGCCAGCCGCCCCGGGAGGAGTGGGGGGAGGGGGGAGGGCGCCAAGGGCTACAGACAGAAAGCGTCCCCCTGTCCTGGGAGAAGGCGCAGGGTCTGGGGCGTCTGGGTCCTTCCAGAGCCACGGCCGGTGTGTAAAGAAGCTGTTGATACCATAGCCATGGTAGGTAATCCACATTGGATATCAATAAGGACCATGGGGATATTTAAAAGAGAGAAAAGTATATATATATATAAAATTATATACACATTTTATCGTACAGATTTTCATACCTTTTCTTCCTATTTGATACTGTAAGCCTCTCTAGGGCAGAGCTGCCTGGGAGTGTGGGTGGGAGTGGGACCACCGCCCGCACCTGGCTTCTCAAGTTGGCCGCTCGCCGCCCACCGCTGCCCTTGGGCCGCGCCCCAGCCGGGTGCCCCACGGGGTGGGCGGGCAGGCGGGCGGCCTGGGCTCTCCGAGCACCCGATCCCGCAGCCTCCACTGCCCGGGACCAGGCCTGGGAGACCAGCGTGATCCCTCCCCCTCCTCTCAGAGCGTTGAAATTTCATTGTCACAGTTTTAATATATGGATTTTTTAATTTAAGAAAACAGGCACAGCCCCCTGGCTGTGGGGGCTGGTTTCCCGTCCCCCGTGCTTCCGGCTCTCTCGCCGTCCGGGCGACAGGGCCCTGCGTAAGCCCCGCTCCCGTTTCCCGCACCTCTGGCCACTCAGCAGTTTCATTTCAATATTTATTTTTGTGCTGCTTTTATCATGATATAAATTATTGAGAAGAGACCCTATGTCGTGGCCCCTGTGGTGTGACGTGCGGCCCACGCCCGCCCGTCCCCTCCCGGCCACACCTAATTTATTGCTGTACATCTCTGCCGTGACGCTTTTGTACCTTTCAATAAAGAGTTTTCTGGTTTCACGTTGTCTTGCTGCACGGTTGGTGCTTTGGGCCAACCCTCCCTCCTTCCCCGGCCCGGAGGGCTGTGGGCCGCTGCATGCGCCCCCCCCCCCATCCTAGCCCCCGTGGCTGTAGCCCCCCTGGGGGCGGGGTCACCGTCGGATGCTGCTCGTGAGTGGGTCTCCAGGGCTGTGCGAGGAGGGCTCAGGCAGGTGGAGGCAGGCGGGCTCCCTTTCTGAGTGGTGGGTGGAGTTCCCGAGGCCCCTACTGCCCTGATCAGGAGCCCCTGTCGGTGGACGCGGCCCCCCCCTTCCCCGGGCGGCTCTCTTGGCTGGGGCTCTAAGGTGAGCTCGCAGCGGGTGGGAGAGATGGGGTCTGCCTGGGTCCGGGGGCAAAGCCAGTAAGCAGACTCTGCTGAAAGCCAGAGCCAGGGGCCCGGCCAACCTGGGCCTGCTGGCGGGGGAGGGGGTGCCCTGTCCTCGGGATGCTGCCCCCTTCTTACCCCACTGACCTTGGAGGGTCAGGTGGGTCAGCACTTGGCCTTGGCCTCTGAAGGAGGGTCAAGCTTGCAAGGAGGTGTGCTGCTTGTTGGGGGTTCTGAACACTGGCAGCCCTCCCGCCCCACCTCTGCCGGGCTGACCAGGGTGGCACCTTGTAACCAAGGGCCTGTGCTTCAGCGCCAGCCACTGGGCTTGAGCCCCACCCCCAGCTTCCGTGTGGCCTCCGCCGGCTCCTTCCCCCCAAGTCCCCGAGCTCCCTTCTGTGGAATCAGGTGCGGGGACGGACGCACTCGGCACGGCGCGGTCACTGTCACCCCGAGCTGCTCGCTCGCTGTCTTCCCCCAGCTGAGCAGACCCCCGCACCCCGGCCTGCTGCTCCCGGGAGCCCCCTGGGTGTGTCCCTGAGACCAGAGCTGGCAGCAGCCTCTGGGTGCAGGCTGGGGAGGCACAGACCCTGACCGGCTCTGGGCTCCAGGGAGGTTGTTAAAGGGTTCCTGCCCCCAGGCCGCTCAGCTGCTCTGGGGGCCGCCACCCTGCGGCTTGGACCGCTGGGGCCATTTCACAGGTGAGAACACCGAAGCCAGAGCATGTGGGTGAGACAACCGGCCTCCGTGGCCACCCCTGGCCCCACGCAGTGCGGCCTGGAATCCGGAGCCAGGTTTTTGTCAGAGACGGAGAGGTGGCCCGCGGTCCCCTCCTCGGAGCACCCACGCTTCCCCGTCAGCAGGGCCAGGCCCGTGAGGCCGGCAGCCCCTCTGACCTGCTCTGAGGCTCTGTCCCACCTGCAGGTGTGTTGTCCTCACTGCTTGACTTTGTTACGTCAGAAGAGCCTGGCCACGGGCAGAGGGGCCTGTGGGGCTGGGACCAGTGGGCAAGCAGCCCCTCTTGCCAGCTCCGTGACCTCAGCCAAGTGGCTCAACCTCCCTGGGCCCCGGCCACCCGCCCGGGGCTGTCGTGAGGATTGTGTGTGTGTGGCATTGCTGGCCCGGTCCTTGGCACACGGCGGGTGCTCCCAGAGCGCCAGGCCCGCCTGAGAGCACCCCAGGACCGCACGCTGTGTCGGGGTCTCCGGAAGGCGGCCCTGGCCCACATGCCCTCTGGGTACACAGCCTTGGGCAACTCAGGCCCCAAAGCAGGGCGCCTCCAGACGAGGGCCTTGGGGCAGCACCGCCTCCCCTGGCTTACTGCAGGGCCTCTGCCCTGCAGCCTCCAGAAAACCTCCCTCCTGGGTCAGCGGGTCTCTGGGGGCCCCGTGGCCGCTCACAAACCAGCTGACAGACGTGGGGGCCCGAGCTGGGCCTGCCAGCCGCAGAGTGCGCGGTAAGGCAGATGGGGGGCCTCCCAGCTGGCGGCAGGGAGGAGGCCGGCCTATCTTATCAGGCAGCTGGGCTGGGCCCTGGGAGAGGCCGCGGGCCTTGAGTCCCGTGCCCCAGGCCCAGGGAACAAGGGGACAGGGGTGACCCCACTCTGCCCTGGAAACCGTAGGCTGGTTCCGGCCCTGCTGAGTCTCTCTGAGACCCTCAGCGCCTTTCCCTCTCTCCCTGGGTGACGTGGGAGCCAGCGGCCGGGAGGCGTGGGAGGTCGTGGCTGGGTGGTGCCCGGGCCTTCCTGCCGCAGCGCTGCCAGCTCCGCACACCTGCCCACGGGCGCACCACCCGGCACCTTTCCCCGGCTCCCGCCCCACCCTACTGAGCGCCCCAGACACACTGGACGGACCAAGGCTCACAACCCGCTGCCGCCCCCTCCCCACGCGGGGCCCCCCAACGTCCAGGGCCCACCCTCATTCCCCCTGTCCTGTTCCACCTCCTGGGTCCCAGGCTCCCGGGCACCAGCCCCCTCCTCGGGCGGGGCTGGCACCGGGCCTTGAACTGGGGAAGCCAAGGCTCCGGACCGCACAGCCGTGCGCACGGCGGGGCAAGCCATTCCGGCTCTAGTCCGAGCTTGTCGCCTGCCCGCTCTCAGCTGCTACTGTGGCCCGCGGCCCCAGAGTGGACGGGGGCCCTCCCCGCTGCACCCAGACTTCGCACGATGGGTCTCATCTGTCCGCCTCACTGTGGTCCATTCATTAGGGCACTGACCCTGCAGGAACACAGGCCACTAGAATCACTAGAAAACCGAGGCTGTTTAGGCATAAATAAGCGCAGTTCACCAGGAAGCCAGAGCCGCCCACCGGTGGCCCCGGCCCCTCCCAGACTCCCAGCAGCCGCACCGGCCCTTCCTCCACGGGCCACCCCCCTCCTGCACTCTGCGGAGCCCTCCCGCCTGCAAGCCCCGCAGCTCCGGGCTGCCCAGCCCTGCCCGGGGGCTGTCCATCCAGGGAGGCCACCTGAGCCGACGGCCGAGTGAGCCTGGCAGGTCCCTGGGCTTGTCAGGTAGGCTCAGGTGCCCTCTTCTGAGGCCGAGGGCCCACCAGGCGATGGTGCGGCCCCGGGGCGCCTGGCAGGGCTACCAAGCGACCCGCTCCGCTGGCCAGAGGCGGGATGGGCAGTGGGCTCCACGGGCCTAGCAGGAGGCTCCCAGGAGAGGCCTGACCTTTGGCAAGACGGTCGGTGGGTGAGGGGCCCTGTCCTTTCCCAGCGGCCTGGACCACTGACCCCAGCCAGGCGGCCGCGGACCTCGGGGCCCCCCTACATCTCCTCCGCGGGGATCAGCATCCTCTTCTCCACGTTGCGGCTCTTCCTGCCCCCGCCGCAGCCACCATCCATGCCAGGGTGGGTGCTGGGCAAGGGGTCCCTGCCCTGGCCGGGTCCCGGGGCCTCGTGCGTGGCCTGCTGCGTGTACTGCTGGTAGGCGGGCGAGAAGTTGTGGATGGCGTCCTGCACGATGTCCTGCGGGCTCACGGTCTCCCTGAGGCCGCTGGAGATGCTCTGCATGGGCGCCGTGGGGGCTGGCGACAGGCAGCGGGTGGGCTGGGGTGCTCCCTGCGCCCCATCATCTCCCCCCGTGCACCCGGACCCCGGGACCTGACCCTGCTCCCCACCAGCCTCGGGGCTGCCCGGGGCCGGGGCTCCTGCATCTCCAGGCCCTGGCTTCGGCCCGCAGAGGGTGACTCCTAGGACCCCAGAATCCCAGCCCAACTTCTCCACCCCAGCCCAGCACTGGGGCTGTCCCAGCCCAGAACCCCTGCCAGGGGTGGCAGAGAGAGACCGCCGTGAGCTGGCCCCCATCTTCTCTCCGCCCTGCTGTGAACCCTTCACACCCTCGGCCACTCCAGGATGACCGGTCCAGGCTCAGGCCACCCCTACCCAAACGGGCCACTCTTTAGGGACACCAGCACCAGCCACCCCTTGGCCTCTCCGGTCAGGCTGGTCCAGGCACCTGGGTATGGTTGCTGGGACCCCCCAGGCTCAGGCGCTGCGCCAACCCCCTATCACCGAGGGACTCTGGGGGGCCCAAACATCAGGTCCAGCCCATCTCACTCAGAGTTCAGCCCGCCTGCCCGCCGGCCTGCCTGGTCTTTTCCCCCGGACCACGTGCACGTGAGGCACCTGTCTGGAGCTTGGGTCCTCCGTGGGGCCATCTCCCTGCCCATCAAGTCGACATTCCCAGGGCCCGTGGGCGAGACGGGGGAGAGGGACATGGTGCTGGGGGACCCGGGGAGGGCGGGGCTGGTCAGGCCCACCTCAGGCCCACCCTGTGATGGTCCGGGTGCACCAGCGCCACCTTCTCCACCCCCGCCCGGGGCTGGCGGGGCCCCGAGTACCTGGCGAGCGCTCTTTCTTCTCCGAGTACACCTGGCAGGGGAAGGCGTAGCGCAGGGCGACGGAGGCAAAGAACATCTCGATACAGATGGCGAGGTTCTGGTAGCCGGCGGCCACCGTGCCGGCCCCCACCCTGCTCCCCTCGATGACCTGGGCCTCAGGGAGGACCCCACACCTCTCCAGGATGGCCAGCAGCATCCCTGGGGGGTGGTGATGGCCACTCAGGTGCCTGCCCCGGACAGGAGGCTGGACTGCAGCCAGCCCCAGCCAAGAGTCCCCCTGAGGCCGGCCTCATGGGCTTGGCGGGGGTCTGCAGGGTCTGAGGTCCAGAGGGGCTGGGAGCCCCCAAAGCCGGGGCCTTGGCACAGCGGACATCCAAGAACTGCCCGAGCGCCTGTCCCGACCTCTCCCTGGCCCCACCCCTCACCGTCCCCTGAGAAGTGGGGGCTGGCGGTGCCCAGAGCCTGGCCCAGGGCCCACCGAGGACAGGGCTCCACCGCCCCCCGCATGGCCTCTCCCCCACACATCGGGCCAGACCTGCCGGGTGGGGAGCCCACCGTCTACCCCCCGCCAGGGGCTTGATGGCCTCCCGCTGAGAGGGCCGCCTGCTGACCCGGCTACAGCTGGGGGATCTCTCTGGGCTCCAGCCCCTGCCTCAGGAGCCCCACCCACCCTGCCAGAAAGAGAGGAAGATGACGGCCTTGATGGTGAGGAACTTGAGGACAGGCTCAAAGGGCTGCAGGAGCTCCCTGGTGGCGAAGTAGAAAAGGAACAGGGCGTAGAGGGCCAGGCTCACGGAGGAGTTGTAGATGAGGGTGACGTAGAGGTAACCGCTGTGGATGCTGGGGGCCAGAGCCAGGGCCGGTGGTGAGGGTGGGCCCACGCCCCCGTGCCCTCCTCACCCTCCAGCCGTGCCATCGGCCTGGGCCCCCAGCCTGGGCACGGGCAGTGGCGCAGACCTGGACCCTCCCTCCAGGGCCTGCAGATGGCACCCTAGGGGAGCGGCAGAGGAGCTGGTTGCAGGGCGTCGCCTCCAGATCAGGGGGGAGCCCTGCTGGCCCTCCCCTCTCTACCCTCCCAGGCACGGAACAGCCCCCTACGTCGTGGACCCACAATCGTGCGCGGGTGCTTCGTGTGCATGTCCACGGTATGAGCATGTGCACATGCTCACTGTGTCTTCCCATGTGAAAGCACGTGTGTCAGCACATGTGCATGTGCATGTGAGCGTGAGTGCGCGTGTGCACACGTGAGCATGCGTGCGCATGCGCGTGAGGAGTTCGTGTGGACCCAGGGCAGGGGCACGGGCCAGCGCAGAGCTTGGCTCCCTGGGCCCGAGCGCCCTTAAATCCACGCTTGCCCTCCAGTGGCCCTGCTGTGGGGTAGCGCTGGGGAAGGAGCCCATCGCTGCCCGGGCCGCGAAGCCCTGGAGTCCCCAGGGCACATGTGTGACAAGGGTCTGTTTGCCATGGCCTTGCCCCCGGCCCTTTCCCAGGAGGAGGAGGGGGAGGGGATTTGGCCCCTGCTGAGCCCTCTGCTGGGCCCTGCCTACCTCCCCCGTGCCCCCCAGGCCGGGCCCGCCCACCCGCTCCCCGCCCGCACGCCAGCCCGGCCTCACTTGAAGTCCCCGTCGTGGTATTTGCCGAACGCCTGCAGGACGATGGTGACCAAGGCCATGATGGGCTTCACAATGCAGAACTGCAACGTGGCCTGGGGGTGGGGGAGGAGAGTGAGGGGACGGGGGAGGGGCCGAGGAACCCCCAGCACACTGGGCGGTGAGGGGCGGTCAGGGGGTGGCTGGGAAGGGCCGGGCACTCACCTGCTTGCAGAAGCGCAGAAACCCGATGGAGTAGGACATGCCCCGAAGGCAGCAGGTGCCATAGAAGCAGCTGGGCCTGGGGTGAGGGAGTCCCTGAGGTGTGTCCCTGGAGGACACACCCCCAGACTGGCCTGGCTGCCCACCCTGGGCGTAGGGGTGCCTGGTGGGCTCTGGGGAGACGCTCACCGGATGGGTTTTCCCCGAATCTCAGCCATGATGGCACTCTCGCCCCCCAGGTACTGGAAACAGAGGCTCAGGAAGCTGTAAATGACAAAGGCTGCAGAGCAGGGGTGTGGGCAGTGAGCCTGGGCGGTCCACGAGGGCACCCGGCCTGCACGAAGGCTCCCTGACCGCTCAGAACTCCTTGGCGCCCATTTCCTGGAAGACGGCTGGGGTTCAGCTCACGCAGCAGGACCCACTCCTCACGGGGGCTCCCGGCCGGGTTCTGGGACCACACGCCATCCCTGGTGGGGGTGGGGCCTGCAGCAGTCACGGCAGCTCTGACGCCCCCCACCCCGTCTGGGGCCCGTTCCCCCCGCAGGCTCTGGGCAGGCCCAGCTGCAGTGTCGCCCCCAGCTTGGGAGCCTGGGAGTCTTGTATCGTTAGCGCCGCTGATCCCGACTGTCCCGCAGGGGCCTCGCTAAGCCAGACTCAGGCCTGGAGGGTGGGGTGCCCCGGGGCAGGCGGGGGGAGTGCAGGCGCCTGGGAGCCCCTCACTCGGCTCCCCCTGCCAGCCCAGCTTGGGGCCGCTCTGGGCCCCGGGGAGCCAGCTGTGCTCACCTTCGTAGCAATCCCGCACGGAGTCAAAGTAGACGTAGTGCTGGTGGCCCCCCAGGAGGAGGAGGCTGAGCCAGGAGTCGAAGGCGTAGATGGGGACGATGAAGAGCAGGCGGATGATGTGGCGCTGCTCGCTGGGGACGGTGTAGGAGCGCAGGTGCAGGTAGATCTGGGCGGGCGGAGCAAGGCAGGCCTGGGGGACATGGCCCACCCGCCACCCAAGCGGGAGGAAGCAGAGCGAACCTCCCTGGGCCCTGCCCTTAGCGGACACTCCGCACTGGGAACGTGCATTCACTCACGTGCTCATTCATTCATTCATTCATTCAACGAGAATTTCCCCTGGGGCAGGGGGATGGGTGGCAGTCACGGCCCCCTCGTGGACACGACTGGTCTGGAGAGCAGTTTGGCATTTTGACACGGAGGCATTAAAAGGGCTGATACCCTTTGACCCTTTCTAGGGATTTATCCCACGGAACAGATTTATTCAGAAACAAAAGTAGGATTTGCGTTCAAGGACGTTCGTTCGTCGTAGGGACACACACGAGACCCAGCACGGTGGTGGGGCCCGTGACCGAGATGCAGCCATGCAGAGGGCTACCCTACAGCCCCGAATCGCCAACGTGGGGAGACGCTCCGATAGAACGCAACCGGTCACATCAGGATGACAAACCGAGCAGGACCCAGGTGTGTGAAAAAGCAGGGTAAAAATGAAGGGAAAGACATCCCTGGACAAAAGGAAAAGATGGGTGGTTCTCACGTTTATCTGTATGCCTTCCTAGATCGTCCACATTTTCTACGAGGACAAAAAAAAAAACAGTGACAGGGTCTTTGGAAGGAAGAGGCCCGGGGGGGCCGGGCAAACAGGTAGCTGGCTGTAGTCCCAAGCAACTCTGGGAGGCTTCCCGGAAGAGGTGCCATGAGAGGAGGTGGAGAGAGGGCAGGCAGAGGGCAGGCTGTGTGCAGAGACCCAGCTTCTTAGGGCCCAGCACGGGGAGTGGCGGGGGCAGCCTGGCGTCAGAGTCAGGCTCCTTATCAGCCACTCCCTCCCCAGCTGGTGCGGCAGAAGGGCACGGCCTGACCAGCTATCAGGAGACGGACTTCTGCTCCTGGGCTGGCACTACCTGGCTGGGGGCCTTGGCAAGCCACTGTTCTCTCTGTCCTTGGTTCCCTGTCTTTAAAGTGAGGGTCCAGTCTCTCTGTCCCATTGGGCTCTGAATGGGTGGGGAGGGTGGGACTCCTCCATGGGAGTGCGGGTGGGGGCGGGGAGGAGGGTGAGGCCTGGGAAGTGCCACCCACGGGGTCTCCATCAGCCCCGTCCAGGCTGTGGGCTGCCCAGGACGCTGGGCTCCAAACACACGTGCCCAGCTGGCACCCAGAATTACAAAAGGTCAGGGCAGGAGACAGAGGACAAAGCCAAGGCCCAGACTGTGGCTGGAACTGGCCTGGACCCAGGGCGTTGGGTGCCCGTCCCCCTTGCTGCTCCTTGTCCCACAAATCACAGCCGACACCAGACCTAAAGCCATTCTGCCACCAGGGAGGAAGGCACGGCTTCCCTGCAGATGCAAATGCACCACCCCCCTGTCCGGTCTACCTGTCCAGATGCTCCAGGGCAGCTTGGTAAGACTCAGGGCAAATGCTGCCTCCTCCAGGAAGGCCTCCCGGATGGCCCCAACAGGAAGGGACCTCCTCTTCCTGCCGCTCTCAGCTGCACCTGGCCCACTAATATACTTGCCGTGTCTCCCTTATAGTCTGGTTATTTGAGGCCACACCTGGACACGCACCACACGGCAGGCGGCTCTCACTGAGAGGGTATCTGCCGCCACCGCCCTGCCTCGGAGGCCTCTGGCCACCTGCTTCCCTGCCAGCCAGTCTCCTGACCGCCCCCTGCCCCTGGCTCACCCCGCCAACCCAGTCCCTACGACAATGCCAGCCGAGTCATCCTACGGGGCCGCTCTGCTCTCAGCTCCCCCCAGCGACAGCCTCCCCCCACTCCCCAGCAGCCCCGGGCTGAAGGCC
This sequence comes from Balaenoptera borealis, assembly GCF_965194805.1. NCBI lineage: Eukaryota > Metazoa > Chordata > Mammalia > Artiodactyla > Balaenopteridae > Balaenoptera > Balaenoptera borealis. The sequence goes on along the minus strand of NC_138872.1, from coordinate 88,024,526 downwards.
GAACTCCCGCGAGATGTCGGAGCCCCTCCTACGGGTCCCAGGTGCCTCCAGCCCAGGCAGCCCTCTCCCCCCGGCTCTGCTCGTGTCTCTCCGGTGCAGTCCTGGGCTCCCGAGCCCCTCCGCTGCCTGAGATACGCGGGACCCCACTGCCCAGCCCTGCACTCGGGCACCACCTCCTGTCACCCGCTCCCTGGCTCCTGCTGCCAGGCCTGGCGCCGCTGCGTCGGCGGGCTGCCTGTCTCCCCAGCTCTGGGCCCCTCCAGCCAAGCTCTGACCCTGCTTCCACTGCCGGAGCCTGGTCTCGCTCCTCACAGAGCCACGTCCCAGCCTCACCAGCTTTCCCGGGGGATGCTGCACCTCTGGAGGGGAAGGACCTTTCTGCTCCCGGCTGCGTGAGCCTGGGAAAGACCCCGGCCTCTCCCAGCCTCAGTCTTCTCGTCCGTGAAAGGGGACAGTACTGCTGACCTCAGCGAACAGGCTGAGGGGCCAACGAAATGCCCCGGGGGAAGGGCCTGGCGCCCGGCTGGAGCTCTTCACTCTGCCTGGAAGAGGCCGCCCACCTTCGGGCCCAGCTCTCTCCCTCCCCTGCCCCCTCCCCTGGCCCGATGCTGCCTCCGCGAGCCCCTGGGCCTCTGGCCCGAAGGCCTCCGAGGTCTACACCCAGGCCATCGCTCGTGGACCCACAGCCCCAGTAGGGTCGGCCAGGGCCAGGCTGAGCTGTGGCTCACGGAGAGTGGGTCCCAAGGGAGCGCGCAGGGGAGGGCTCACCTGGTGGCCGGTGAGCACCAGGGCGGTCCACACGAAGACGCCCGAGACGCCGCGGGCCAGCGCCGTGGTGAGGAAGAGCTGGGAGGTGCCCTGGGAGCTGTTCCCCACGCGGTCCACCTGCGGCCTGGCGGGCACGGCCCGCGGGGGGGCTCCCAGGGGCCCCGAGGCATTAGTCATCTGCAGAGGCGAGGCAGGACGCAGATGGGGGAGGAGGGAGGGCAAAGGTGCACCCAGACGCTGGAAGCAGCCCCAGTGCCTGTGAGGGGGAGAGAGCGGGGCAGGGACGGGGAGGCCGTGCTGAGCAGGGCACGCTGGGCTTCGGCCACCGTCCCTCCCGTGGGGGTTCCAGCCCGACCTTGCTGCCCGCTTGCCTGGGCTCTGGGCAGCCCTCTGTGTGCAGGGACCCAGGTCCAAGGCCCGGGCCTGGGCGCCCTCTTCCCCAGGGTCAGCCACCTGGGTGCAGACACCAGCTGCCTGACTGTGTCCTGGGGCAGTCGGTCCCCACCTCTGGTGTCCCGGGCTTGAGGGGAGCCTGCTTTTCAGGGGCCAAAGACATCTGAGAAAGTCGGGGAGCCCCCGGTGCCCTGCCTGCCCGGGGTGGAGTCCGGGAAGCAGGCCAGACTGGCACAGCCGCAGCAGCAGACGGGGTGGGGAGGCGCCCTGCACCCACCGGGCCTGCCTAACCGCCTGGCGCCCAGCTTGGCCAAGGCCCCTGGCCACCCTAGCCCGCTTGCCAGCCCTGGGTGCCCTGTTCTCCAGCTGCTCGTAACCCACTGGGGTGCTGGGCGCCTCCCGCCTCCCTCCAGACCTGGTCACAGGGTCCGGCACCTACCTCTCAGTCAGGAAGCTCCTGGGCCAGTCCTGGGAGGCCCGGCCTCCAGGGAAGCCTGGCTGGTCATTTGTGTGGCCACATGGCCCCCATGGGCAGCCCCAGCGGGGGTGGGACCAGGCTACCTTCTGGAGGCTGGGCCAGGCGTGGGGACGGGCGGCCAGCACTCAACTCCCGGGTGGCCCACCAGAGCCTCTGGCTGCAGGGAGGTGCCCAGGCGGAGGGGAGGAGCGGAGGGCTGTTCCCTCCCCCTTTGACACTCTATCCCTCCCCCGGCTGTTTGCTGAGGCAGCTGGCTCCCAGGAACCTGCCTGCCGCCAGGTGCCCTCACCTGCCTGCGCCAGAAGGCCAGGCAGCTGCTGCCTGGGCCTGAGATGGGGGAGGGGTCTGCGGTGGGCCAGGGTGGGCTGTGTGCGTAATGGGTACGGGCTTCCAGTTGGGGTGATGAAAGTTCTGGAAGGAGATAGAGGTGGCAGTTGCATGACATTGAGGGTGTATTAAGTGCCACTTTAAAACAGGTAAATTTATTATGAGAATTTCACCTTGGTTAAAAAGGCCCCCGTCCCCAAGAGGTGCATTGGAAACATTTCTGTTTTTTTCTGCCAGGGGGCGGGGGGGGGGGTGGTGGGGAGGATGGGGTGTGGGTGAGTCACAGACAGGCCACTGGGCTCACCCACCCCCAGGCTCCTGAAGGAGCCGGCAGGGTGGGGGACCTCAGCCGTCTGCCACCCTGGGTACGGGGACTAAGTGCCCACACGGTCCTGTCCTTGGTGCCGCCCGACCCTCCCTGCGGCCCTGGGCCGTGGGGTCAAGGACACTTTCAGAGGTGGGAGTCGGGGGCTCCCACGTGTCCAGGGTCCCCCAAGGGTACAGGAGGGTCTTGGGGGAGGCTGCCAGCCCCTCGGACACACCGCCCCGTTCCCCCACCCCTCCGCCCACACCGCCCCCCTGGGGAGTCCCCCAGACACGCCCTGAGGCCCCCATCCTGACTCAGGTAGAGCCCCGGGACCTGGCCCGACTCCCCTCACGGCCTCCTCCGGTGCCGACTCTCCTCCCGCCTCTCAGATGTCACCTCCTCTCTCTCTTCACCTCTTTAAATTCCACAGGCGCGTCGGGAACCCCGCTCCTTGCTCAGCCCACGCCCAGGGCGCCGGTGTCCTCCGCGTGGGCTCCCACTTGGCCCAGCAGGGCTGGCCGGTGTGGCCTGGCCCTTCTCCAGCCGACAAGGGTTCCTGCGAGCCACGCGCCCGCCCCCGAGCCCCGCCTGCCCACGGCGCCCGGACCTGCGGCGCTGTCCGCTCGGCTGCATTTTACAAACCTGGGGCTCTCCTTCCTTCTCTGGCTTCCTGACCAGGTCGCTCCAGAGGCAGCCCCGGCGCTCAGCCCTTCGCCTGCCCCTGCTCTCTGGCCACCTGGGCACGCCCCTGCACCTCGCTGGGGCTCTGCTTTCTCATCGGCAAACGTGAGTTTAGGGTCTGCCAGCCCCTGCCTGGGGTACGGCATTCAGGTCCCTGCAATCCCTGGGGACCTGGGACAGCACCCCCTTGCCTTCCCCCTAGCCCTAGACCCCAGACCCCGAGCAGGGCCACATACCAGGCGCGGCCGGGCGCAGCAGAGGCCCAGGGTGGGTGAGGTGTGCTTCACCCGCTTAGAGGGCACGACTGACATGGGTACCGGGTCTGGGGGAGCGAGGGACTCAGCACCCCGGTCCTGGGAGGGGTCGGGGAGAGGCTGACCCAGCGGCCACCCACGGGGCTCTCTGGCCAAACGAGGCCCCACCCCTGGCGGCTGCTCTCACAGCCGGCACCCACTCTGGAGAGGCGGCCTGGCCGGCCGGGCCTGATTTCCCTGCCCGGGGCTGGACACTGACCAAGCCTCTCGCAGGACAGACCTGCCCGCCCAGATGCGGGCGGCCGGCGCCTCTGACCGCTGTTTACCGTGACCAGGTGACTGGGCCCTGGGCAGCTCCTGGCCGAGCTGTGGGGTGGCCGAGGAGCCGCGGGCCAGTCACGGACCTCAACGCCCCCCTCCCGACACCTGCCCTTCACCCCAGGGACCTAATGGCCTCAGTGTGGCACCAAACCTCCTTCCAGCCTCCCCCACTGTGCCAGCCCCCCTTCTAGGCCGGCCTGCCATTTCCGGTGGCACACGGCTACTCTCCCACGGGGGACAGGCTCTCCCCTCCCGCTTTCCCTGAGCCCAGGCCCTTCCAGCTCTGAGCTGCCCGCTCTGGGCTGGCAGAGACGGGGGCTGGAGGGCAGGGTGGTGGGAGGCGTCCTGACACGCCCCCTTCCCAGGCCGGCCCACCAGGGAGTGGCAGATGGGATTTGGCCCTGGGCTTTGGTGGCGGCCCACACAATGGCCACTGACTCAGCTAATGCCACCACAGCCTGGGCCGGGGTGACTGCAGAGGCCCCCAGCACGCCCCTGCAGCCTGTTGGTGATGAGTCCCGGCCGGGCCACCCGCCAGCCTGGGGACCCCCGAGCCACTCCTCCCCTTCCTCTGGGCCTCCGGGGCCGGGGGGGCTGAGGGTCCTTCCAGCTCTAGTTTGGGGGCAATTTGGGAAGCTGTGCCTCCCCGTGTCCAAGGTGCTGGCCCCTCTGGGCAGGGCACTGGGCCCCAAAGCCGGGCAGGAGCAGGGCCCTGGGTCCGACACGAGGGCTGGGACCCTGGCCTGGTCTCTCACCGTGTCTGTGACTTAGGGCCAACCGTGGGCCTCTCTGAGCGTCAGCTTCCGCGGGTGACGGACGGCTGTGTGCAGCAGGTCAGCCCTGGTAAGAGCGGGGACCCGGGAGGCTTTGCCCACTCCTCCCACAGGCTGCTGGCGCTGGGGGCTAGGCGCGGGGTGCCGCCAGCCTCGGGCACGCGGGTGGCCTTCCTCTACTTCTGGGCTGCCGGGCCCACCAGCCCTGCCCTGCAGCCCAGCGGGGCCCACACGGGGCCTCGGAGTCCTTCTCTCTTCTTTCCGTAGGCCTCCCATCCTCTGTCCTGCCCATGCCCGGCCGAGCCCCTCCCCAGGCCTGTTGCCTCGGTCCCCAGGGAGAGCCTGTGACTCCCCAGGGCCTGTCCGTACCTGCCCGCTGCCCCAGAGCAAGCTGCCCCAGCCCTGGGGGGCACCCTTCCGTGAGGACCTGGGGCAGGGGTGCCGACCTGGGCCTGGCCCGGCTGGGCTGGCCTGAGACCCTTTTTGGTCACCAGGTGGCATCCTGGGGCCTGGCAGGGGGCACGGCCTCTGGGGTTGAGACGGGGTGGGGACGGAGCAGCTGTGAGTCTCAGAATTTCAGGGTGTGGGCGCTTCTCTCCAGAGGTGCACGGGGCCCCAGCCCGGACACCACACCTCTCTTGTGGGTGCGCGTGCACACACACACACACGTGTACACACAGGCGTACACACACACATAGCTCACCTCCCTGGTGGCTCCCTCGGCCATCTGGCCAGGCCCCTGGGGCAGGTCTGTCGCAGGTCTCCAGGCCTGAGGAGGCGACCGGGGTTGTCCGGCCCCGCCGCCGGGCCTCCAGGACTCTGCTGTGCCTCCTCACAGCAGCCTGGGTCAGTCTGATACGATTGCTCCTGGCAAAGCGCTGGCCTTGCCCCAGACCCAGAAAACCCCTCCCTGCCGCCTGCCCCACCCGCCCTGCCAGGCCGGCCCTACCTGCCCAGGTAGCCCGGCCACACCCTCTGCTATGCCCTGCCCAGATTCGGGACCAGCCGTCCCTCCCACCCACCGTCCAGCCGGCTGTCGAGTCTCCGACATCCAGGCGTGGATCTTGTCTGGACCACTGACCAGGTGTGGTTCTGGGTGCTCCATCTCCCTGGCCCATCTGTGTAGGTGGGGGGGGGGGGTCCCACGCCCACTTCATGGTGCAACGAGGGTTAAACAGGGTGATGCAGCATCCGCCGCGCACGGAGCTGGGATGTCCACCCCCCACCCCGTCCCGTTCACGCTGCTCCGTTCTCCTTTCTCTGGTCCCTTCGCCCCTTGATGCCCCACATCGGGGAGCGCCCTCCTGCCCGTTCGCTCCCCCACCTCCCCCGTGCTCCGGCGCCCCCCGTCTTCCCACAGTCCTTCTGGAATTTACGAGTCCCCACACAAGACCGGGGTTGCCCCCTGCTTCCGGCTGTGATTACGAAACCCCGACGACAGTGCCTCTGCCTGCTCTGAATTCGTTCTGATCCATCCGGCCACTCTCATCAGCTACCCGGCACCCGCCCCTGACGTCCGATTTCACTCCAAGGCGCTAAATGAAACAGCCGACGCCAGCTTATCCAGCTGGGCCCCGCGGTCACTGCCTTATTCCGTGGGTTATTTGTCATAATTGGTTCAGGTGGATCCAGGGCTCTGTCAAACCCCGGATAAGCTGCTCAGACTGGTAACCATGGGTGGCCGCCCTCCTGGCCTCTCTTGACCGCCAAGGGTACCCACTGGCCCTTGACTCTGAACTGTAGCCACAGGCCCATGTCCACTTAGGAAAAGGGAGCTAGAGGGAGGGGAACTTGGGGTTCTCTACTTGTAGCTCAGCAGGAAACCGTGTCGGATGAATCATACCACGTTGGTCCAAGGGCATGGCCTTGAAAAAGGGAAACTCATCCACCAGTCTGTGCCGCAGGGGCTGGCAAATCAGCTCCACGTTCGTTATTTACATTTGGCCATAAATTGCTGGAAGTTGTAATTACAGTTTGATCTCTGGGTAAGCACCATATTCAGCCTTTCCATCTAAAGGAATAACAATTTCCACAAAGCCGACAGCTCTGCCTGCGGAAACTGCGGCTTTATAGACCTCTTTATTGGAGAATGTATCTCTCCTCCTGAATTATAGCAGCTGGGAGCAGAGCAACGCGGAAAGCAAAGGGCCAAATGCCTTTTCACAGGAGTCACATGTCTTGATTTATAAGGCAGAGCAGAGCAGTGAGGCACTGGCTTCAGTGACGGAAGCCTTTGGTCTCAGCCTGTATTCTTTAATAGCTACCGGACAGCCTCGGGCAGCTGTGAATAAGTGCCACTCGGGAAGGCGCTGGGGACCCTGGTTTCAATTATACGTCAGTTGCCCCACCATGTTCCAGGCGGGCAACCGTGGGACTGTGCCAGTAACAGGGGCTCAGGTGTGTTTACATCCTGGGGCCACCACTGATCACCTGGGGGTCTGAGCGACTCGCCCTGTCCTGCTGAGCCTCCATTTTCCCCACTGCCTACCTGCCTCTTAAGGGCAGTCATAAGGACTCAGATGGTGTGTGCACTGCCAGGGCCTGGCTCGCAGGAGGCCCCCACACGGAGGCTGAATCAGAGCCAGGCAGAAGCACGGAGGCAAGTCTGCCTTCAGTGTTGACGAGGCGGACGGCCCACTCCTTAGAGAAAGGGGTCCAAAAATGAGTGTCAGTGAGGGCCCGGGTGACGGGGGACCAGCGTGGACTCCAGGCTCTCTGCCCACTTGCAACCCCAGCCCTGCGGCTCGGGGGCAGACACGCCTCAGTCTCCTCATCTGACATGTAGATGAGAGCAGTGGCCTCACGGGGTTGTCGTGAGGATTGAACGCGTTACCACGGCTGCATGAAGGGCTCACCCCAGACCCCACCAATAGGCAGCGTGAGCCCGTCCTGTCGTTGTGCACTTAGGGGCCAAATCAGAAAACCAGAGCTGCCAATCTGAACTTAGCCCCAAGGTGGAGCCCGACCCATGGTTCAGGTTCTCCGCTGGTCAAGCGAGAGAAGCACGTTTCCACGGACAAACACATCTGACTGTTAGATGAGGGGTGTACATAATTACAGGCTGATTCTGAGCAAGGAGGCTCCTGCCCGGTGGTGCTCCAGTGTCATCGGACGGTGCCCTGCCCTTGCCCCCAGCCCAGGCGCCGGTTCTCCAGGGGCTGCCTGCCCCCTGGACCTGCTGACGCCCCGCACATCTCCTTTACTCCACAGTGCCTGTGTCCCCAAACCTGCCATGACCTGTGTCACCTTTGGGGTCCTCACACGTGCATGGACAGGGCCTTCCCTTCTTCTCCAGTTGGTCAGCTGCTTTCTGGCCTTTAAAACTAGTGTCCTCCGGGCCCTCCCAGTGCAGACGCCAGGTGGGACCTTCTCAGGAGAAAGACTGCACTGAGAGCAAGCAGGGAGGGAGGGGCAAGGCTGTGGAGACGTCACACCGCAGTCCCCGAGCCAGATTTGGCCACCGAGGAGCCCCGTGTCTCCCGGGGTGGGTCTGCCTGTTTCCCCTGGTCGGGGGTCGGGTCCTGGGCCCCTCAGGCTCCCCGCACAGGAGCCTGCTCGAGCACCAGCACCCCCTCTGGGGAGTCTGGCGGATCCCGTGTGACTCCCTGGCCCTTCTGATGCTGAGGGCGCCTGGTCACCCCGTGAGCCTGGTGTGCACCTGTGGGTTTACCCGACTGTCCCCAGAGGGGACGCGAGCTCTGCAGGCTGACGGTTCTCCCCTGGGAGTCTGCTGAGGCAATGAGCCCTTGAAGACAGCTTTCCTCCGTCCCACCTTCAACAAACTCACGAAGTTCTTTTCAAGTTGGACCAGCAGTGCAGCCTCTCCCATCACCTGTCCTCAGCAGGGGTTTCTAAAATCAGACTCAGGATTCCAGAGGCTTTTGGTTCCAAGAAAACCAAATTAAAACATCCCTTTCTAATCTCATAAACACTCGGATCCACCCCCGGTGTTCCCCGGAAGGGCGTCCTGGCTGCCCACTCCGTTTCAGGATCCCAGCTGGTCTCTGCTTCCAGACCCCGGCTCTCACCTCAACTCTCCTGCTGCCCCTATTTTCTAACGAGACTAAGAGTCAAACGGCACAAAGATTTACTGGTCTGGTCTCTGGTACGATCAGTGACCCAGGTCACCACATCTGAAGGGATGAGGGACCCCAGGTGGGTCCCAGGCCTGGGCACCTACGGGCCGTCTTCCATGGCAGACACGCTGTCCTGAGGCCAAGCCTCGCCTCACGCTCCCACCTAACCTCGGGATACCTCCAAAGGGCAAACCCAGCCTGACTTGCAAGCCTTCAGTGGCTCCTCGCAGAGCTCAGGATCAAGTCCCAAGGGCTCGGCACACACAGAAGGCCCTGCCACCTGTCCCCAGCCCTCGGGCTTCACGTGCAGCCGGCCCCCAACACCCTACAGTCTGTGCTTCTCCCGCCTCCTGGCCTTTGCTAGACACACCCTCCTCCCGCGTCAGGATCCCCTCGCCACGGAGCCTTCCCTGGGCAGCGGGGCGCTGCCTGGTCTGCCCCACGCGGGCCCTCCCCGCTCACCCTGTGCCCGTGGGGTGATGCACGTCTGCCCCCAGCCTTCAAGGACGTGGCTCCGGAGGCTAGGGTACCAGCACACAGTGAGACCTCGAGCAGTGTCTGTGGAACGGAAGGCTCAGAGAAGTCACGGGAAGAGGGGCAGGATGAGGGCGCCAGCAAAGCCGGCTCCTGGGAGCCGTCCCACAGTGTGAACCTCAGGCCGAGTTTTCACCAAACAGGTTTTCTTCCCCACTATGGTTCACTACAGTGAACATACACTGTGTGCCTGAAGTTTGGCAGCGCTGTTAAGAAGGACAGTGAAGTATTTTGGGATGTGCATTTACTTTTAATAAAAAAAAAATTTCCCCCAACAATTCATCTGCACACTGAGGGCCATGACTCGTTCCGTCAATTCTCAACCATGTGCAACTGTGTGGACCCAGGGAGGACCGCTCACAACACCCCAGGACACATTCCACGCCCTCCCTCCACAGGTGAGGTCAGCCCCCAAACCAAAGTGGGCCCGAGACGTGCATGTTTCTTCCAGCTTCAAGGACCAAAGCCAGATAAAGCCCCTCCTTCTGACTGAGGGAGGGTCTTCAAATCCTTGACAGGGTGTCTGAGTCGCCGTGTGGCCCTGCTGGACGGCACGGGTGGTTACTCCGTGGTCACCACACCTGGCACGTCCGGATCTCCTCCTTCAAGGCCGTCACCCCCTCCAGGCTCTTGTCCTTCACGGCTAGGGCGAGAAGGACTGCTCTGTTGCCAGCTTCCTGAGACACAAACGCCACCAGATTCTTTGCGAAGACATGGATGAGAGGCTGGCGAAGGCAAGGAGAGACCACTTTAACTGCAAGAAACCTGTTTTCTTCTTAATGCCTTCACTGAGTACCCCTGAGGGACCCAGAAGGGCTTCCCGCAGCACCATTAAAGCACCACCCGGCAAGTCCAGCGCGACAGTGATTCAGATTCAACGAGACTCTCCAGACACTCCAGTCATAAACACACTGCTAAAGAGCGTCATTAGATTTGTCTCCTCGGTGTTTTCTGGCTCCTGTCTCTTCCAGCTATCTTTACTCTGGAAAGACCCATGTGGGTCTGCAGAGGTGGGAAACCCTGTCAAATGTCACAGGTGGTCTTCCCTGAGCGGAGTAGGCACTCATCACCATAACGTGCTATGACCGGGTCAAAATGAGGGGAGGCCTGCATTACAGAAACAACTCCTCCGGGAGCGGCAGCCACCAAGGGCAGGCGGATGCCCTCGAATGCACGGAGCCTCCGGAAAATGCTGTCTTGGGCTGGAGGCGGGTCTCGCCTGCCAGACGCTCCACATCCGTACAGACAAATTACAGGCACCGGGAGCCCTTCCCGACCACTTTACCTCGTCCTGCCCGAGAAGGACTTTCGTGGTCAGCACGGGCTTGCCGACGTCACTGGTCACATTGCTGGGTTCCAGGGAGACCAGGGTACCCATCTTCCCGAACTGGGTCACCACCACCAGGATGTGAGTGCTGAAGGCTGTACAGACCACCTGGGTGGGGACCCCACACACCACTGCAGTCTTCTCTTTCGATATCACCAATGGCTTACCTTCCATAGCTGGGACTGCTCGATGGCACCTTCAGTTTACGTTAAAAAGAGAGAGAAAAAAAAAAAAGAGTCAATCGATCAATGGCAGGTAGCCCTGAGGCTCCAAGAATAAGCATTATCGGGCATTAAAACAGAAACACAAGTGGGCCCATTCAAAAGCCTGTGCCTGTTCATCCATACAGGCTTCATTCGCCCGCAACTTTCTGGATCCCTTGACTAGACACATACGTATATACAGACAGGCGAGACGTCAAAATACACTTTCGCCTCTGGAGGCAGGTGAGGACTCCCCTTCCCCACGCGTCGGCCCCCGCCGTCCTGCATCACTGTGACCCCCACCGCATCCCAACGGCTCTCATTTGAGTCTTGGGGGCCTCAGTCATGCCATCGCGCGGGGGTGGGGGGGAAGTAAGCGCCGCAGGTGCAGAAACCCGGCGGAGCGGGTGGCGGCGCCCGCGTCGCCCCTCTAGGGCGCCCACTGAGGTTTCGTTTTCTGCGTTTGGGGAAACCATCGGTCCCACGGGAGAAGCAGCACCCCCAGCAAGGCGGAGGGCGGAGGGCAGAGGGCGGCTGGAGCCGCCCGGGGCCCGTGGGGACGCCCACGCTCTCCGCCCCCGTCCGGCCCTGCCGGATCCCCAGCAGCCCCGCCGCCCACCATGCTGCCCGCGCTCACCGCGCCGCGCCCGGAAGTGACGCGCGTGGGCAATGGAGGCCCGCCCCCGGACAAACCCCGCCCATCGAGCGGCAGGCCTGCGCGCTCGCTCCGCCGCCCCCCCGGAAGTGCAGCCCGCAGGGCTTCCGGTCCCGCCGGCGGCTTCCGGGCCCTGGGCTGCGGGGTTCCGTGCTGCGGGGCAGGGACGGTCCCGGCGCCGTGTTTGCGGGAAGGAGCTGCACCCCCCCCCGCCCCCCCCAACCTGCCGGCCTGTGGCTTCTCCAGAAGGGGGTCCTCGGACCTTCCTGCCGGGGACCCTGCAGCTCTTTGGTTGGGGAACCTCAGGAGTGGGGTCTCGGGCCCCTTGGCCGTGGGCTCCAGGACCCTCACAGAAGCACAGGGAGCTGAGAGAGAAAAGCAGGGCGGGAGGGCAGTTAAAGCGCTGAAAACACTCCACTCAGGACCGTTGACATAGGGCACAGGAGACCTCAGTGTGGGACCCACCGGGCTCATCCCCAAATACCGTGTGGACTGAAAAAACAATGCACGACCTAAAAGTTGAGAGTTATGTTTTATTCGGTGGACAAAACTGAGGACTTAAGACCGGGACACAGCATCTCACATAACTCAGGGACTGATCTGAAGAGGTAAGGGAGGATCCAGGATACATAGGGGCTTTTACAACAAACACCGGGTAGTCGGAACGTCGCAAGACACTGTTCATTAAAGAAAACCAGACACCTCGAGTTAAGGAATTTAGTGCTTTTCTATGTATGGGGAGATGCCAGAGTCTGGGCTCACTGAAATCATTCCTTTGACGTGCACCTCAGCTCTCTGGGGCCAGTATCCTTCGCTTTCCATACTGAGGAGTCCCCTCAGGGTGCAGCGTCCACGGGCTGTGACGGGATGGCTTGTAGGTTGCAACATCCTTTGTTTACTGTTATGGCAGGTGACGTTTTTCACTTAAAACCGCAGGGGCCAGTGGGAATTTACAGCCAAGGAGCAGCATTAGGTCAGTGGGTGGGAAATTACTAAGAGGAAACATCAGGGGTTGGGGGTTTCTAGCCAAGGAAACCTAGCAGGATTCTTGCTGAAGGCAGGCCGGGGCGGTATCAGACCACCTGGGGGTCGGTGGGGGATGAGGAACTGATCCGACCTGGGGGGGAGGGTATCAGATATGGAGGATGGGGGGGCAGTTCTTGCTAAAATTGGAAAATGCAGAAGTCCAAAAAGTGGAGGCCTGGTTGAAAAGAAGTGCAGGGAGTAGAGTTTGGTGTAGGAGAGAATCTTTGTCAGCGTCCCCTGCCTGGCGGTAACAAAGGCGTTTTAACCGCTCTAGGCAGTGCCAGGGGCCTCTGCCCTCAGAAGCCCATCTGGGATATCCTCCCATGTCCAGGGGCATAATAAGAATAGCTAACATTTATTTGGCACTTAGTACGTGCCAGGCGTTCTAAGTGCTTTTTTTTTTTAATTTATTTATTTTATTTATTTATATTTGGGGCTGCGTTGGGTCTTCCTTGCTGCGCACGGGCTTTCTCTAGTTGCGGCGAGCGGGGGCTACTCTTCGTTGCGGTGCGTGGGCTTCTCATTGCGGTGGCTTCTCTTGTTGCGGAGCACGGGCTCTAAACATGTGGACTTCAGTAGTTGCAGCACGCGGGCTCAGTAGTTGTGGCGCACGGGCTTAGTTGCTCCGCGGCATGTGGGATCTTCCCGGACCAGGGCTCGAACCCGTGTCCCCTGCACTGGCAGGCGGATTCTTAACCACTTCGCCACCAGGGAAGCCGCTAAGTGCTTTCTCTATGGTAACTCATTTAATCTTAACATCCCCATTAAGTAGAGTTGTTATTATCCCGGTTTTATAGACAAGATGTTCAGGTTCAAAGAACTTGCCCAAGGTCACAAAGCTGATAAGGGCTGGATCTGGGCTTCGGACCTTTACCCTTAATTACTGGTCCCGCACGCAGCTCGCATGTCCGGGTAAAGGGGAAGACGGGCAGTGCTGCCCTGGAGCGGGATGATTTCTGGTTCCTCCCAGGGATTCTGAGAGCGCCCCCAGCCCCCCGCATATCTTCCCTCTCTCCACGCTGGAAGTGGTATTGGCAGGGTGGGGAGCCTTGTCTGATGCTGCAGTAATTTGAGCCTCGAGGCTCTTCCTGAGGGGATGAACACCCTTCAAAACCGCACACTCAGAAGGCTTTCTCTCCGGCTCCCTGACAGGCCCGTCAGGGCACATGCTACCCCACCCCCAGCCTGGTCTGTCCACATCACTTAGCCCCTTAGGAAGCTTTGGGACCCCTCATGTCCTTACCGCCTTTTCTCATGATGTAATGGCTCCTTGTACAATCCAAGTTAAGTCAAATGAAGCATGCTCATTCCACAATGATTTCTGGCCTAAAAGAAAAAGGCATGTCTACAAGACATTATCAAAATAGACATAAAAATCAAGAGGAAACTTGTTTTTGAGCTTTCTTGCAGCCAGTTCACAGTGGGAAAGGTTATGAGTTTTGTGGTTCCAATACTCAAAAAGGAAGAAACATATCAATTTCTCAGGAGAGTCTAATTTTTTGTTGGTTCTAAATTTAAACACACATCCACCCCACACACACCCCAAAAGCCAATTGCCAATGTATTGCCATGTGAAACCTCTAAAAGGTTCATTTACTTTTATTCACCAATTCATGTATTCTCTCTCTGTAGGCAGATTGGTACAAGACATCTGACCCTCCCCACACCAAAAACAAAAACAAAAACAAAAACAACCCTAAGTCTGAAATAAGCTTATCACTTTTATAAAAGAGATGTTGGAAGAACAAAGTGGGTGATGTTTTGATGACACTGGCGGCTTTTTGGTCTAGATCTTCGATAAAGACTAAGTTTGGAGGAAGCGAGGTGCAAAGGCTGTCCTCGGGTGAGGTGGAGGCAGTCCAGGGAGGAGGCTTCTTGGCGGCCTGAGTGGATGTGTGGGCAGGACTTACACACTTACAGTAGCGGGGAAGGTGCTCACTGCCTGCCGCTGACGTTCTCCAGTGCAAGATGGAAATCGAACTGGAAAGAAAGATCCCTTAAGTGAATTCACTTAAAATGGGAATCAAATAGTAATGATGTCAATGGTGGGGCAGAAGATATTGAGAATTTATCGTGAGAAAGAAAAAAAGGGGATATCTTGAATTTGTCTTGTATTCAAGGAAACTTAGGTTCTGAATGCAATTATATTAATTTGTAGAACCAACAAAGAATTAATCAAGGGTTGATTTGGCAGGCTCATAATTTTCCCGACAAATTGTGTGATAGCTCTCCACGTTCTCCTTCACATCATGTGTGATTTTCTCAGCTCCGTTACAAAGAGGGTCAGTTGCGCTAACATATACAAGGGCACCCTCCATTTCCCCAAGAGCCTCTCTTTCATATTCGAATCCCTTCTTGTGGGAGCACCAGCCTGTCATTACCTTGTCAGATTCGTGGTCCTCAGTTGCACGGCCAGACCCTCCCACTCTGGCCAATTGCTTTGGGCTAGATCTGAACATCCCTCAGTATTATTACACTTATGGGCTTTCTGAAATCTTGCATCTTTCATAAGATTTACAATTTGACTTGATTTGCACTGTACTTCCACAGCCTCACAACATGATTCCCAGGCCTTTCAGTGTTGGGTGCGTGTGTGTGTGTGTGTGTGTGTGTGTGTATGTGTGAGAGAGAAAGAGATTCTGGAGCTATGCAGGGAGGAATGTTTGAGTGGAGCCCAATTATGTAAATGGTCAATTCATTCGTGAAACTCTTTGTGCTATGAGAATATCTATTTTCCTCTGCAGCCTCCTGACCGCAGGTACCCAGGTAGCCAAAACTTGGACCAAAAGGACCTCCTGGGTATCACAGTCTTGGAATGGGTAAGGCTTTGCCAGGGTTTGCCTGAGTCTCGTAGAGGCAACGTCCCTCTTAAGTTTTTGTGAGACATGGTAATAGGTGGAACCACTTTATTTTTTAAATTTAAAATAAGTTTTTAGCCGCGCCTTGAGGCTTGCGGGATCTTAGTTCGCGAACCAGGGACTGAACCCAGGGCCACGGCAGTGAAAGCTACAAGTCCTAACCACTGGACTGCCAGGGAAGTCCCAGAACCACTTTATTTATATAAATGATAATCACTGTCACTTCTCTTGGCCGGTATTTTAAGAGACTCTGGGTAGCAGTTGTCGGAGATTACATTTGTGACGCAGGCCTGAGACACAGCCCATCAGATATTTTATGACATTTAGATTATAGATATTTTGAAGTGAGTGAGGGAAGCTGTATCGATAGGATTTTTTCAAGTGTAGGTGACAGACACAGATGTGAAACCATCTTCTTCCCCAAAAGGAGAACAGACGGGCTTTTCTCTGGGCTGAAAAGACCCAGAGAGTCGCATGATGTCTTTCTCCGCCTCTTAGCTCTGCGGGCGTGTGGGCCCTACTCTCAGACGGGCTGTCGCCTGTGCTGTGGCAGAATCAACAGCCTGCACACCTCAGGAGCTTTCCTTTCCCCGTATTCCCAGTGAAAGTCCCAGGATTGAATCTCCTTAGACCAACCTGGGTCACGTGCCTGTCCTTGAACCAATCACTGTTTAAACAAAAAGTTAATGTTGGGAATTCCCTGGCCGTCCAGTGGCTAGGACTCGACGCTTTCACTGCTGTGGGTTCAATCGCTGGTCGGAGAACTAAGATCCTGCAAGCCATGCAATACGGCCAAAAAAAAAAAAAAAAGTTAATGTAAAAGCAACTTCCCATGCATCTGGGAGTTTAAAAAATAATTCTAACTAATGTATGTCAAAGAAGAAATCGTAAGTGGAAAGTACAAAATATTTAGACCTCCCCACTGGAAACCACTCATCTACTTTCTGTTCCTACGGCTTTGCCTGTCCTGGGCATTTCCTATAAACGGGCTCACCTTCTGTGGCCTTTCATGTCGGCTTCTCTCCCTCAGCCTTCGAGGTTCATCTATGTTGTAGCCTGTGTCAGTGCTTCGTTCCTTTTGGAGAAACCCATTCTTGCTTGTTCAGTAATGGGGAGGATTAAATGACATCCCATTTGCAAGAGGGCCTCGTTTAGGGCCTGGCACATACAGGGCGCTTGATAGAGTCTCCTTCCGTTCATGGGTCATTGGAATCCACTGGCAGTGCCCCACGCACAGGCCCTCGTGTGATCGGTGGCTCCAGTCTCTCCACGCCCAGGCTTCTGCAAGTAGCAGAAAGAGCAGGAGGGGCGATGTAGACCGACCTGCCCGGTCCCCTAACCGTCAGGGCTGTGAGATCCTTGATGCCACCATCCCGTCTCTGGAGAAAGGCCGTGATGATACCGAAGCTGGGTCTTTCTGTAACAGGACGTCAGTTCCTAAGCCGGCACAAGAGCTGCAGAGGCAGCGAGGCCCAGCACGGCGACCGGGGTCAGCCTCAGGGCCGTCTGCAGATCTCCCTCGGCTCGGCAGCCCTGCAGCCAAGGACAGAGAGTCTTGGTGCTTGTGGACCCTGGTTGTTACCCCCAGCCTCGCCACTGGCCTTTCGCTGCCCCCAGCGGGTGCGAGCTGGTCTCGTGGCACGGCTGCATGCCCGGCTGTCGCCTGGGTGGCACAGCGCGTGCGCTCAGCGGCCGCACAGAGCCTTGAGTAAGCAGCAGCACGGGAATAAGGCGGTTCTAACCCGGGGCTCCGGGACTCAGAAGCGACCTTTTACTGCACCTGCTTATCTAGAAAAAGGTAGTGAGCGATTAATTTCTTATAAACCAGGGTTATCCAAGTTGAGGGACGGGATAGGATATAAAGATTAAAGGCAACCCTTTGAAAATCACACTTTATTTTATATTTTATTACAGAAACAAAACCCTGAGACTACGTGAAATTCGAATTTTTCCCGAGGGAAATGAATGAATACCATTAAAACCGAGCCCAGTTTATAAGGGTCCAGGGAGCGGTTCACCCGGAAAGGGCATAAATCCTCTTCCCAGGGAGCATTTAAAGATCATTTCCGAGATGCCTGCCGCCCAGGGTCAGAAGTGAAAGCATCACTTTCCCGTGGAGGCCGGTGGTGCCCTCTGAGGCAGGCGCCCGCTGTGTGGCCTAGGGGTGCCCTGAGCTTTGGAGTTTTATGTCAGCAGGAGTATTTTTATTTAACGTCACATGGTCAACACAAAGAAAATCCTCTATTTTTGGACCTAGTTCCAGCAGGGCACAGAATTGAGAGTTTAGCTTGTCACTTTGTTTTCTGCCGAACTTAGTCAAGCTCAAATATTACAATCTTTTTGTTCCTGGAGTGAGGCTTTCTGCCCTCGTTAGAAATATTGAAAACTGCCTTGTACCCACATCTTGCACTATTTGTTTAGTTCTTTAATAAATGAAACCTTAATCCATGTACAATTTCTGAAAGCCTTTCTTTCAATATTTTAAGAAGTTATTTCCCCTGATAAGAAGCCGTCTTGTTGCCCCCTGTCAAGCCAAACGACAAAGCCTGCCAGGCTGGTTATTGTTCGTACTCTTTTCTTTTACAGGGAGAGGACGGAAAGCCAGCATGCGGCTTTGATAAACGTTTGCCCAATTGGATCGCATTCAAGTTGGTGTGTAAAGCAGTGGGTCCAGAGTGGGGGGTGGGGCTAGGGAGGGGGCAGGATGAAGTGGAAAGAAACCCAAGCCCTGCCCCCAGGCCCTGGCACTAACTTGCTGATGACCTTAGACAATTCCCTTCCCTGCCCCGGGCCTCTGTTTCCTCATCTGTAAAATGGGCAGATTGGCCGGGTGGCCTCCGGGTGCCTCTGATCCATTCCTCTGTGCTCCTGCCCTCTGATGGGGACAGGGCCCTGGGGGATGGACTGGAGTTGGTTTTGTCTGAGCGGGGAGGGAGCGGAGTGGGCTGGGAGGTCGGGGCGGGCCCGCCTTCCTGAAGGCCCATTCTGTGTCTGTGGGCTGCGCCCAGGGCCTGTACCACATGCAGGTTCTGAGAAGGCAGATTGGGCACAGCACATGGACTTTCTGACCAACAGAACTTTCCAGGAACGCCAGGGCCTTCCGTGGGAGGTGGTGATTGCCCTCCTTGTGGAGGTGCTGGGACCAGGTGGTCATTGGGGCTAAGGGCGGTACCAGGAGGTCTGCACTGGGGAGACTGGACTCAAAGTGTGTTTTTGTTTTTTTTTTAAATTTATTTATGTATTTATTTATTTTTGGCTGTGTTGGGTCTTCATTGCTGCACGTGGGCTTTCTCTGGTTGCAGCGAGCCAGGGCTACTCTTCGTTGTGGTGCGCGGGCTTCTCATTGCAGTGACTTGTCTTTGTTGCGGAACACGGGCTCGAGGCACATGGGCTTCAGTAGTTGTAGCATGCAGGCTCAGTAGTTGTGGCTCGCTCGCGAGCTCTAGAGCGCAGGCTCAGTAGTTGTGGCTCATGGGCTTAGTTGCTCCATGGCATGTGGGATCTTCCCGGACCAGGGCTCGAACCCGTGTCCCCTGCATTGGTAGGCGGATTCTTAACCACTGTGCCACCAGGGAAGCCCTGGACTCAAAGTGTTTTGAAGGCCTTTCCAAATCCCAACGTCTGTGGTTCTGTGCGTCAGGGTGGACTGATGACCACAAGGAGATGTGGCTAAATCCCACTAGAGTGTCCCCAGCAAAACACACAGCTAAACTCAACGGGGTCCGGCCACGCCAAGTGCTGGCAGGAACGGGGAGCAACTGGAGCGCCGCTGCCTTGCTGCTGGGAGCGCCGATCAGGGCAGGCACCGTGAAGAGCAGTTTAGCTGCTTCTCGTAAAGGGAAACAGACTCCTACCATATGACTCAGCAATCCCATTCCTGGGTATTTACCCAGGAGAGATGAAAATTATGTCCACACCAACGATTATGTTCACAGTGGCTTTCTTCATAGTGACCAAAAACGGAACACAACCCAAATGTTTCCAGCAGGTGAACGGTTAACAAACTGGGGTCCATCCACGTGATGGATCATTACTCTGGGCACGTGACAGTGTGGATGGACCCCAAAACAGGACACGGAGGGCAGGAAGCCAGGCACAGAAGGCAGCGTGCTCTGTGGGTCCGTCCGTGTGATGTTCTGGAAAAGGCAAGATTATGGATCAGTGGCTGCAGGGTGGGGGTGAGGGGCAGGTTTGAATGCAAATGGGGGGCCCAGGGGATGAGGGATCTGCTGTATCTTGGCTGTGATGGTGTTTGCAGGACTGTGTATTTGTCTACACTCTTGGAACTGTGTGTCATGAGTGAATCCTAAGCTGCGTAAATTGAAGAAGGGCAAGTAAACGATTCAAGCAAAGAGCAGACAAACGATAGGAAATTCTCACCGCAGCCCAAAGCAGGCGCTGCGTTTGAATGAAGGCCCGTCATACCCGTTAGGATGGCTAATGTGCACACACACATGCAGAGGAAGCAAGTGTTGGCTGGGATGTGGAGGAATTGGAGCCCTTGGGCACTGTTCACGGGGTGTAAAATGGTGCAGCCGTGGTGTGAAAACCATGTGGCACTTCCTCAAAACACTGAGCATAGAATTATGATGTGATCCAGCAATTCCACTTCTGGGTTTGCCCAAAAGAATTGAAAGCTGGGTCTTGAAGCGATATGTCAACATGCACACCCACGTTCACGGCAGCATTGTTCACTGTAGCCAGAAAGTGGAAGCAACCCAAGCGTCCGTGCACAGACAGACGGACAAACACGGTGTGGTCTGTCCCTGCAGTGGGAAATCATTCAGCCTTAAAAAGGAAGGAAATCTTGACACCTGCTACAACGTGGATGAGCCTTTTTTTTTTTTTTAACTTTTTTTTTTTAGTGGTTTGAGAGACGGCAATTTTTTAAAATTAATTAATTAATTAATTTTTGGCTGTGTTGGGTCTTCGTTGCTGCACGCGGGCTTTCGCTAGTTGCTGAGAGCGGGGGCTACTCTTCGTTGCAGTGCGCGGGCTTCTCATTGCAGTGGCTTCTCTTGTTGCGGAACACGGGCTCTAGGCGCGCGGGCTTCAGTGGTTGTGGCACGTGGGCTCTAGAGCGCAGGCTCAGTAGCTGTGGCGCATGGGCTTAGTTGCTCCGCGGCATGTGGGATCTTCCCGGACCAGGGCTCGAACCCGTGTCCCCTGCATTGGCAGGCGGATTCTTAACCACTGCGCCACCAGGGAAGTCCTGGATGAGCCTTTAGAATATTGTGCTCAGTGACCTAAGCCTGTGTAGGTGCTGAGGGTTCCAAGGGCCCTGTCCTGTAGCCCACGGTGGGGAGGGGGGCAGACACGGAGCCAGGACTTACAGGTGTGGTGAGCCCCAGGGGGAGCAGTGTGGGGCTGGGGCCCAGGTTCCAGGGCCCTTCGCAGCTGGGTGCTGCCAAGCCGTCCTCAGGAGGCTGCAGCTCAGCCGGGTCCCAGGTGATGTCTGGGGCGTGGGCAGCTGAGTGATGGAACAGGTGGCAAGCGTCTGGCGCTCGGAGGTTTTGGATTCACTTTTTTACACCTAAGTCCCGGTAGATGGAGTCTTATTTCTTTTCTTCTTTCCTGAAATTTACTGATGTTGTTGTTGTCATTGTCGTTAGAATAGCTAACGTGTTCATACCCTACACTATCCCAGTACACAAAGGGGTCCAGGGTGGAGTCAGCCTCTGTGTACAGCAGGTGTGGCCAGTGTCCTGCCCAGGTACTGTCACCTCAGCTCCTCCGTGCGCACAGGTCTGCTTTCCACTGCCTGGGCCTGCACTGCATTGCTGGGGGCTTTCTCTGAAAGTGCTGAAGTCACCCGTCCATCCATCCATCCATCCTTTCTTCCATCCATACATCCTTCTCTCCATGTATCCATCCATCTATCCATTCATCCATCCATCCATCTATCCATCCATCTATCCATCCATTCTTCCATCCATCCAGGGGTGAAATGTGTGCTTGGTCACTCAGTCAATGAACATGTTCTGTTAGGAGCTGGCCTGAGGGGACCCCCAGATGCCCACCAGCTCACTGCAGAGAAGAGACCGATGCTGAGCAAACAGCTGAAGGTCAAGGCAGAGTCAGGGAGAAACAGGAATAACTCCACCCAACAGACGGAACAGGCAAGAATTTCAAAGGAGGTTGAAAGCAAGGTGGAAATACTCCCCTAGGAAAACAACTTTGAAACATAAGATGGACCTATAAGCAAAGAGGTTCTAGAAACACAGGATCTACTGCCTGGTGAAAAGGTCAGTCCTGACACTTTGTCACAGACGTGACATGTTGGGGTGGTGGGGGTGAAGAATTAGTTGGGACTTTTATCAGTTTCCATGGTCACACATTTCTGTACTATTTGAATTTGTAGCATATTTCAGAAAAGAAATAAAAAGGGGAAAGAAGGAAATGTACTCCTGGCCGTTGTAGCAGGGGATTTTGCACTGTGTAGATGCACCCAGAGCGCCCAGGCGAACCCAGGCTGGGATCTGAGTTGGGTCTGGCAGGAATGAGCTGCAGGGCGGCCCCCAGCCCCAGGGAGAGCTGGGTGGGGAGTGCCTGCGTTACCAGAGAACACCTCTGGGGGGCAGCAGAGGCCACAGAACGCTCTCAGCGTGCGGAGCAGGGACAGGGCTGAACCCAGTGTGGGCGGAGGAACGGAGGAGCCCTGTCCTCCCCTGCGCCGGGAAGGGGGCGTCCTCCTTCCCTCGAGCCTTCCCACCCCCGTCCACACTAGGGCAGGGCTGGCCCCCCGCCTCTTCCCCAGAGGCCAGGAGCCAATTCTATTCTCCGTCTCTCTCCTTCTCTGTCTCTCTCTCCCCTGCCCACCCCTCTGTCTCTGTCTCTCTCCCCACCCCCACTCCCACCTGCTTCTCTGGGTGTCTCCCTCTCCCCATCCAAAGAGTCATCTAATGACAAACCTCTTTGTCCTTCAAAGGTGTCGACATCTGTCATTTATGTCACAGGCACTTGCAGAGCTTGTCCTGAGGGCCAGACCCTGAGCTATGCACTGCAGGGCTAGCAGGAAGTCCAAGTCCAACCCCAACCCCTGGGGAGACCGTAGGACACTCACAGTTACCAGGCTTATAAATCAGACCACAGCATGAGCGTTAGAGATCGGGACTAGGAAATATAAGCTGGACTAGACTGTCAAGGCCATAATGAAACACAAAGTGGGTGCATGCTGGCCACTGGGTCCTCCACAGTCGCTGTGATTGGGCCTCAGGTTTAGCTTTGAGCTTCCTGGTAGCCACAGAGAAAAGGGAAACAAGATCAGGCACCCAGGTACCTACCTCCCTGCTCATGGTCAGAAGCACTAGGCTGTCCAGACTCCACAGGGAGGACTGTCCTCTCCCAGGCTTTCTGGAGGGGCCACTGAGGTGTCAGGGCGACACCTGGGCACTCTCACTGCCCCTTGCTGGGATGTAGCCCCAAAGCATCTCTCGGACGGGAGGGTTGGGGGGATGGAAAGCAAGGACCCAGCCTCCCCCGGGGCTAAACCTTGAGGAATCGAGGGCCTTGACATTCTCTGAATAAATAGCAGGGCTCTAGGCCAGGTTAGGTTTATATTTTTATAACTTAAAAAAATTGAGGCACGAAGTACATGCAGTAGATGCACTTGGTGTGCCGTCCTGAGTTTTGACAAACGCATGTGATCGTATAAGCGTGACCGCGGTGCCCCATCTGCCCAGTTCCCTCCTGTCCCCCAGCCCCCGTGACCCCGGTCTCTTCTCTGTCCCCGTAGTTTTGCCTTTTCCAAAACGTCGTCTGAACAGAACCCCATGGAATGTGCTGGCAGGGCTGTTGAGGGGGTGAGCAATGCAGGCATGCGTGTGTAAGTGTTTGCATGTGTGTGTACCTGTGCGCGTGTGTGTCTCCGGTCCCTCCTCATGCGCCGGTGGCCCCATCCGCCCACCACCCTCTCTGGCTGACTTGCCACCTCCACTAGGGATGAGCTCCCTTGGGAATGAACCGCCATCGCTCGTCAGCTGACAGTCCTCCCCCCTTGTTTTCAAGTGGTTCCTAACCGCCAGCCCCCCACGAAGGGCATGGCCCCCACGCCACTCCCTGGGCACTGCTGGGCACTTTTGTAAAGACACACGAGTGACATCGGAAAGTGAGGCTGCGGCGTGGGGACCCCATGGGCACCGCCCCTGGACGGGCCCTTGTTCTGCTGCACCTCGTGTCCGTCCTCCCCGCTGGACGCTGGGGGCGAGCAGGGCCGTGCGGGTACCTCTGTCCTGGCTCTTGGCATGCGGCTGTCCTGGCGAACCTCCAGCGTGAGAGAAGTCAGACCTTCGGGGGTGGGCGGCACACAGTGGGGGCTTTTTAATTCATCCGGGTTGCGGTTCTGCTGAGCCCTCCCGGGGGGGGCCAGTCAGCTGCCACCAGCGATTCCCCGATGTCCCGGCCGCCCGCTCTGGGGGGCAAGCTCTCGGCGTTCCCGCTCAGCTCACCTTCCCCGCTCCCACCTCCACGGCTGGCCAGGAGCCCTGAGCCCCGCTGCCGCTGCTGGAGGAGCCAAGACCCGAGCCTTTCCCTCCCCACAACGAGCGTCAAGCTGGCTGTGTCACGGTCCTGGGAGGACAGCAGGCTTTGCAGAGCGTGGCTGGGACACTGGCGAGGAAGCTGGCAGTGGCCTGCCGCTTACTGTTACGGCTTTCGACACACTGGGCCTCGCGTTGCCTTGGGCCCTTAGAGGGGCTTCTCCATCCGCCGCGTGTCCGGGGAGGCTCCAGCGCCCCTGCACAGGGCGGGGGGCAGGGGAACTCACTCTGGGACGAGGCCCTGCAGAGCAGGCCCCTCCTGGGGGGCCCGGGTCTGGATGCGGGTGTGTGGGCGGTGGCACTGCAGGGCGAGGAGGGCGGTGGGCCTGCCGCCCGCTCCTGCCCACCCCCCTGCACATCAGACTTGGCTCCATCACCAGGAGGCTGTCCGGCAACAGCCTCCTGCACCTTCTCTCCTGTACCGGAAGGGCGTCCCCGCTCCCGGCCTGTCCTCTACCCGGTTCTCTCCCGCCGCCGCATGTCTGGTTTCCCTCCGCAGCCCCCAGGGCCGTGGCCCCCGAGAGCCTACACTCTGGGAGCAGAGTGGCCTGAAACCAGAGACATGAACACCGGGGGATTTGGCTTAAACTCATTAAACCCCGTGAACCCGCCTGCCGAATGATCCCAGCCTGCGCCTGCCTGGTCTTTTAATCTCGTCCGGGCCTCGGGATAATTTGTTTAGCTGTGCCGATCAGTTGAAGGTTGATTCAATTGGACTGGGGTTATTTATTTGTGCCCGGATTTGCTAAGTGTCATTGGAGGTACATGAGGTCTTCATTACGGTGGCGAGATGGCTTCATTAGGGTGACGGCCACTCCTGCCCTCCGCACCACCCCCCCGCCCTTCTCCGAGCACCCAGGCCCCCTCCCGCCTAGCGAGGGCGTGGCAGCCCTGGGGGGCTGGTTCCCTGGTGCAGCCTGGCTTGGGGGGTGAGCACGCGTTGAGGGTCCGGAGACCCAGGTTCTGATCCATGCTCTACGTTGACCACCTGTGTGGTTCTGCTCAGGAAAGGGTCACTCCTAAATGAGTCTGGGTGGCCTGCTCTCCTGCAGTCGTCCCCCCGGAAGGACCCTAAAGGCATCCACCTCCCCAAGCCTCAGTTTTCCCATCCACAGACTGGGAACACCCATCTTCCCTCTTGCCGCCTCCGGGGTGGGCTGCGTAGTCTGCGAGCCCCTGTGACTTGTGCACGCGGGCGCCAAGGTCACAGGGAGGGCAGGTGGGGTCCGCGGGCCGGCGGAGCGCACTGCCCAGAGCTAGGCTCTCTCTCCACGCAGCTGGGAGTGATGGGTGGTGCTGCGGGGCCGCCCTGGATGAGCAGACCTGGCAGTTTGCCGCTCTCCTGCCCCGGGGTCAGACGCCCGGCTGGTTCCTCTTCCCAGTCCTGTGTCCTCCTAGCCCGTCCTGGGCATCGACTCTGGGGCTTGAGCCTGGGGCCGGGCGGGCAGGTGGGAGGCCCCATCCCTGTGACAGGGCTGCCCTCCGGGTCCCCCCCTCCCAGCCAGCAGGCTCTCTGGCACAGAGCAGGCACCGAGGATAAGAGAGTTCTGGGTGGAGCTGGAGGGCCCAGGCCACAGGCTAGAGCGACCGAGGTCAGCGGAGGTGAGCAAGGGGTGGGGGTGCCCGCCAAGGAGTACCCGCCGCACCCCGAGATTGCCAAGAGGGCTGGAGTGCTGGCCGTCCTTCCCCATCGCTGACCTAGGAGCCCAGAGCAGGGCAGGGTGGGCAAAGGTCCTGCCCACGCTCCCCACCCAGGGGCACCCCAGAACCAGCGGGCTTGTCCTTCCATCCCTTCCAGGAGAGGAACCAGAGCCATAGACAAGCGTCCCCCTGGGTGGTATTTCCTAAGCGAATACCCTGTGTTCTAAGAGCTCAGTGTGTCTCAGCAGCTTAGACTGATCCCTTACCTGAACCTGGAGGAATCTGAGGCCCAGAGAGGGGAAGGAGTGCCCCCAAGGTCACACAGTGCACCGGGGGCAGAGCAGGGACCACCGCTGGGGGCCGCACGAGGAAGACACTGGTACTGACCCAGGAGCCAAGCCCTCCATCTGCAGACATCAGTTTGTTAAGGCTCAGAGGGGTTAGGGGACCTCTCTAGAGGGGTTGTCCGGGGCTGCACAGCTGCCCCACTGCAGAACTGACTGTCTGCTTCTGCACCCATCCCTGTACCTCCCTGTGCAAAGCAGGCATCAGGGCTGTTCTGGGAGAGACTTGGGGATCCCCCTGGAAGCCAACCCTGAGAGGAGGGTCTGAGAAGGAGTGCTGTCATTGGGGGGTGCTCTCAGGGCAGGGGGGAGTGAGTCAGGGAAGCGTACACGTCACCCTGTGGACGGCTGCGGCTCCCCCTGCTCAGGGCCCTGGGCGACACTGTGGAGCATCCCTCAAAGCCCCCCCCCCCACCCAGGTACTGGAGGTATTTCTACACCAACTCCATCAGGCGCTGGTGAATGTCTGTGTCCTGGACCATCTCCTCCTGTGATGTCTCATGGTCCTCATGTCACCAGAAGGAGACACCAGATGGAAAAACTGAGGCTCAGAGAGTCTTGACTGGGTCAGAGCCCAAGCAGCCACACGAAGAAGCCTTCCCTCCTTTTCTCCAGCTGGGTCCCACCCCTCTTTAGGCTCCTGTGCTGCCCTTACATGTCCCACCGGGCCGTGAGCCCCCCAGGGAAGGGTTTGTTTCTAACTCACCTGAATGCCCCCAGCCGCCCGCATGCTCTGGGCCCCAGGAAAGGGTCAGTCATGTCCTGGGTCGGTATCTGGATGGTCTGCCTTACTGTGTGTTCCAGTTACCCGTGCTGTACGACAAACCATACAACAATGATTTTACTATAGCTCATGACTTTGTGGGTCAGGAATCCGGGCTGGGCTCAGGTGGGCGGGTCTGCTCCACGTGGCGTTGATGAGAGGCCACCTGGGGTGATGTTTGTCCTTCTGAGACTGGCTTATTTCACTGAGCCTCATGTCTTCCAGGTTCATCCATGCTGTAGCAGGTATCAGAATTTCCTTCCTTTTTAAGGCTGAATCATATCCCATTGTGTGGATGGACCACATTTTATTATCCATTCATCCACTGATGGTCACTTGGGGTTGTTTCGCTTTTTGGCTACAGTGAATAATGGTGCTGTGACTGTGGGTGTACACATATCTGAGTCTGAGTCCCGTACACTCTTTTTTTTTTTTGGCCATGCCACATGGCATGTGGGATCTTAGTTCCCTGGCCAGGGATCCAATCCGTGCCCCCTGCAGTGGAAGCGTGGAGTCCTAACCACTGGACCACCAGGGAAGGTCCCCCGCCATACACTCTTGAGCCCACAGATTAAGGGGAGGGGGTGCAGGCTCCTCATCGACAGGAGGAGGGCAAGGACTTGCAGCATCTTTGGGCCACCACGCCGTGCTGTGCAGAGAGAGAGGTTGCCTGGACACTTTGGGTCACGTAGCAAATCGGGAGGCAGCAGAAGAGATGGCAGATGGTGGAGGAAAGGGGAGCTGGGGGCCCGGTATCTGGGGTCTGGGGGGATGGGTGGGAAGCAAAAGTGGCCTGAGAAGTGAAAGCAGGGACTGGAAGCCTCTGGAGAGGGAGGGGCTGTGGTCCTCAGGTCTGGCCAAGGGGGGTGTGGTTTCAGAGGACACAGGTGGCCTGGGTGTGGGTCTGGGCTCTGCCGTCCAGGAGCTCCGTGACCTGAGCTCTCAAATGTCCTCCCTTGGGGGATGGGGGGAAATAGCACAGCTGCCCTCGCAGGATGTAGAGAGAATTCAATGGGGAACTCCTGCAAGCCTCTTGCCTTGTCAGCCGGGTGATGAGAGGGGCTGTAGACTCACCTCCAAGGGCCCAAGGTTATGCCCACATGGATGGAAGTCGGGAGGGCTGGGGGCTGGGGGCGGGCGGCCTCCCAGAGGACCGGGCAGAGCAGGGCTGGTGGTTCCGTCTGGTGCAGCAGGGCTCACCACCTGCGGCAGCATCCTGGCGGCCTCCCGCTCGAGGCCGTGGTGCTGGGCCGGCTCCCTTCCCGGGACCCCTGCCCTCGGAAGCCTGGACCAGCTTCCTTACTGGGACAGGGCCGATGGGGGAGCCTTCCAGGGCCTTCTGCCTCTTGGTGGAGAGAACCTCTGTGGCCGTACCTGCAGGCAGTTCCCCCAGAGTCCCGGCCACGAGAGCGCTGGGTGTGATCCCCCAACACCACGGGCTGGGGCCGGGAGCCCCTGACTCTGGCGGGGGTGGAGACGCTGGGGCCTGAGAAAACGGCACCGGGAGCGTCCGCAGGCGCTCAGTGTATGCTCAGCGCGTGATGTACGAGGGGTGACTAAGTCACCCAGGCTGGACCTGCCGACCAGCAGTGGGTGTCCTGCCCTGGCACCTGGAGGGGTGAGGCTGTGGGGGGGCACCTTCCGCGGTCGCTCCCTCCCCCCACCCAGCGGAATCCCGCCCGCACCGTCTCCCTGAGCCTGCCTTTCGTTGCACGTCAGCCAAGTTCCGATTCCCCCAAGGCTGCCTCACCAAATATTCCTTCTTTCTCATCACCATAAATTTTCATTTGTTGGTTAAGCTGCACCTGGGGTTCTCAGACATCCACTCGCTCCCTTGCAACTCGCCAGCTTCTCCAGTGTCTCGTCCTCCCCTGCCTCATTCCTTCTTCTTCTGGAGGAGGACGAACCTGGCCACCGGGGGAGCGGCGGGGCGCGTGGGGAGGGTGGCAGCTTCCGGTGCAACCTGTAGGGCTTTGCCTGGAAACGGGGGGCCTCAAGCCACGCTCTCAGCTGGAGAGAAGGCAGCCCGATCTGTCTGTCTGTGCACCCTTTCCAGGCACCGTGGACTAGAAAGATTCGTCAGGCTTGACCAGCGTTTTCCAGCACCTTCCACGTGCCAGGAGCTCTCTTCGTGCCCCGGTGATATTATCTTGTTGAACACTGAAGACCACACCCGCTGTGGTCCCCCTTTTGTCCCCAGACAGCCAGGCTCAGGAAGGCGTGTGGCTGGCCCCAGGTCACCTGGACGGGGGTGAGCGGAGGTGGGATTCCAGTTTGGTTGGGAAGAGGAGACCCGTGGAGAGGAAGCTGCGGCCCAGAGGGCTCGTGGCCTTGGCGTGGCACCCCCGGCAGGGGCACAGCACGGGCAGAGCAGGCGGTCGGGAAGCTCGACGTCCCGCGAAGGAGCAGGAGCCAAGGCTGGGGCTGCGTCCCGTCTTCCGCGCGGCTTGTCCGAGCCCTCGGCCTCCGGGGACTCTCTGCTCACCTGCAGCGGCGCCCAGGGGGCTTATGAGGAGGGCGGCGGGGCGGAGGCAGGAGCCCTCCGGAGACTGGGCACACGGCCAGAGCCCAGGCGGACTGGGCACCTCGGGGCCTGGGGAAGCTGTCACCTAGCAGGGCTGGCAGGGAGCTGCACAGGAGAAGAGGCCTGACTGACTGCAGACCCCAAGCCCAGAGGCACCCCCGCTGCTATTCCCCCAGTTCCTGCCTTTCTGAGATGGTCCAGGGCCCCGCTCCCGCCCCGCAGCAAGAGGGCCGGAGCCCCAGGCCAAGGATGCTGTTCCCTCCCTCCCATCCAAGCAGCCAGCGGCCATCAGGACAGGGAGGGAACTCTGCTGGGCATGGGGATATGGTGGTGACATGATCACAGAGGCCACCGTTTAGCAGGAGAGAGGGAACAAACAGGGAACAACAGGTCCGTAATGTGTGCTCCGGGGGCTGAGCCTTGTGGGAGGAATAATGGGGCCGCCGGCTTGGGTTGCGGGCCTGGGGAGTCTCTGATGAAGGGACATTTGGGCTGGGGCAGCGGGGAGGCGAGCAGGCCATGGGGATGGAGACGAGGAATCAGCTGTGTGAGGGCCTGACGATGGGGGGTGGGGACACAGGTGAGATGGGAGCCTGCCATTCACTGAGCAGCTGTGTCCTGGGCCAGCAGGTGGGGTGGGGCAGGTGCAGGGCCCCTCACTGCACTGTCCCCTCCCCCGGCCCCCACCGGCAGCTCCTCATCCAGGACGCCTGCCCGCCCGGGCTGGAACAGGCCTGAGTCCTGGGGGAGGGACGTGAAGACACAGACAAGCCTCTCTCCTTGGATGACAGTATCACTCGTCACTGACAGGAAGCAGCTCTGCGCTTCCCACAGACCCTGAGGGCTTGGGCTGTGTGTTTTTAACCCATTATACAGATTATTATTCCATTAGTGGAGTCACACAGTGGGGGCCGCGGGACTTTCATCTCCAAAAGGCCTTGCGAACATTGATCACTAAAAATTAATTACAGCATTCTAATCTCCAAATGCCTCTAGGCTGCAATATTCCCTTCCTGTGTCAGCTGAGAGAAACACAGCCCTGGTTACGGGAAGCTCCTGGTGGGGGATCTTTCACAAGGCAGTGGGGCAGGAGTCAGACGCGTGGGGAGAAGGGGTGAGCGGCCCTGTTCCTCCAGCCCCTGGCCCTCCGGCCGCGCTGCACTGGGGATGGAGCCCAGTTCTGTGCTGAGGTCTCGTGCCCTCCTGCAAGGAAGCCATTTGCCAACCTTGAGGGGCTGTGTCCCTCTGCTTCTGCTACATCCCCGGGGGGATTTGAGGAGGAGAGGCTGGGTGATACTGGACGACTCCCCACCCCGGACCTCCATTTCTCATCAGTTACTTGGTCTCTGGGACCCCTTCCCATCCTGATTCCCCCAAATCTGAGAGAAGCTTCTGGCACCCTGCTGCCTTGCCAGGCTGACTCTCTGGTGTAAACTCCAATTCAGCCAGAAGGTTGAACTAATAATGAAGGTTCTCCGGATTCATTATGTTTCCTGGGTTTCTCTCCCCTTGGGAGCCCTTGATGTCAGATGAGCAGATTTGGGGAAGCAGGGTGGCCAGGCGGCGGGCCGTCCTCAGGGTGGACCAGGGCAGGCTCAGTGGGTGTCGGATGCAAAGACCCGGGGGCCTTCTGCCTGGGTGCTGGGTGCCCGGCATGTGGATGTGTGTGTGCACGGTGTGTGTGGCCCCTACAACCCAAGATTCAGAAAGCCAGGGCTGTCCAGGCCTTCAGGGCCTGACGGGTGCTTGGGGGTGGGCGTGCCCGGCCACGTGCCCCAAACACGTGGAGAAGGGGTTGTGCCTGGTCTCGGGGCTCTTGGAAGGGCGCTGATGAAGCACGGTTTTGCAGGCCCCAGGTTGCAGGGGACGGTCCTGGTTAGTCCTGACTTAGCAGAGTGCAGCGGGTCAGGGAACTCTGAACCAGGCCTCAGGTTGGTCCAACGCCCGGGCTGGTGGCAGGACTGGAGTGGACACCTGGTGAGCAGGAGGCCATGGCTGAGGGTCTCCCATCGGAGACCAGGGCGGGGCGTGCTGATTCGGGCCTCCAGAGGAGGGCTCTGATGATGGTGCCACCACGCTGGCAGTGGCCGACGGCTGTCTGTGCCAAGCCCGTGGGCGCGCGGGGTGGGGTTCTGCGCAGTGGCGATCAGCGCGGGAGGCTGTGGAGTGGCGCTGGGAAGGCCACGCAAACCAGACCCCGGTCAAGAGCTGGGAACCCGAGCCTCGCGGACCGAGCCGCAGTGCCGCGTCTGGGGTGAGGGTCGCCTGGCCCCCCATCCTGGCGTGGCCTCCGAGGCGCTGCGCACCCCCGGGTGAGTCAGTCCCTGTCTCTGATTGGCAGCGTCCTTGCCGGCAAGGCCTGAACTCTGAGGTGCTCTAAGAGGTAGAAATCGTGCGTGTAAAACACTGGCCCAGGGCCTGCCTGGTGCGAGGAGGAACACAGCCCATCGGGTACTTAGTGGCTGATCGCTGACTTGTTTATGGAGCGGGCCTTCTCCAGGGCTGGGGAGCGTGAGTGTGCACGGCTGCCTTCGAGGAGCGTCCCTCCTCGCTGAAGGGACAGACGTTCGACAAGCAGCTCCAGTCTAGTGCACTCAGTGCTGTGACGGGGAAAGAGGGGCTGTGGGTGCCAGAACAGGGGGTGGGGTTCTCAGGGGAGAGTTCCATGAAGAGCTCTCCCAGCTTAGACCTAATGAGTGAGTAGCTCTTCTCCAGGTGAAGCTGTGTAGAGAGTTCTGGAAGGAGGAGGCGGCGTGTGCGTAGGCCTAGGGAGAAAGAGTATGCGCAGACCGTGAGCTGGTAACGGTGGTGACTGTGACGGTGATGATGACGATGGTGATGGGGATAATGGTGATGATGAGGGTGACGACGATGGTGATGCTGGTGGTGATGGTGATAATCATGGTGATGGTGGTGATAATGGAGTGATGATGGTGATGGGGATAATGGTGATGATGAGGGTGGTGATGATGGTGATGATGGTGGTGATGATGAGGGTGACGATGATGGTGATGATGGTGGTGATGGTGATAATCATGGTGATGGTGGTGATAATGGAGTGATGATGGTGATGGTGACGGTGAGGATGAGGGTGACGATGATGGTGATGATGGTGGTGATGGTGATAATCATGGTGATGGTGGTGATAATGGAGTGATGATGGTGATGGGGATAATGGTGATGTTGATTGTGGAGATGATGATGGTGATGATAATAGTGATGGTGATGATGGCAGTGATGAAAGTGTTGATAATGGTGGCGATAGAGGTAATAGTGATGGTGGTGGTGGAGATGATAATGATGATGTTTATGGTGATGATGGTGATGATGGAGGTAATGGTGGCGGTGATGACGATGGTGGTGACGGTGACGACGATGGTGATGACGGTGACGACGGCAGTGATGATGAGACAGCAGTAGCAGCAGCCTCCTCCACCCCTGGTCAGGGGTCCAGGTCAGCTGAGGGGACCAGAACAAGAGTGCTGGCTCGTTAGGGACTTGGCTGACTTTTCCTCTGCTCCTTTGCTGTCTGATCCCTCTGCCTTTTCCACGGTCCCGTGCAGACTGTACCCCCTGGGTTCCTCCTGTCTGTCTTCAGACAGGGCTTTGGTTTGTGCTATGTCCCATCCCAGGGATGAGGACCATCCAGGCTTCAATGTCCCTCAGCTGTATCCCAAGTCCTCCACAGATGGCCACTCCCAGTCTGGTCAGTTGAGGGGGGTGAGTTTCCATCTTGGAAGGGTAGGCCACCTCTCCCTGGTCCCCTCACCAGAGCAGCCCCTGCAATGAGGTGAAAGCTGGCAGCTGCTGGACCGCTGTTTCCAAGGCTGGCTGCAACCAGGGGCCTTATCAGGCAGGACTCATCCCTCTGACTCTCCCCTAAGCCCACCCTCCTGGACCCAGCTACATCTTCCCAACTTCTTCCTTAAGAGCAAGTAATTGGGATTTGAAATTAAGATCAATTTGGAGGTTCTAGAAATCCTGTAGGGACCCCATGCGGCCATGGTGCAGTTTCTATTGGAAATGAACCAATCTGTGAGCTTCTGCCCCTAACTGGCCCCCAGCCCACATGGGCACTGGTTGGGGAGCCCACGCTCCCCTTCCCCCCGTGACAAGGAGCTGGCCGAGAACACAGGACACAGACCCTTCCCGGAGGTGTGGCCTGGTTATTCTCCCCACGCTTCCTAGTCTCCTCCAGACCCTCCAAAGGCGTCCATGCCCCGCCCTGGCCTCCTCCCTCCCACCACACCCTGCACCAGGCACTCAGTGGGTACCAGGCATGGGGCTACGCTCACCTTTTTTACGGGTGACAGAACTGAGGCCCACGAGGCAGACCTCTCCAACCTCTGAGCCCGGATGCTTAGCCACGAGGCCACGGGCCCAGCTCACCTCCGCCTCCCACCGTGTTCCAGCCACATGAGCTCCCCCTCAGTTCCGCTCCTGTGTACTGGCACAACGTTCTGACACTAGCAAAACAGTCAGCCTTTCATGTTCCCTTGATGCCTCCCATCTCTGGGGCTGAGCCCTGAGCTGCCTCGAGGCCCTTGGGTGGGGAGGAGGGAGGACCCCATCCGGAACAGACGGGTGAAAGAAAGGTCAGCCCAGGGTGCAGGGCCAGCTCACAGCGAGGGGGATGGTTGGGACAGCCCGGCTCTGTGAGTGAGGACATCCTCTCGGTTCCCTTGACTCCTATTTAGCATTTCAACGGCCAGGCTGGCACTGATGTCCTTGAGTCTTGCTGATGAGTGAGGGCGAGAGATTCCTGGATGGGGTGCAGTAAAGGGGAGTTCTGGTCCTGGTGACGGTGGAGAGGCAGGGAGGTGGGGAGGGGGCCGGGGGGAGTAGCCAGGACCTCTGGCGTCCAAGGGGCTTTGGGTGTGGGGACACACGAGAACTTGGGGGCTTCCGCCCTGGTGCAGTGTGGGGAGACTGAAGGCCCCTCGGCTGTGCCCTGCCCACTTCTGACACAACATAGGCAGGAAGAAGCCAGGAAGCTGGGCAGGACAGGGTCCTGGCTCCGCGTGCCCTGTGTGGGTGTTCGGTGCGCTTGGAAGTCCCGGAGGCTGCAGATCAGCAGGGAAGGGCCATCAGGGATGGAGAGGCCACAGCCTGGGCGGACGCTGTGACCGGGGCAGACGGCCTTGCGAGAGGACGATGCGGAGCCGTCCTCGTGAACGTGGCAGCAGCGCGGATGCCCGGCCCTGCCCGCAGACGCCTCGGCAGGACCGCAGGACCTGATACGCTCACCAGCTTGGCAGGCAGCTCCCAGCTTTTAATGTGTGGGAGAAGCGACCTTTTATATTTCAGATCACATGAAGTTAATTTGCACTCCAAGTTCAAGAGAGCTCCTGAGAAGGTACAAATGTGATTTCTTAGCAGCTGTTCCTGTAGGACTCAACATGACAGAAATGATGAGAAGTGAGGATTCATTTTTAGAGAGAAAGAGACACTCTCTCCCCAGAGCCGGCCCTGGATGGCGGCATCAGATGGGAGGAGCTGCGGGAGCGTGGGGGGCCACCTGCGCACCTCGTACGACGTCGCTGACCCACAGCTGTCCTGTTGCTGCTTGAATACCACCAGTGATGGAGGGCTCACCACCTCCAGGGCAGCCACATCTAATGCTGGTCAGGTTGGCTGTGGGACGGTCTCTCCAGTGTTGGTCAAATCTGCTTCTGTTGATTGTGTTCTGCCCTCTGAAGATGTACGAATCACCCCCCCCCCTCCTCCTGCCTGTCTGGTGTCTGAAGGTGGTCAGCTCATCCTCCCCTTCTGCTGACCACCTCCAATTCCTTAACCGTGTGTCCTAAGCTGGTGTCCGGGTCCTCCCATCCTGTCCCTGGGATGTTCTGATCTGCCAATGTCCCTAAAGTCAGCCACTCGGAACCAAACAGAATGTTCCTTTTTCTGACCAACCGGCCAAGAGTCCTATCACTTTCCTGCTTCTGGACACCGCACCTCCAGCCAGATGGCCAAAGATCACCTTGAGCGTGACCTTTGAGGTGCGCTGCTGGCCTACCTGGTTGACATCCAGGGAGAAGCCACATGTGACCGGTTCCGTGCCAATTGCTGTGGGAGGTTGGGCAGGGGACGTGGCTGCGGGAGCGGTAGGTCTAGTCCAGGCACCAAGCTGACACTGATGCGGGCTGTGGTTTTAGGGTGAACCCAGCTGTCACGTCTTCCCTGCCATCCCGCCCCATACCCATCTGGGCCCTGATGATTGGACCAGGGCTGGTCACCTGACTTAAGCTAGACCAATCACATCAGCAGTTGGGGTAGCAGGTCAGTCCCTGCAGGTGGCTGCGGGGCAGCTTTATTCCCATGGGGTCTGGGAAATCTGATGTCCATTTGCAGAGAAAGAAGAGAGATGGGGTGGGGGAAGCCATGCGGAGAGAGAGGAGTAAAACGTGAAGCACGTGCAGAGAGGTGGGGGTGGGCGCACACCCCCAGAGCCCCCCTGTGACACCCGCCCTCCCAGCCACGAAGACCCACAAGGTCCCACGGGGAGGGAGAAGGGTGCTGGGGGTCTGGCCCTGCGCCCTTCCTGGTGCCAGGATTCTCCAACATCCTTGGGACCCACCTCAACCTTGAGGAAAGATCCAAGGCAACCCAAAGCCCCCACCTCTCAGGGTCCCACCCTCCTTGCTGCCCAGGGTGACACAGGCCAACAGACAATGAGGGGCCGACAGCCCATTGCCTGGGGCTCCTGGAGGCTGTGTCATCTTGTAACTTTTGTAATTTTTTCCCGCCACTCCTTGGGGATGTTTACTGGCTACTGGCCCTGTACCTGCCCAGGTGTGGAACCCGCCAGTTGGGGCCAGGGGAGGATTGTCCAGGTTGAGGCAGCACAATTCAGTGCTTGGCCAAGAGTGGTTAAGACCAGCGTGGGTTCAGCCTTTCCTGGGCCCTGCTCTGGCGTGAGCAAGGGGCCTGCCCTCTCTGAGCCCCCAGTCTCTCCCCTGCAGAACGGGGACAGTTATGTCCCCCACCTCACAGGCCTGCTGTGGCTGCTCTAGGAGCTCTAGGAGCCAGTGTCAGTAGAGCGCCTGGCACAGAACCAGTCCCGTGGAAGGCAGGTCCACGATGGGAGGATGCCTTGCAAGATGGCGCACTCACGTGGCTGGCAGGGGGTGCTGGCAGAGGGCCAGAGGCCTCAGTTCCCCTCCACGTGGGTCTCCCCCGGCCCCCACTGCACCACCCCTGTGCTCCGGTGGCAGGCACATCGCCTTTTATGATCCCAGTCTCAGACGTCAGACAGCAGCTGTTATGAGCGGAATTGTGCCCCCTCCAAATTCGTGCGCCGGCGTCCTAACCCCTAGTAGCTCAGGATGCGATTGTGGTGGAGACGGGGTCTTTAAAGAGAGAATTAAGGTAAAACGAGGTCATGTGTGTGGGTCCTAATCCAGTCTGACAGGTGTCCTAATAAGAAGGGGAGATTAGGACACAGACACACACGGAGGGACGACCACGTGAGGAGACGGGAGAAGACGGCCATCTGCAAGCCAAGGAGAGAGGCTTGGGGAGGAATCACCCTGCCCACACCTGGATC
Organism: Balaenoptera borealis; assembly: GCF_965194805.1. Classification (NCBI taxonomy): domain Eukaryota; kingdom Metazoa; phylum Chordata; class Mammalia; order Artiodactyla; family Balaenopteridae; genus Balaenoptera; species Balaenoptera borealis. The sequence goes on along the minus strand of NC_138872.1, from coordinate 87,988,190 downwards.
TTCGGCCTCCGGAGCTGAGAGGAAATAAATGTCTGCTGTTTACGCTGCCGGGTCTGTGGTATTTGTTACAGCTGCCACGCTGACCGAGAGCATCTCTCAGCTGCACTCTATCCATTAAGGCGATCGGAGGCCCGCCCAGGCTGAAAGAGGGGCCACAGGTGACCCCACCCCTTCGTGGGAAGGTTCTGGAGGAGCAGGTGGTCCGGGAATATCGATGGTGGGAAAGACCGTGTGGTACACTGACGCACACGGATTGCCCAGGAGCGGGACTCAGGCAGGTAGTGCGGAGGGGCAGGCAGCCGCGAGGAGGCCTGCTGCATCATAGACGCGGGACGAGGGGGCGCGGGGCCGAGCGGGGCCTCGCCAAGCCGCTTAAGCTGCCGGCTGCGAGGGTGGTTGACAAGCGGGGCTGGGCCCAGGGCCCAGCGTGTAACATCTGAGAGCACAGTCCCGTGGCCCCGGAGGCAGGAGGCGCAGCCGGAGAGCAGGGCGCTTCGCATACTCTGCGAGGCAGAGGACGGGGAGGTCCCTCCGAGGACTGCCCGGCCCGGCCCGGCCCGGCCCCGCCCCCAGGCACCGGCCCCGCCCCGGCTCTGCCGTCTCCGCCCCCGCCACGCCCCCCTCCCCCCGGCCCCGCGCCCCCGGCTGTGCTGTCTTTGCCACGCACTTCCGTCCCCCACGAAGTCCCTCTAGGCCGCCCGCGGCAGCCTCAGGTTTTGTGTGCCGTGCTGGGCCACGTCTCAGTGGGTTTTATTCCTCTCATTATGCTATTTAACAGGCTATTACAGCCTCTCAGCGTGGGGAGGTGTTGTCAAAGGGAGAGGCTGGAAGACAGTGACTTAGGCGAAGGAGGGGCTCTGGGCTGGGATTTCCCGGAGCAAAGCCGAGGCCCCGGGGTGGGCGGGCGACCGGAAACAACTGCTGAGAGACCCTCGGCGGGGTCTCCTCCAGGTCCCACCTGAGTGCACATGGGCTCGGGCAACGCCCAAGCTGAGCTCGGCTTCAGGACTGGAAAATCAAGACTTCTCCCCTCTTTTGTCTGTTTCCTCTTCTCCCAGGCCCCTTGGGTCACCTCATTCATTCATTCACTCACTCATCCATGACAGGGCCCTTTGGTGCCAGAGGACACAGAAATGAATGAGACAAAAAAATCCCAGTCTCCTGGCACCGACCAGACACAGCACAGACGCGTGCCCTAAAGCACCACTCTTGTTTCCTTTCTTTTATCTTCAAAATCGATTCGTTTTCAAGCAGTCCAGCAGTTCAAATGGTTAAACACAGAATTACCCTAGGACCCAGCAATTCCACTCCTTGGTATTTGCCCACAAGAAAGGGAAACACATGTTCACAGCAGCATATTCACAACAGCCAAAAGGTGGAAAGAACCCCAATGTCCATCAGCCAATGAACAGATGATAAAATGTGGTCTGTTCACACAGAGGAATATTATTCAGCAAATAAAAAGGGACTGAGGTCCTGATACGTGCTTCAGCCTGGTTGAATCTGAAAACGTGATGCTCAGTGAAAAAAGCCCTCCACACAAGGCCCCAGAGTGTGTGATTCCATTTATGTGAAACGTGGTGAGCAGGGCTGGGAGGGGTGGGGGAATGGGGTGATGGCCGAGGACTTCAGGAGTGCTTTCTGGGGTGATGAAAATGTTCCAAAATTAATTGGTGGTGGTGGGTGCACACCTCTGGGCAGGTACTAAAAACCTTCGAATTATGCGCTCCGAGTGGGTGATTTGTGCGTGAGTTATAGCTCAGTAAAGCTGTTGGAAAATCACAATGCCTACCTTCACAGGGGTGTTAAGGGTATTAATTATTCTCTGTAAAATATTTAAAATAGTGCCTGGCACGTGCTAAATGCTCAGTAAACGTTAGCTATTTAAAAATAGTAAATTCCTTTTAAGCACTTGAAACCCCGGGCGCTGGTGCCGCGCCTCGCCTCCTGCTGTCCATCGGAGACACTCTCCCCTTTGATTTCTTTGAGTATCTGGGTTTCATAACCAGCTCCTCTGCCCGTGTGTGTGTTTTTTTTTAATGAAGTTCTATTTTTTTTTAAAATTTATTTATTTTATTTTTGGCTGCCTTGGGTCTTTGTTGCTGCATGTGGGCTTTGTCTAGTTGCCGCGAGTCGGGGCTACTCTTTGTTGCGGTGCGCGTGCTTCTCATTATGGTGGCTCTTCTTGTTGCAGAGCATGGGCTCTAGGCGCGTGGGCTTCAGTAGTTGTGGCACACGGGCTCTAGAGCGCAGGCTCAGTAGTTTTGGCGCACGGGCTTAGCAGCTCCGCGGCATGTGGGATCTTCCCGGCCCAGGGCCCGAACCCGTGTCCCCTGCATTGGCAGGCGGATTCTTAACCACTGCGCCACCAAGGAAGCCCCCGTCCGTGGTTGTAGTATCGCCTTTGAGGGGCACTGGCATGGCCACCTCCCCACCCCCCCACCTTCCCCACCACCCCACAGGACCCAGACTCTCAGGTTATGTGGCCTCTTTGGGGGCGGCCCCCTCCCTGTCCTCCCCCACTCACTCGTCCCAGACCCCAGCGCCCCTTCCCTTCTCGCGCATCTGGACGAGGCCGGCAGCCTGCCGCACACACGCTCGCAGGCTCGCCCCCGTGCTTTGCTTGCTCCCCGAGACGTAATTTGGACAGACAGGTGCCCTGGAGGCTGGCGCTGGGTTCGGCTCCCGGGACCCGGGCTGGGGGCCGCCTCCACGAAGCTCGTGGCTTTCTGACCCAGAGGATAGCCTGGCAAATCCATGCGTGAACTTTTGCAGATACCAGGAAACTGGCAGAAAGGCTAATAATTTACATGACATTAAAACCGTCCAACTTTGTCTGAGTAAATTAGAAGGATAAAATGAGATTTATTAAGGGCAAAGCCAGAGCAATCCAACAAGAGAAAGAGTCAGAAATAGAAAAGGCAGGAGTTTGGAACGATGTTAACCACGGAGAAGTACTGGGAGGTGGTGTCTGATGAGAAATGACATGTTAATCATCGTAATGACCGCCTCTCCCCGTCGCCCCGGGGAGCCCAGAGCAGCCCAGGGGCTTCGGCTGAGCCATCCTGCCCGGCTCTGCGAGGCAAGAGGGCAGCCTCTTGGTCTGGTCTGGCAGCTGGTGGCACCGGCCAGGGGCTGGGGCCTGTCACAGAGCTCCAGTTCCCAGCAGAGACCAGAGACCCAGCCAGGTGAGCGGCCCTTGGAGCCCCAGCGGCATCTTTACATGTCCTGAGCACCTACTGTGTGCCAGGCAGGGGCCGCAACACTGTGAAATACATTTGTTGAGCACTCACCGTGCGCCGTATTCAGGAAGTGCTGCAATGACTGTGTAAGTCAGGTTTGTGGGTGCTCACTCCTAGTTTGTGGGTGAGTAGCCAGGCTCGGAGAAGGTCAGCAACTTGCCCAAGGTCACACAGCCAGGAAGTGGCAGAGCCGGGGCCCAGAGCTGCTGCATTCTGGACCCCACAGTTCTCCCGGCCGTTCAGCAACGGTGTGCAATGCCTGCTGTGCACGGAACCGAGGGTGCGGGGCGGGCACGGTTCCTGCCCCCAGGTGGTGTGGCCCAGAGGCCGAGAAGAATGAGCCAACGGGTAGTGATGCTGCATGCGACGACTCCTCTGCTGGGGTGACCCCAGGGGCTACAGGGGTGCATGGGAGGTCCTTGAAACCCACCCTGTCCTGGGTGATCAAGAAGAACGGCCGGAGCTTTAGCCGAGCCACGGGCGTGTGATATGGCGGAAATGCTCCAAGCCGATGAAACAGCAGGTTCAAAGCCAGGTGTCCTTGGAGAGCTGCAAGTCATTCCTTCCCAACTGAGCCTCTGGCATGAAGGGACAGCGGGGACAAGTGTGGCTGGGGGGGTGGGGAGAGATGTGGCGTGGAAGCCGTGCCAGGGAGTTTGGGTTGTATCTTACGGACACTGGGGACCCCTGCCCACTCACGCCCCTGTCTGAGGACGAGGGTGAGGAGGAGGGCCCCTGGGAGAAGAGAGGGGCCTGGCCTGAGTGGGCAGCAGGCCAGTTGAACCTCATGGGCTCTGAGCAGGGTCGCCAGGCAGCTCAGGTGGCCCCAGGCTGGAGTCTCCCTGACGGTGCTGGTCACCGTCCCCGGCTCCCAGGGCGCCTCACAGCCCCATTCTGCAGGGCCTGGTCCCAGCACACCGACACAGCTCTGGGCTTCCTCACAGACCCCACGTGTGGGGCTGTCCCTGGGCTCAGGCTGTGCCGGCTGGTCGTCCAGAGCTAGCCGTGCCTGTGTGCCCAGCCTGGACACCCCCAAAGGAGGGGACGGTGGGGCCCACACCCCTCACACGCTCCTTTGTCTTTCCAAGGGCCTGGCCATGCAGTGAGTGTGGGCTGCCAACAAGCTGGGGGAAAGGCTGAACCAGCAACTTTATCCGCATTTGCATTTGAGGAAAGTGAGGCTCAGAACAGGGTCGGGAGCTGTGCACTGAGAACTTACGTCAGGGAAGCCACGTGGGCCCGATGCTCTGGTTGGTTTTCCCCACACCCTTAATGAGGTCCCCGTCAGACCAGCTGAGGCTGACCCGGGGAGGCCATGCTGGTGATGAGGGAGAGTAGAGACCTCCCAGCACCCCAGAATTTGACCAGCCTCCCAGGGTGGGGATCTACACGGGGACAGGCCCCGGGGCCCCCTAGGAGCCTCAAAAACAGCTGCCCCGGACCCAGCTGTCAGAGAGAACACTGAGGAGGTGGGGTGGGGTCTGCTGGGCCACGGCTCCGGGAGTGCAGGGGGGGGGGGACCGGCCCCACTGCAGAGCTGCCTGAGGAGCTCTAATGATGGCTCATGTCAGAGCCGGCCCTCGGCTCTCACCGCCCTGCGTCTCCGGTGGCACCACGCCAATTAAGGATGAGTTGAGTGTATCGTTAGTTTCCGAATCGTCAGGATTCCAATTAAGGGCCTCTTAGATCCACTTGAGCGGCTCTGCTGATCATCCAGGCTGGAGAAGTTGGGCTGGGATGGAGGTACCTGCTGTACGCTGACAAGCTGTAATGGGGCTTTGCCAGACAGGGGGCTGGATTAAATTGGCACAGCGAGGCTGAATTCCTGGCTCCGCCTGCGTGCCGAGGGCCTTGGTCTCCTGACCGGTTGGTGCGAGTGTCCTTCTCCTGGGGGTGATGGGCCAGAATGACTGGAGGTCCCCTGGGAGGCAGTTCCAAATGTCACATTCCCATCAGACCTGGCCCTGAGGGGCCATCTGGTCTACCCCTTCATTGACAACGGGAGAAACGGAGGCCCCTCAAGGCCACAAGAGACCCTAGAGGTGGACCTGATCCAGACCCTCAAGCAGATTGGAATCCCCTCCACTGTCCCAGCCAAGTGGCCATTTACTTAGGCTTCTTTTATGACAACAAGACCACTCCTCCTCCCATCAGGGCTTGTTCCCTGTGTCCATTGGGGTTTTTATCTGCAAAGGAGGTGACTTTGGCCACGTGCAGATCTGGAGGAAGAGCTTTCCAGGCAGAAGAAATAGGAAGTGCAAAGGCCCTGGGGCGGATCAGAAACGTGGGTCAGAAATGTGGCCCGGGGGACTTTCCTGATAGAGTGGTGGTTGAGAATCCACCTGCCAATGCAGGGGACACGGGTTCGAGCCCTGGTCCGGGAAGATCCCACAAGCCGCGGAGCAACTAAGCCCGTGCGCCACAACTACTGAGCCTGTGCTCTAGAGCCCGCGAGCCACAACTACTGAGACCACGTGCTGCAACTACTGAAGCCCGCACGCCTAGAGCCTGTGCTCTGCAACAAGAGAAGCCACCGCAATGAGAAGCCCGTGCACCGCAATGAAGAGTAGCCTCTGCCCTCTGCAACTAGAGAAAGCCCGTGCGCAGCAATGAAGACCCAACACAGCCAAAAATAAATAATAAATAAATAAATAAAACTATCAGTAATAAGATAATTAAATTGAAAGTCAGGTTTGAAAAAGAAAAAAAAGAAATGTGGCCCGTGTGGCCACTGGAGCAGGAGGAACTGAGGGCAGGGAGGTAGAGAAAGGAAGCCCCGCAGGCTGGGGTGGGGAGGGACGTGAGAAGCCACGGGGCTCTAAGCTGGGGAGGGACGTGATCTGTGCTCTGAAGGCTGGAGCTGCCTCCTCACTGGGGAGTGGAAGGCGGGAGAACCTGGAGATCCCGGTGTGGCCACTGGCTGGAGGGGGCACTGGGGCTCCTGGACTTGCTCTGGCCTTGGGGGCGTTGCTGGGAAGAGGGTATGATCAGAGGTTTTGGCCTGAGCCACTGCCGAGGAGCACAGAACAAGGCGCTCTGTTTGAACACATCCCGTTTGAGCAGGTCTAGGGTAAGGGCAGTGGATCTGAAGGTCTGGGGAGGGGCGGGGGCCGGAGCTGAGAAGCGAGCGGGGCCGAGAGGTAAACCATCCACACTGCAGTGCCGCCTCCACCCAGGAGCCTGAGATCCAGCCCGGCAGGTGGGGGTGGTGGTGGAGTGGCCTGGTTTGGACCCAAGCTCAGTTCCTCCCCACCTGAGTGTGGCCTCGTGGGGGTCCTGTGTCCTCCTGGGGCCTCAGTTTTCTCACCTGTGAAATGGGAGCACACCCCTCCTTTGCAGGCAACCTCTCTCTGGCCACCGGCGTGGTCCCCCTCTCGTGGGCGTGGCTCCCTAGCTGGCCAGCTCCTTCTGCCCACGGGTGGCTTCGGGGGCAGGTGCCAGGGCCCCCCCCCCTTTGCAAACTGCAATGCCCCAAGTGCTGGGCGTGTGGGTGCTGCCCCCCCCCCCAACTGTCTCCTTCTCCCCTGCGCAGACACACCCGGGGGAAGGGGCTCCAGGGCCCACGCTGACATCCGACCTCCCGGGTCACCAGCCTGGGACCACCTCTCATTTGACTTGCTTTGGATGAGGACAGGTCTCACCTGAGCGTCCCTTATGGCCTGTGACCTGGGACTACTTGCCCCAGGTCCCACCCTCCCCACACCTCGGGGGGCTTGGGGTTGCTGCTGCTCTGCGACCTCCGGGGTCAGGAGGGTCTCGACACCGCAGGGTGCTGCGCCTTCCCTGGGGAGGCCCGGGCACTAAGTGTGATTTAAGCCCAGGTCTGGTGTAGGCAGTCGTGTCCTGAGGCGGGGGTGGGGCTGTGGCTCCCGGGTGAGAAGCCCTCTCCTCGCTGCAGGCGGATGAGGGGAAGAGGCCCTGCTCGGGGCAGAGACACGGAAGGGGTTGGAGCAGAGCCGGGCCTGCGGTTGACCTGGGAATGGAGGTCAAACCGCTCCTGGAACCATTAGGAGCATTCTCCACTGGCTGAGGGGCGCAGACAGTGACGTGATGAACACCTGTGAACCCAGCACGCAGGCTGAGCAGACGTAACGTTCCGATACGTGCCCTTTTCTCAGATCTTTTTTCAGCATGGCTCAGTCCCACAGTGTTTCTGTGTGTTTACAGCACATGCTTACATCCCAGCAGCCTGCAGAGTCGATGTTTAAACTTGACGTAGATGGTACCTTGCGTCCCTGACATTCAGCATTGCTTTTCTGCTCAAATATGACCCTCCCGAGACTTACCCGAGTCGGTCCATGTCTGGTTCGTCCGTCGGTCATCTGTTTACATTAACCGCGGTCCAGGGCTCCCGCGTGCACGTCGTTCATTCATTTCCCGCGAAATACACACGGTGCTCTTCGCAGTGCTTCTTGACCACGTGCCAGTCCCAACACACGCGGGCGAGGGGTTCCGGTGCGCAGCCAGGAGCTCACCCGCTGGGTCCCCGGCAGGTGCAACTCCAGGAGAAACGGCCGGACGGTTTTTCGAAATGATGGCACCATCTGCTGTCCCGCCCCTGGGAGAGTTCCCGTTGCTCCAGAACCTCACCAGCGCTCCGTTCTGTCGGACCTGAACGTCTGCCCAGCTGGTGGTTCTGAAGTGGCATCTCCCTGGGGATCTAATCTGCGTCTCCCCGGTGGCGCCCACAGTGGAGCCTGCCGCCAGACTTCCTCCCCTGGGACCCTGGCGCGTCCTGTTCCCATCCCCGGCCGGCTCCCTGACTGTCCTTCTTTATGGACGTGCAGGAGTCCTCCGCGTAGCCTGGGTGTTAATCCCTCGTGGGTTATGCGTGTTGTAAGTATCTCCTCTGTGTCCGGTGGTCTTGTTGCTGTGTTTACGGTGTGCTTTGTCATGCCAAGTTCTCTAATTTTGCTCTGCTTGGATTCATCAATCTTTCCCGTCATTTTTTGTTGGTTTAAGAAGTCTTTCTCCACCCAGAGATGGTAAGAAAGTTTTCCCTGTGCACTTAGGCCTCTAACCATCGGGGTCGCATTTCATAGTGATGTGAGGTGGGGCCTCACCTGGTGATTTCGGTCCAGGGTCTGATTTCCCAGGCCCCCTCATTGCTTGGTCCCTCTTTCCCCTCTGATTAGTATAGCCGCCATCTCCTTGTGGTAAGCGGGGTGGTTTGAGTTCCTGGAAGCCCTAGGGGAGGGGAAATGTGGAAGGGGAGAGAGATGAGGGGGCCTTGAGGGAGCAAGGAGGCCAACTGAGGTGGAGGCGGCTGGGACGCTGGGACGATGTGGCAGATGGGGAATTCCTGGGGGAGGGGCTCTGGGGATGCTAAACAGTTAAATGGGACACTTTTGAGGGATGGGCAACACCGGGATGTCTGTGTTCTGTGATAGAAGCTTCCTTGGACCCCGAAACCTTGTGATGAGCCTCCTTTGCACACAGAAGCCTTGTGTGAGGGTCAGGCCTCCCGGGGGGCGGCGGGCAAAGCACAGGCCCTGGAGTCAGGAGGCCCAGCCGCCCTGCCAGCTGAGACCCTGGCCTCCTGCAGGCTGTGAAGTGGGGTGGGGGTGGAGGGCTCCCTGCCCTTGACCTTGGCCCCAGCCTCACCGTCCACCTGCTGGAGGGGGTCACCCAGCCCGCTGAGGGACCAGGGCTTGCTCAAGGCCACACAGAGTTACAGGAGTGAAGACCAGGCCTGGGACTCCGGGCTCCCAGCTGGGGCCCCCTCTCGTGCAGGACAGCTACCCCAGCCCTCGGGGAGGGGACACTCGGAACCCCTGGTGACACTGCCTCCCAATCGCCTTCCCCACCTTGGTCCCCCCTGCCCCCCGCCCCCCGCTCAGCCACCAGCGCCAGTCCTCACACCGCGGTGCCCAGCGGGGCTGGCAGCTCAGATAGGAAATCAGGGGCTGCCTGGGAGGCTGGGCGGGCAGGAGTCCTGGAGCCCTGGGGTGGGGGCGTCTGCTTCCTGGGGCTGCCCTAACAAAGCACCACAGGCTGAGCGGCTTAAACAAGAGATTGATTTTCTCCCCGTCCTGGAGGCTGGACATCTGAGATCAAAGTATCAGCAGGGCTGGTTCCTCCTGAGGCCTCTCTCCTTGGTGTGCAGATGGCTGTCTTCCCCCTGTGTCCTCCTGGGGTCGTCCCTCTGTGTGTCTGAGTACTAATCGCCTTTTCTTATAAGGACTCCAGACACGCTGGATTAGGGCCCACCCACGTGACCTCATTTTACCTTAATTCTCTTTAAAGGCCCCGTCTGCATACACAGTCACATGCTGAGGTGCTGTGGGTAGGGCTTCAACGCATGAAGTTGGTTGGTGGGGGACACAGTTCAGCCCATAACGGGGGGGGACAGAGGAGGGCCACGGGAGAGGATGGAGGGGGGGTCAGGGGCAGCGGGCATCTGGCCCCGTTACCTGCACTGAGCCTTTGGAGGGGTGGGCGCTCTGGGGTACGAGAGGGCTGTGCCGGTGTGATGCCTGGGGCATGGGGCGTGCTTTGCGGGTGACGGGGGTGTCGGGGCAGAGGCCCCTCCACTGGGGCCTTGGGCAGCACCCGGGGGACCTTCCGGCCCCTGGGTGGGAGGCGCATTCTGTCCCCTGGCCACACAGCAAAGCAGAGAGAGCCCTGGAGGCCATGTGACCACAGGGACCGAGGTGACTTGTGGGGTCTTTAAGGACGTGGGCCACACCCGAGGGCCATGGGGCAATGCCCCAGGGCAGGCGGTGGTACACACAGAAGAACTCAGACCCACGTCTGTGGGGAGAAGCGAGGGGAGCTCAGACGGACAGACGGACAGCGGCCGAGTTCCCGCCATGGGGGAAGCAGTGCCTCAAGGCCGCCCTTCAGCCGAGTCACAGAGATTCATAAATCGTCCTTTCCTTGCGCACCTCAGCCTGGGGGCCAGTGTCTGTGTTTTATTGCTTCTCCCGGGGGCCACGTATTTTCCCCAGAGCCTGGGATTAAGTCACCAAGAAAGACCAGGGACCCCAGGCGGGCTGGAAGGGGAGGGGTCCCGGATGCCCATCGTCTCCCCACCTGCTCTCTCCCAGGCCTGTAATTGGATCTGGAGCCTGAGAGCTTTGGCCTGGGGATGGGTGCGGATAATGGGACCCCAGGTCTCAGGCTCTGGGCTAAGCCTTGGGTGGGGAGAGGCCGGGAGGGCCCCTCGTGTGGCCTGCACCCCGGTCCCACGGGCCCCCTCTAGGCTCCGAGCCCCTCCAGCTCCGTGTGGGCCCTGGGTGGGCCTGCCCGCCCGTCGTCAGGGAAGATTAGGTGTGAGGCGGGCCTGGCTGCCTTTGAAGGCCAAGGCCGCTGAGCCCCTGGTGTTAGGCCTCTGCTTCTGAACTTGAGGGGATCTGGCACCAGCGTCTGGGCGGGGCGAGGTGGGGGAGGGAGGGGCAAGGGCAGGGGTCAGACCCACGGTCACTGCCTCACACCCCCTTTCACCACAGACCCCCGGCGGTGGCCCAGACATGGACTTTGTCTGAAAAGTGCAATATTTAAAAACAAATTAGAATCAGCTGCCAAGATTTAAAGTGGAGAGGTTTTGCATTAAAATCTGATTGCTAGCTTTTCTTAGGAGACAAAGAGAATCCGAAGGCCAAGTGACACTGGGCTCCGTTCAGGTTTTGCTCAGACCCTCCAGGCCCAGCTCCCTCCAGGGAAAAGCCACCAAAGCCCCCACACCACCTGGCCCTGCTCCATTGTCCCCTGCCTCTCTCCCCGTGCTCTTTCTGCTTCAGCCGTACCGCTCCTGGCTTCCTGCAACTTTGAGGCCTGCTGCTGCCTCAGGGCCTTTGCACTTGCTGCTGCTTCGACTTTCCTCCCCACCCACTCACACCCCATTTCACTGGGCTCTTTACTGTCATGTCGCCTTCTCTTCTACTTGGGATTGCTGTCTGCCTACTGTCCGCCTCCCTCTCCTCTGCTCACTCATCACCAGGTGACACACGGGGCTGAGGGCTGACTGGCGGTTTCTCCGTGGGGCCTGGGCTTCCTCACAGTGCAGGGGGCCGGGCGAGCATCCGGAGAGAGTGCCAGGCACAAGCGGTGTCCTCTCTGTGACCCAGCCCAGAATATACAGACTGCTTCTCTGCACCATCCTGGCTGGTGGAGACATGGGTCCCCACCCAGATTCAAGAGGAGGGAGCACAGTTCAAAGGGGAGGAGTAGAGTCCTGACCACCACCAGGGACCAGGAATATAGCCGTGGCCATTTTTAGAAAATACAGCCAAGCACATCTTTGAATCCATGGTGCTCAATGAGACCTTGGCGCATGGATGGCCGCCCACCCGCTGGGGCCCCTGTGGACAGGAGCCCGCGGGCCAGAGCTCCTTCTTCCTGTGGCCTGCCAGGTGTCTGAGCTGTTGTGCCCACCTTTAGCGAACCCTCATTCCTTTCCCACCTCTCGGGCTCTCTGGATACTAGGTCCCTCTTGAAGTCCCTTTGCAGCCGGGCCCCCCTCTTCCCCCACCTCCAGTCCTTGCAATCACGGATCTCTTTTCTGTACTAATAGCTTGGACTTTTCTAGAACATCATATAAATATAATCATATAGCATGTAGCCTTATGTGTCTTTTTAGGATTTTAAGCAAATCCGGAATAGGACTTGCCTATTCTGGACATTTCATATCAATGGAATCACACAATATGTGGCCTTTTGTGTCCGGTTTCTTTCATTCAGCATCATGTTTTCAAGGTTCCTCTAGGTTGTAGCAGGTGTCAGTGCTTCATTCCTTTTTTTGTGGCAGAAAAATATTCCATCATATGAATAGACCACATTCTATTTATCTATCCATTCATCAGGTGATGGACATTTGAGTTATTTCCACCTTTTGTCTAGTGTGAATAATGCTGCTGCAAACGTTTACGTACAAGTTTTTGTTTAAACAACTATTTTCTGTTCTTTTGGGGTCTGTACATAGGCGTGTAATTGCTGGGTGACATGGTAACTCTGTGTTGAACATTTTGGAACTGCCAAAGTGTTTTCCACAGCGACTGCACCATTTTACATCCCACCAGCTTTCACGAAGTTCCAATTCTCTACATCCTTCCAACACCTATTCTTTTCTTTTCTTTTTTATTATTGTGGTCAAACTAGTAGGTGTGAAGTGGTACCTCACTGTGGTTTTGATTTGCGTTTCCCTAATAACTAATGATGTTGAGCATCTTTTCATGTCTTGTTGACCATTTGTATATCTTCTTTGGAGAAATGAATGTCTATTGAGATCCTTTGCTCATTTTAAAAATTGGGCTGTCTTTTTATTCTTGAGTTGTATGAGTTCTTTATACGTTCTGGGTACTAGACCCCTACCAGATATGTTTTGCAAATATTTTCTCCCATTCTGTCGTTTCACTTTCTTGGTGGGGTCCTTTGACGCACAAAAGTCTTAAAGTATGATGAAGTCCAATTTATCTATTTTTTCTTTTGTTGCTTGTGTTTTTGGTGTCATATCTAAGAAACCATTGCTAAATCCAAGGTCATAAAGATTTGCCTCTGTTTTCTTCCAAGAATTTTATAGTTTTAGCTGTCATGTTCAGGTTTTAAAATTTATTTTGAGTTAATTTTTATATATGGTGTGAGGTAGGGGTCCAGCTTCCTTTTTTTCGCGTGTGGCTCTCCAGTTGCCCCAGAACCATCCGTTGAAGAAACTATTTATCCCCATTGACTAGTGGTGGCCTGCTTGTTGGAGATCAGTTGGCCACAGACATATGAGTTTTTTCTGGACTCTCACTGATTGTTAGGTCTATCCTTACACCGGTACCATGTTGTTTGATTACTGTAGCTTTGTAGTAACTTTTGAAATCAGAAAGTGTGAGTTGAATCCTCCACCTTTGTCCTTCTTTTTCAAGATTATTTTGGCTATTTGGGACCCCCTTGCAATTCCATATGAATTTTAGGACTAGCTTGTCTATTTCTGCAAAAAAGGCCTTGGAATTTTGATAGGAATTGCATTGAATCTGTAGATCAATTTGGGGAATATTGTCATTTTAACATTATTAAGTCTTCCAATCCATGAACAGGGGATGTATTTCCATTTATTTAGATGTTTTATAGATTTTATAGATTTCTATGTTTTATAGATTTCCTTATATCAGTTTGTACCTACTACCTTGGTTTATGTAATTTATTATTAAGTATCTGATTCTTATTATTAAATATTTGATGCTATTGTTAATGGAATTGTTTTCTTAATTTCCTTTTCAGATTGCTCATTGTTAATGTATAGAAATACCACTGACTTTTGTGTGTCGATCTTGTATTCTGCAACTTTGCTGAATTTGTTTATTAGCTCTAACAGTTTCTTTTGTGTGTATGGATTCTTTAGGATTTTCTATATATAAGGTTGTGTCATCTGTTAATCGAGGTAGTTTTACTTTGCATTATTTTTTTTTTGAGATTTATTGGTGATGTTGTGTGTATCAATAGTTTATTCCTTTTTATTGTTGAATAGCATTCCATTGAATGGATATGTCACAATTTGTTTATTCACCTGTTAATGGACATTTGGGTTGTTTCCAGTTTAGGCTACTGCAAATTGGGCTGCTATGAAGATTATTGTACAATTCTTTGTATGGACATATCTTTTTATTTCTCTTGGGTAAATACCTAGGAGTGAAATGTTTTGGTCATATGGCAGGTATATATTTAACTTTCAACTTTTAAGAATCTGCCAAACTGTTTTCCAAAGTGGTTGTACAGTTTTGTATTCACATCAGCAGTGTATGAGCATCCCAGTTCCTCTAAGTCTTCACCAACGCTTGATATGATTGGTCTTTTTAATTTTTGTCATTCTAATAGGTGCTGAGAGGTATCTCATTGTGATTTTAATTTGTATTTCCCAAATGATTATTAGCTTTGAGCATCTTTTCAGGTATTTATTTGCCATTTGTATATCTTCTTTGGAGAAGTATCTGTTCATATATTTTGCCCATTTTAAAATTGACTTTTTGGTTTATTATTGTTGAATTTTGAGAATTCTTTACACATTCTGTATATAAATTCTTTGTCAGATATACAATTTGCAAATATTTTCCCCCAGTCTGTGAGTTGTCCTTTCATTCTCTTTACAGTAACCTTTAAAGAACAGGAATTTTTTACTTTTGATGATGCCCATTTTATTAATTATTATTTTTTGGATCATGCCTTTGATGTGATATCTAAACGATCCTTACTTAAGCAAAAGGTCACAAAGATTTTCTCCTATGCTGTATTCTATAAGTTTTATAATTCTAGGTTTTACATTTGGGTCTATGATCCAATTTGAATTAAATTTTGTATGTAGTGTGAGATATGGATCAAAATTTTTTGTTTGTTTTTTTTAACATATGGATATCCAAATATTCCAATATCATTGGGTGAAATGATTGTCTTTTTTTCCACTAAGTTGCCTTTGTCCCTTTGTCAAAAATTAGCTGTCTATGTATGTGTGCATCTATTTCTGGACTCTCTGTTCCATGCCTATTTGTCTATATTATACCAATACCTCACTGTTTTCATCACTATAGTTTTATAATCTGTCTTGAAATCAGGTTGTGTTAGTGCTCCAACTTTGTTCTTTTTCAATCACTTTGCCTCATCTAGGTCTTTTGCATTCCATATGAATTTTACAAATAGCTTGTCAATTTCTCAAGACAAAACCAAACCAGACCTGGTGCAGACTTGCACTGATCTATGATAGCTGGCAGTTGTTATGGTTTATATTGTTTCCTCTCCTGCAGGCTGAACTTTCCAGGAACTTCTGCTTTTCCCTGATGCGGTCTGTCCATCACTGTGTCCACTCTCTGAACTTACATACTCGCGTTTGTTGTCCCCCATATAGAGACACCAGGCCCCTTGCATTACCCACTGAGTTTCCTGCGGTGGGGGGATCATCCCTTATTCTCCACCATCTATGAAGAGCCCATCGGAGTTGGATATAGGGAAGAGTTTTTCCTAAGGCTTTGATCATATTTCCAGACAAGTTCATTACTTTGTGGACGAAAATTAGGATGCTAATGCTGTGAGTTCCCATCCCCCCATGCCTTATTCACCTGTTTACCCATCCATGTTCCCATCCATCGAACCATCCACTTTTCACCCATTCATCCATCCATATTCCCATCTGTCCATCCATCCATCCAGCCAGCCACCCACCCATTCTTCATCTCTTCACCTATCCATACTCCCATCTATCCCTCCATCCACCCCACCCATCCTTCATCCATTTACCTATTCATCCAACTATTCATCCTTCACTCATACATCCTTCACCTATTCACCCATCCATCCACCCACCCACCCACCCATCCTTCACCCACATCCTTCCCTCTTCTACCCACCTTTGTGTTCCCCTACCCGTCCCTTCCTGATCACCAGCCATGCTAGACACTGGGGTTTAGAAATACCTTCCAGGACCTAAGTTTCTCTGTCTTTAAACGAGCAGGTTGAATGAAGTGATTTCCCAGGACCCTTCACACTCTGTTTTTCTTTGACTTCCATACAAGGACAGTCAAAATCCGAAGCTGACAGGGTTACACGACTTCCACAGGAAGGATGAGGAGCTGGGCCAAGTCAGAGAGGGGTTTTCACGCCCACTGACTCTGGGACAGACACAGATTGCCACTTGCACCTATTTGTGCCAAGATCCCAGGAGCTCAGGCCCCCATCACAGGGCAATGCAGTGGGTGCCCTCTTGGTGCAGGTGGCATTAACTGGGCATCCAGGGGTGCCCCTCACTGTCTGTGTCCAGTGGGAGCCTCCAGGTTCCCCGAGGAGGCAGTGGCTAAGAACAGAGGACAGAGAGGTGAGCAGTGGGGGCCACTCAGGCCCGAGGGGCAGGGCAGGGGCCTGGGGAAGCCTCAGGTTTGCTCTACCCTCTGAGCTGACATCAGCAGTGACCTGAAGCCCTGCTCTGGCCGCCACCGTACCTCCCCACCTCACCTGTGCACACCCAGGGCTGTTTGCACCGATACGTGTGTCCCTGGCTAGACTGAGCATGTGGCATGCAGGGCTGGCGGGGCTGACATCCCAGGGGGTGCCCTCCGAGCTGGCGGGAAGGCTAGGGCTTGGGGCCTGGGGGAGGCAGCTGACCCCGATCCACCCACCGTGGCTCCGCCAACACTGGGTCCTGGGGCTCGCCCTGACCCCCTGGCAGCCTGGGCCCACTTGTGACAGCATACAGTCTGGAGTTAATAACGGAGGTTTTTGTCTTTTTCACAGTTTTCTTGTTTCTCTGTGGCCTCTGCCCACTGAATCGGGGCCCCGGCTGCCTCAGGGGGGAAGCAGACACAGCGAAGAACAAAGAAATCAATTGACTTTCTGGATGAATTTTTAAAAACTCGCAGCAGAGGCAATATTCTGAAAGCGCAGAGGATTTCTTTTGCAAGGGCAAGGCTTTTTGAGAAAGAAAGCGTTTCTGAGTGAGAACAGAGACTTTATTGCATAAGCCATGGATGGGGGAAACCGTGTGAGGGCTTTTCCTGCTGAAAGGGGCAGTAATTGGACCGGGGGGAGGCAGAGAAGGGGGACCTGAGACCCCCTTCCAGCCCCTGCCTGGGCGAAACCACTTGGAGGCAGCTGCTGGGCAATCTGGGTGAGTTTGGGGATTCTCAGCGCGCGACACCCCTGCTTGCTCCGTGTCTTCATGGGGAAGCCCCACCCGACACCATCACGGTGGCCCCTGGGGGACCGCTCCCAACCACTTCTCCTGCAAAGATACTTTATCACTGTTATTATCATTATTTTTGGTTCACAAAGCAAATGGTTTGTGTATTCGATATCTCTTGCTACATAACAGATCTCCCCCAAATTTAGTGAAGTAAAACAATGCGTAGTATCTCCCATAATTTCCGGGGTGAGTCATCTCGGGGTCGCTTAGCTGGGTGGTTCCAGCTCAGGGGCTCTCACGAGGCTGCATGTGAAGGCTTGACTGCGGCCGGAGTCTCCCTGTCCAGGTGGCTCAGGCTCAGTAGTGGCCGGGGCCTCGGTTCCTCCCACTTGGCCCCGGCTCAGGCCGGGTGTCCTCACGGCACGGCGGCTGGCCTCCCAGAGCCAGTGACCCAAGATGGCAGGGAGGGGAGGTGCAACGCTTCACGGCCCTGGGAATCGGCCCATTCAGCACGGGAAGCGCCGGCGCAAGGGCGCAGGTAGCAGGAGGGGCGTGTCCTCAGAGGCTGCCAGCGCATGAAGCGCTTTCCGGATTCCAAAGCGCTCTGCACCCACAGCAGACAGGTGCACACGTTAGCTCATAGGCCCCTCCCTGAGATAGTCCCATTTCTCCTACGAAGGGACTGAGGTGGGGGCTTTGTGAGTCACTCTGGTCCTTGTTGTGCCCCAAGCTGGGCCTCCAGGGTTTATGGGGCCCAGGAGGGCATCCTGGAGGAGAAGAGCAAGACCAGAGCTAAGAAGGATGGGCCGTTTGTGGGTCAGCGAGGGGCAGAGCACTGAGAACTCCGCCAGAGCCGTACAGAGGGCCTGGGACACCCGGTTGAGATGTCGGCCAGCAGGAACCGCGTCCCCATATGTCCCCTCCTCTTCGTCCCCAGCGCCCAGCCCAGGGCCTGGCGCCCGGACAGTCTGTGGAATTGGGGGCCATCCCAGGTTTTGGAGTGGTGGCAGGGGGGCTGCTTTGTCGCCAGCTCCTGTGGGAGAGGCCTGGAGGCAGGGAGGCCCAGTGGAGACTGAGAAGCCCCCTCGCCTGGCAGGTAATGCTGGGGCTGGCCCTACCTCACCGTGGCACCCCTGTATGATTCGGGGGCCCCCTCCCTTCTTGGGCCATCGGTGAACCAGGGTAGATGCCTTCTGAGGGTATGACCAGCCTAGGGGACCCATGCCCCAGTCTGACCTTGGGGCCGAGGCAGGGGCCTGTGAGGTCCCACGAGGGGCTTGGTGGCGACACAGAGCCTGTGCTGAGTGCCCCCCAGGTCCCCAGCTGGCCCCCAGATGTGCCCAACTCCTTGTTTCTGGGCCAGACTTCTCTCCCAAGGCCACCTCCTGCTGCTCCACGGTCTCTGACAGTCTCTGCTTCCCAGCCTTCCTGGGACCCCCCAGCCCTGCAGCCACGGGGCACACACTCACTCTCTGAGCCTCAGAACCTCCCCTGGGGCCAGACCCCTGGCTGCAAGACTGGCGCCACGACTCAGCAGTAGGGGTGCATCATTAGGCAGTGCTGTGGCCTCCCACCCCCTCGGTAGCCAGTGGGGGCCAGACAGTAATTTGGATAAGATTCTGAGGCCACAGAGCTGAGCAGGAAGCTGGGTCACTCCAGTCGAGTCCTTTACTTCCCCTCACCACACTCCTGCCCAGACTCACAGAGGAAAGGCAAGATGCTTTAGCCCTTCAAGTCTCACTTTTCCCATCTTTAAAATGGGCACCACAGTGTCTTTTTTTTTAGAACTTTTTTTTTTTAAGAGATTTATTTATTTACTTGTTTGTTTGGGGTTTTTTTTGGCTGCGTTGGGTCTTCGTTGCTGCACGCGGGCTTTCTCTAGTTGTGGCGAGCGGGGGCTACTCTTTGTTGCGGTGCGCGGGCTTCTCATTGTGGTGGCTTCTCTTGTTGTGGAGCACGGGCTCTAGGCGTGCGGGCTCAGTAGTTGTGGCTTGCGGGCTCTAGAGCGCAGGCTCAGTAGTTGTGGCGCACGGGCTTAGTTGCTCCGCGACATGTGGGATCTCCCTGGACCAGGGCTCGAACCCGTGTCCCCTTCATTGGCAGGCGGATTCTTAACCACTGAGCCACCAGGGAAGCCCTACAGTGTCTTTTGAAGGGTAAACACGTTAAATATTCATCAAGTCCACTTTATTTTACAATCCGTGCTTTTTGTGTCACATTTGAGAAATGTTTGCCAAACCCAAGGTCCCTAAGTTTTTATCCCACGAAAAGGCATGCTGCAGACTAGAAGAAAATATTTGCAAAACATATATCTGATGAAGGACTTGTATTCAGAATATATAAAGATCTTTCATAACTCAGTGATAAGAAGACTCAGAGTCCAGTTTTTTAAATGGGCCGAGTATTTAAACAGACATTTCAGTAAAGAAGACGCGGCAGATCAGCACATTGAAAAGATGCTCAATATCATTAGTCATTAGGAAAAGGCAAAGGAGAACCGCAGTGCGGTATCGCCTCACACCTCCTAGAAAGGCTAGAACGAGAAAGACTGACCACAGCGGGTGTTGGTGAGGGGGTGGTCAGCTGGAGCAGTCGTCCACTGACAGTGGGTGTGGTCAGCTGGAGCAGTCGTCCACCGACAGTGGGTGGAAAGCGGGGCAGCCACTTCGGGAAGTGAAACATACACCTGCCCTCGACCCAGACCCAGCTGCTCGGCTCCTAGGTTCTCACCCAAGAGAGACGCACGCATATGTCCCACAGAAACGGTGCACGATGTTCCCAGCAGCTCCCTGTAACCGGGCAGATCGAGCACCCCCTCCCTGGGTTGTTGGCAGGATTCGTTTCGCCGGTGAATGCTGTTACTTGGGCTAGCACGTGGCAAGCACTGAACGATTATATCTCCCCGTGTCGTCTTCATCTTGCCCAACTCTGTCAGGGCGCAAATGTGGAAACTGAGGCCGGGAGTGGGGTGGGGTGTTCACTGGGATTGGCCACTGGGTCAGTGGCAACGCCGGACCCGGCAGCCAGGCCTCTTACTGTGGCCAGTGGATGCCCAGTTCCCTCTTCTTCCTTCGTCTTGGTGGGTTGCTGGACCTTCCCGGGAACAGGGGAACGGGGGTGTCTCCAAACTTCCTCTTGGCTGGATTGAAGCAGCATTACCTGGGCAGACAGAGCAAATACCCTTCCCTGAACCACCCAGCTAATAAGCTCCCCATTACAACCGAATGAGGAGAGCCCTTGCTGGCGTGGGCTAAGTTAATCCAAACAGAGCGGCATCCGATGCTGAGGGCTAAGTTAATCCAAACAGAGCGGCATCCCATGCTGAGGGCTAAGTTAATCCAAACAGAGCGGCATCCCATGCTGAGGGCTAAGTTAATCCAAACAGAGCGGCATCCCATGCTGAGGGCTAAATTAATCCAAACAGAGCGTCATCCCATGCTGAGGGCTAAGTTAATCCAAACAGAGCGTCATCCCATGCTGAGGGCTAAGTTAATCCAAACAGAGCGGCATCCCATGCTGAGGGCTAAGTTAATCCAAACAGAGCGTCATCCGATGCTGAGGGCTAAGTTAATCCAAACAGAGCGGCATCCCATGCTGAGGGCTAAGTTAATCCAAACAGAGCGGCATCCCATGCTGAGGGCTAAGTTAATCCAAACAGAGCGGCATCCGATGCTGAGGGCTAAGTTAATCCAAACAGAGCGGCATCCCATGCTGAGGGCTAAGTTAATCCAAACAGAGCGGCATCCCATGCTGAGGGCTAAGTTAATCCAAACAGAGCGGCATCCCATGCTGAGGGCTAAGTTAATCCAAACAGAGCGGCATCTGATGCTGAGGGCTAAGTTAATCCAAACAGAGCGGCATCCCATGCTGAGGGCTAAGTTAATCCAAACAGAGCGGCATCCCATGCTGAGGGCTAAGTTAATCCAAACAGAGCGTCATCCCATGCTGAGGGCTAAGTTAATCCAAACAGAGCGTCATCCCATGCTGAGGGCTAAGTTAATCCAAACAGAGCGGCATCCGATGCTGAGGGCTAAGTTAATCCAAACAGAGCGGCATCCCATGCTGAGGACTAAGTTAATCCAAACAGAGCGGCATCCCATGCTGAGGACTAAGTTAATCCAAACAGAGCGGCATCCGATGCTGAGGGCTAAGTTAATCCAAACAGAGCGTCATCCCATGCTGAGGGCTAAGTTAATCCAAACAGAGCGTCATCCCATGCTGAGGGCTAAGTTAATCCAAACAGAGCGGCATCCCATGCTGAGGGCTAAGTTAATCCAAACAGAGCGGCATCCGATGCTGAGGGCTAAGTTAATCCAAACAGAGCGTCATCCCATGCTGAGGGCTTAATTAATCCAAACAGAGCGGCATCCGATGCTGAGGGCTAAGTTAATCCAAACAGAGCGGCATCCCATGATGAGGGCTAAATTAATCCAAACAGAGCGGCATCCGATGCTGAGGGCTAAGTTAATCCAAACAGAGCGGCATCCCATGCTGAGGGCTTAATTAATCCAAACAGAGCGGCATCCGATGCTGAGGGCTAAGTTAATCCAAACAGAGCGGCATCCCATGCTGAGGGCTAAGTTAATCCAAACAGAGCGTCATCCCATGCTGAGGGCTACGTTAATCCAAACAGAGCGTCATCCCATGCTGAGGGCTAAGTTAATCCAAACAGAGCGGCATCCCATGCTGAGGGCTAAGTTAATCCAAACAGAGCGGCATCCCATGCTGATGGCTAAGTTAATCCAAACAGAGCGTCATCCCATGCTGAGGGCTAAGTTAATCCAAACAGAGCGGCATCCCATGCTGAGGGCTAAGTTAATCCAAACAGAGCAGCATCCCATGCTGAGGGCTAAGTTAATCCAAACAGAGCGTCATCCGATGCTGAGGGCTAAGTTAATCCAAACAGAGCGGCATCCCATGCTGAGGGCTAAGTTAATCCAAACAGAGCGGCATCCCATGCTGAGGGCTAAATTAATCCAAAGAGAGCGTCATCCCATGCTGAGGGCTAAGTTAATCCAAACAGAGCGTCATCCGATGCTGAGGGCTAAGTTAATCCAAACAGAGCGTCATCCGATGCTGAGGTCTAAGTTAATCCAAACAGAGCGGCATCCCATGCTGAGGGCTAAGTTAATCCAAACAGAGCGGCATCCGATGCTGAGGGCTAAATTAATCCAAACAGAGCGTCATCCCATGCTGAGGGCTAAATTAATCCAAACAGAGCGTCATCCCATGCTGAGGGCTAAGTTAATCCAAACAGAGCGGCATCCCATGCTGAGGGCTAAGTTAATCCAAACAGAGCGGCATCCGATGCTGAGGGCTAAATTAATCCAAACAGAGCGTCATCCCATGCTGAGGGCTTAACTAATCCAAACAGAGCGGCATCCGATGCTGAGGGCTAAGTTAATCCAAACAGAGCGGCATCCCATGATGAGGGCTAAGTTAATCCAAACAGAGCGGCATCCGATGCTGAGGGCTAAGTTAATCCAAACAGAGCGGCATCCCATGCTGAGGGCTAAGTTAATCCAAACAGAGCGTCATCCCATGCTGAGGGCTAAGTTAATCCAAACACAGCGGCATCCCATGCTGAGGGCTAAGTTAATCCAAACACAGCGGCATCCCATGCTGAGGGCTAAGTTAATCCAAACAGAGCGGCATCCGATGCTGAGGGCTAAGTTAATCCAAACAGAGCGGCATCCTATGCTGAGGGCTAAGTTAATCCAAACAGAGCGTCATCCCATGCTCAGGGCTAAATTAATCCAAACAGAGCGTCATCCCATGCTGAGGGCTAAGTTAATCCAAACAGAGCGGCATCCGATGCTGAGGGCTAAGTTAATCCAAACAGAGCGTCATCCCATGCTGAGGGCTAAGTTAATCCAAACAGAGCGTCATCCCATGCTGAGGGCTAAGTTAATCCAAACAGAGCGTCATCCCATGCTGAGGGCTAAGTTAATCCAAACAGAGCGGCATCCCATGCTGAGGGCTAAGTTAATCCAAACAGAGCGGCATCCCATGCTGAGGGCTAAGTTAATCCAAACAGAGCGTCATCCCATGCTGAGGGCTAAGTTAATCCAAACAGAGCGGCATCCCATGCTGAGGGCTAAGTTAATCCAAACAGAGCGGCATCCCATGCTGAGGGCTAAGTTAATCCAAACAGAGCGGCATCCCATGCTGAGGGCTAAGTTAATCCAAACAGAGCGGCATCCCATGCTGAGGGCTAAGTTAATCCAAAGAGAGCGGCATCCCATGCTGAGGGCTAAGTTAATCCAAAGAGAGCGTCATCCGATGCTGAGGGCTAAGTTAATCCAAACAGAGCGTCATCCGATGCTGAGGGCTAAGTTAATCCAAACAGAGCGTCATCCGATGCTGAGGGCTAAGTTAATCCAAACAGAGCGGCATCCCATGCTGAGGGCTAAGTTAATCCAAACAGAGCGTCATCCCATGCTGAGGGCTAAGTTAATCCAAACAGAGCGGCATCCCATGCTGAGGGCTAAGTTAATCCAAACAGAGCGGCATCCGATGCTGAGGGCTAAGTTAATCCAAACAGAGCGGCATCCCATGATGAGGGCTAAGTTAATCCAAACAGAGCGGCATCCGATGCTGAGGGCTAAGTTAATCCAAACAGAGCGGCATCCCATGATGAGGGCTAAGTTAATCCAAACAGAGCGGCATCCGATGCTGAGGGCTAAGTTAATCCAAACAGAGCGGCATCCCATGCTGAGGGCTAAGTTAATCCAAACAGAGCGGCATCCCATGCTGAGGGCTAAGTTAATCCAAACAGAGCGTCATCCCATGCTGAGGGCTAAGTTAATCCAAACAGAGCGTCATCCCATGCTGAGGGCTAAGTTAATCCAAACAGAGCGGCATCCCATGCTGAGGGCTAAGTTAATCCAAACAGAGCGTCATCCGATGCTGAGGGCTAAGTTAATCCAAACAGAGCGTCATCCCATGCTGAGGGCTAAGTTAATCCAAACAGAGCGTCATCCCATGCTGAGGGCTAAGTTAATCCAAACAGAGCGGCATCTGATGCTGAGGGCTAAATTAATCCAAACAGAGCGTCATCCCATGCTGAGGGCTAAGTTAATCCAAACAGAGCGTCATCTGATGCTGAGGGCTAAGTTAATCCAAAAGAGCGGCATCCCATGCTGAGGGCTAAGTTAATCCAAACAGAGCATCATCCCATGCTCAGGGCTAAGTTAATCCAAACAGAGCGGCATCCCATGCTGAGGGCTAAGTTAATCCAAACAGAGCGTCATCCCATGCTGAGGGCTAAGTTAATCCAAACAGAGCGTCATCCCATGCTGAGGGCTAAGTTAATCCAAACAGAGCGTCATCCCATGCTGAGGGCTAAGTTAATCCAAACAGAGCGGCATCCCATGCTGAGGGCTAAGTTAATCCAAACAGAGCGGCATCCCATGCTGAGGGCTAAGTTAATCCAAACAGAGCGGCATCCCATGCTGAGGGCTAAGTTAATCCAAAGAGAGCGGCATCCCATGCTGAGGGCTAAATTAATCCAAAGAGAGCGTCATCCGATGCTGAGGGCTAAGTTAATCCAAACAGAGCGTCATCCGATGCTGAGGGCTAAGTTAATCCAAACAGAGCGTCATCCCATGCTGAGGGCTAAGTTAATCCAAACAGAGCGGCATCCCATGCTGAGGGCTAAGTTAATCCAAACAGAGCGTCATCCCATGCTGAGGGCTAAGTTAATCCAAACAGAGCGGCATCCCATGCTGAGGGCTAAGTTAATCCAAACAGAGCGGCATCCCATGCTGAGGGCTAAGTTAATCCAAACAGAGCGGCATCCCATGCTGAGGGCTAAGTTAATCCAAACAGAGCGGCATCCCATGCTGAGGGCTAAGTTAATCCAAAGAGAGCGGCATCCGATGCTGAGGGCTAAGTTAATCCAAAGAGAGCGTCATCCGATGCTGAGGGCTAAGTTAATCCAAACAGAGCGTCATCCGATGCTGAGGGCTAAGTTAATCCAAACAGAGCGTCATCCGATGCTGAGGGCTAAGTTAATCCAAACAGAGCGGCATCCCATGCTGAGGGCTAAGTTAATCCAAACAGAGCGGCATCCCATGCTGAGGGCTAAGTTAATCCAAACAGAGCGGCATCCCATGCTGAGGGCTAAGTTAATCCAAACAGAGCGGCATCCGATGCTGAGGGCTAAGTTAATCCAAACAGAGCGTCATCCGATGCTGAGGGCTAAATTAATCCAAACAGAGCGTCATCCCATGCTGAGGGCTAAGTTAATCCAAACAGAGTGGCATCCCATGCTGAGGGCTAAGTTAATCCAAACAGAGCGGCATCCGATGCTGAGGGCTAAGTTAATCCAAACAGAGCGTCATCCGATGCTGAGGCGGGCTCTTTTGGGCAGCCTGGATGGCAGCAGAGAAGAGGGAGAGCAGAGGGAGGCAGAGCGCTGAGCCTCCGCACTGAAAACTGGAGCCTTCAGCTCCAGAGTGAGGACCACAGGCAGCCCTGGCCTCGTCTCCTCCCGGGAGCCGCTCACGCCCGGAGCCGGGGGTGGGAGTGGGGGCAGAGCCGGGGAGCTGGGGCGCAGCTTGGGCCACTGCAGCCCCGCCCCGCCCTGCTCGCCCTGTTCTGATGGTACTATTGCGGCATCACAGAGCGCCCCGAGCTCAGTGGCCTGAAACAACAGTGGTTTATTCTGCTTCCAAATCTGCACCTTGGGCGGGGCTGGGCGTGCACTGGACGCTGGTCTCTGCTGCCCGAGGCACTGGGTAGGGCATCCTGCCCGGGTGAAGGGGCCTCGTTCCAGACGGTGAGCTCCAGTGGGGGCAGTCTGTGGGCAGAGGAGGGTGTCTGCGTCCCCAAGACAGAGCCAGGTGGCGGTGGTATCGCCGTTTGTGACCAGCGTCAGGAGTCACAGAACATCACTTCATCACGCTACGTCCGGGGACCACCTCAAATGCAGGGCTGGGACAGGCTCCACCTCTCCGTGCGGCAGCGGAGGGTTCTGGAAGGGCGTGTGGGACATGAAGGTAGTGAGGCGACCATTTTTAGAGCTGCACCTGCATGGACCCCACACTCTGCAGGCAGAAAGGACCCTGATTCACCCAGCCCAGAGCCCCCCAAGGATTCCAGCCCTGCCGGATGCTCTGCCCCATGGCCTCTGAGGGCAAAAGCTAAACCGTGCGTTAGCTTTCCAGACCTGCAAAGGCCAAGAGCTTGTTAACTTGGAGGGTCTGAGGGGGGAGGGCTCTGTTCACCTGCATCAGAGGCTGCAGCACTTTCCTGACGATGGAAAGCCTTTCTCTTTCATTTGTATTCATTTATTTATTTTTGGGCTGCGTTGGGTCTTCGTTGCTGCGCGCGGGGTTTCTCTAGTTGTGGCGAGCGGGGGCTACTCTTCGTTGCGCTGCGCGGGCTTCTCATTGCGGTGGCTTCTCTTGTTGCGGAGCTGTAGGTGCATGGGCTGTAGGTGCACGGGCTTCAGTAG
This sequence comes from Balaenoptera borealis, assembly GCF_965194805.1. Classification (NCBI taxonomy): domain Eukaryota; kingdom Metazoa; phylum Chordata; class Mammalia; order Artiodactyla; family Balaenopteridae; genus Balaenoptera; species Balaenoptera borealis. Next base: position 87,961,900 of record NC_138872.1, on the reverse strand, counting down.
TTGTGGCTCATGGGCTCAGTAGTTGTGGCTCATGGGCTCAGTAGTTTTGGCTCGCGGGCTCAGTAGTTGTGGCTCATGGGCTCAGTAGTTGTGGCTCATGGGCTCAGTAGTTTTGGCTCGCGGGCTTAGTAGTTGTGGCTCATGGGCTCAGTAGTTTTGGCGCACGGCCTCAGTAGTTGTGGCTCATGGGCTCAGTAGTTGTGGCTCATGGGCTCAGTAGTTGTGGCTCGCGGGCTCAGTAGTTGTGGCACACGGGCTAAGCTGCTCCGTGACATGTGGGATCTTCCCGGACCAGGGCTCGAACCCGTGTCCCCTGCATTGGCAGGCGGATTCCTAACCACTGCGCCACCAGGGAAGCCCGAAAACCTTTCTCTTTAATGTTTGATTTTCTCCTTCCATTAACAGACCCCTCCCTTCCCCCCACCCCCATTCACCTGGTCCATGAGCTATAGGAGGTCTGAGCTGGGCAACACCGGGAAACAGAATTACACACTGTCCCCAAGCAATTGTGCTCCAAGTTCAGAGTCGCCATGGTGTCCCCATATCTGCCCTGGGACTTCCCCAAAACATCAGGGGTCCTCCGGGACCCTGCCTGTCCCCGTGAGACTTTGCTGAGGCTCGGAGCGGGAAGCGGGCTCTCCCCCCGCACACACCTGGCGGCCGTGCGGCTGGGCCTCGGCCACACCGCTCTCGCCTGTTGTCAGCAGTTTGCCCTGTCTTGCCAGGCACAGACGGACAGGACCCGGCCTGGGCCTTAAGCCACCAGCAGGGGCCTCCTCGACCACTAGGGGTGTGCACAGCTTGGCAACGCGAGCGCCGTGCGGGGCTGAGGACCGGCTGCAGTCCCGGCACCGGGGAGGGCAGGGCGGGCCGGGCCTGGGGCGGCAGATGGCCAAGACCCCACGTTAGCCTCCGCCCAGAGGTCGTTCCCGGACAGGAGCCCTGCTGCGGGGGCCACCTCCCGTGGCCCGGGCGCGTGGCCGCTCCTACCTCCTCCCACTTTCCTACCCACGGGAAGGGCCTGCCACCGACCCTGCCCCCACAAGCTCCAGGTGAGCCCCAAGCGACACATGTCGGTGGCGACCCCAGGCTTCTTCCAGGGGAGAAGAGACAGGCCCCAGTGTCCCTTGGCTGAGCCCCTGCGCGTCAGACCGGCTTGGCCCCATCAGAGTCTCCAAGTTAACAAGTTCAGGCCTGGTGATTGATTATTAACTAGATTCACAAAGTTGATGAAAAAAATCGGGATATAAATAAATATTCCTGGAGATATTCCACCCCCTGCAGGCATGAACTTTGAATAATTGGAGAGAATTATGCTGAGGACTAATCAAAACTTTTTTTTTCTTTCACTAATTACCTCTGGGTTTCATCAGTGTCAGAGTCTAATCAACTCCAGACATCCTAATCGACCCTCGGGAAATGTTAGGGGTGGGGAGGGCTTCGGTGTCATATGGAAGGGGGACGGGGAGCCAGGTGAGGGGTGCCGGGGGTCCTGGCGGCAGATCCGCCCTGGTCGGGGGTGGGGACCGGGGGGAGCTGCCTCACAGGCCGCCACCTCTGCTCAGGATGAACGAAGCCCATGGTGCACTGCGGGCCAGCTTCCCTCCTCTGCACCCTTCCCGGGGCTTGTTGCCTTGTCTGCCCTGGCGTTCCTCGGTTAGATGGATGGGGCCCAGGATGGGGGCTGGCACTGGGGCGGCCCCCAGTCGTGGCGAGAGGCGTGTGAGGGCCGTGCTGGGGCCCAGGGCCAGTTCAGGATTCTGGGCATCTCTGGGGGGAAGGAAGCTTTGCTCCCCTCCCCCCCAAGAAAGTCATTTGCATCTGTTGAAAAATTCCTCCAGCGCTTGGGAGGAGAGGCCCAGGCCGCCAGTGGCTGATGGCTTGATCGCAGCGGTTTTTTCCGGCGTCCTGAACGCAGGGGCTCAGGAGCTGTGACAGCTGGGCCGGCGCAGCCTCTCAGCTCCTCTGAGCAGGGCGCCCGCCTCCTTGGCCTCTCTTGCTGGCTGGGCCTCATTCGCAGGGCCTGGTTCTGTCTCCTTCCTCCTTCGCCTCCTTGTTTCCCGAACCCAGGAAGGCCTTTAACCAATTTCAGAGGGAAAAATCAGTCGTGTGGAAATCCACCTCAACTTCCTCAAGAAACCAAAACCCCACCCTGAACCCTTCAGGCACTCACGCCCCCCATCCTTCTCCCCTTCCTTGCAAAGCGCCCAGGAGATGCTGCTGGTCACGGTCATGGTCACCGCCCTTCCAGGCCCCCTTTGCAGTCTCCGAGCAGGATGAACGGGCCCTCCCCGTTCCCCTCGCAGCCAACAGCCTGCGGACCCCACAGAGCCTTCCGCAGCCAGAGGGGGATGGGCGCAGCCTCGCGGGGTTGGGCCCTAGGCGGCAACAGCCTCGTGAGTCCCCAAGCCCCGAAAGGGTCCTGGACTTGGGGTCCCGAGACCTGGCTGGGGGACTTGGGTGCCCTGCACCCTCCCATCAGGGGGCCCACATAGACCCAGGATGGCTGAAGGGGGGTGTCGGGGACACTCTTCTCTCCCTGGGGCCCCCGGTGGTCACAGCTCCCCGCAGCAGGCAGGTCCCGGCCGTGGTGGTCGGGCGGGCAGTGCCATCCTGTCCTCACAGCCCCTGAGGGGCCGGTTCTGACCCCCCATTTCCTGGAGGCGCCCAAGGCTGTGACCGCAGCGCAGCTCCCCGCCCCGCAGCCCATGGTCGGCATGGACCCCAAACCCTTTCTCCTGCAGCAGAGGGACAGGACTGTGGGTGGGAACTGGGGCTCCCAGAGCTTCAAAGCCGAGGCTGCTTCCCTCCCAAGCGGAGAGGGGCGTGGCCTCTCCCCCGCTCTGATCAAAGTGGCTCAGAGGCTGCGGAAGGGGGTTTGCTCCTTTTCCTCCCAAACTTTCCTGAAAGGGGGTTGAGATCGCCTTTAATTACAGAGCAGAGGGGTGTGGGGGGGACGCACCAAGGAGCATCCTGCCCAGGGAGGCAGGGGGCCCAGGGTTGGGAGGACAGCGGTGCCCGGAGGGACCCTGGGAGAGCAGGGGTCCTGGGAGGTGGAGTCCGGGGAGGGGTCCTGGGGTCTCTGCCTCTGGCTCTCTCCTTGCTTCTCCAGGCCTAGCCTCCACCTTTCCCTCCCCACCTGCCGTGCAGGGGTCTCAGGTGTGCCGCTGAGCAGGGTGGCCCAGGGTCCCTGTGGGCCCAGGGTGGGGCTGGCTGGGCCACCCCCGTCGCCTGCCCGTCCTGGTGCTGGCTGACCAGCTGGACCCGCAGCCCCTGGCAGGGAGGGAGGTGACGTCCCGACTGCCTCCCGTCTCCCGAGGTCCAGAGGGGTTCAATAGGCCGGGACGCCCCTGAGCCCGGGCCACGTCGCTCCTTCCTGCCACCCTGCCACCTTAGCCAGAACCTGCAGGTCGATTATTTCTGATTCCAGGCAAAGACAGCGTAGATGACCCCTGACCTGAGAGAGTCTGGGTTCTCTTTCTTTTGTCTTTAGACACGTCAGGGGTTAGCATCCCCTGCTTCACCGGAGGGAACCCCAGGTAGAGCCCCCTGAGTGACACGGCACCAGAAGCTCCAGGGCCAGCCGTGGATGTAGAGGGGACCCCTGCCCTGTGCCCGGCACTGCGCGCCGACCACCTTCCACGTCCTGACGGGGCTTGTGCGCCGGGGGACTTTCCCGGGGAGAGTGGCTGACTCGGGATTCACACCCAGACTGGATCCCCAGCCCGCACCCCCGTGGGGATGGGGGGCTGCTGCGGCCGCCGGCTTGGCAGGAGCTGGTAGGAGGTAGCGAGGTCTCCCGACTCCTCCCTGAGGGAGGCCTGGATCTGGGGGTCCAGCTGCTGCTCCGTCCCCACCTCCCCGGTCCCCAGGAGGCCCATGTTCCTGCCTCTCCCTGACCCTGGATTGCTGTGTGACTCTGGGCCCCGGCCTCCCATCTCTGGGCCTGTTTCCCTTCTCTCATCCAGATTGGATTCCACGAGCCCCAGGCCCTTCAGGCCCGGACACCGTGTAACTTCGGCTGCCCAGGGCCACCAGAGGCTGTCCCCACTCTCCCGGGGACCTGGGCTCCTGCTGGGCCCGCGGCTGGCCTGGCCTCCTTGTCCGCAGCAGGAACATCCATCACGCCTCCGTGATAGATTATCTGTCCCTCCTCCTCCCGCCCTCGCGCTGTTTCGGCTGCAGAATAATGTTTATCACTTCACACTACATGACACCCTCCCTTCCTCCTTCCTTCCCTCCTTCCCTCCCGCCACCGCCAGCAGATATCAGAAGATTTTCTTGGGCTATTTTCATGATTTTAATTTTCCATTCCCCATCTCCTCTCTACCCCCTTATTACATTTTGGGCTCTTTTTGGGCTTCTGGAATGAGCCTACATTTTCCCAGTGATACTTTTTAATAAAAACCATCATTTATGATTATTTTAGTCCCCCACAAGCTGTCAGCCTCCTCATTTGACTTCCTATCAACGTGGTGCCCTGCCTGCTTTGTCACCACGCAGATGGGCACGTGCGCTCACCCTTTCAGCCTCGGGATTTGCTCCAGAGACTCAGGCCTCCCTTGGCCTTGGGCCCCTCCTGTCCACCTGCCCTGTCCTGTCTCAGCCCAGCCCTGCCGCCCTCCGCTCTCAACGGCCCCTGGTCTCCTGAGTCTTCTGTTTTCCTGCAGGTGAGTATCACCTGCACACCTTTCTCAGCTCCGTGTATTAGAAGGGACTGAGGTCACAGAGAGGCGGGGCTGCTGGCGGAGTCCGCCCGCTCCTAACGGCTCAGGATCGCCAAAGACGGTGGTTTTCCACAAAGATCCGTGTCTAACCTGCAGGCATAACCCAGTGAGACAGGGACTGGCCCATCATGCCCTCCAGCATGACCTGGGACGGGGCCCTTCCTCTGAGACTCGGTTCTCCCTTTAAAATACAGACACACGTGGAGCTGTGGATCATTCATTCATTGGACATATACAAATTGAGGGCCTACTAAGTGTGGGAAGAATCACACACCTGTCCTAGGGTAGGAACCAGCTCAGATGTCACCCTCCTGCATACCAGAGCCCCCACCCCACACTTATACACTTACAGAATGGAGCCCTGGACTGCCTCATGGTTTTGCTGTGTGACCTCGGGCGAGTTACTGACCCTCTCTGAGCCATCCTCGCTTTCCTTCTCTGGGCTCCCTACACCCCTGACATTAATCTTGTCCTCATCAGCCCCCAGGGGATCCTGTTTCCAGCAGCTGCAGCCTCTTCCCAGCTCCTGGCCACTCTTCCCCCCGCCTGCCACGCCCAGGCGTCCATGACCAGCTGGGCCCGGGAGACCACGTCCGTGGCAGGGAGAGGCCATGTGGGCCTCTCACCCTGGCCAGGCCCTCGCTGGCCCCTGCTCCTTGGCAACCTTTGGAGAGGGGTCCCTGTTGGGTCTGCTGGTGGATGGGCCGCAAGGCCCAGGGCCACTGTCCAAGTTCTGGCCCCAGGTTGGCCAGACAAGTGAGTAATGGATTCTCCCTCCCAGCCCAGCTTCTCCCTTATCAGCGGTAGGAGATTGCTATGAATATTCATAGGACTCATGAATATTCGTGCTGCTAATGACACGCTCCTCTCCACCCCCTTGCCCTTGGGCACCTCCATAGCTTTCCAGGCTCCCTGCACCCTCTTCTATCCTTGACCCCTGCCTGAGGGGGCTTTACCTCCATTGCAGTGAGGCTGGCAGGAGACGCCGGGTGGGAAAGACCCCTGGCCTGGTGCCCAGGGGGTCTGGGTTCCTGTCTCCACTCTGACCCCATTCTGCATGGAAGGGCTGGCTTCCCCTGGGCCTCAGTTTCCCTTCTGACCTCCATGGGCACCGAGGGTCCGGCCAGGCTGGCTGCCCCTGGAACAAACACGTCCTCTCTGATTGCACTTTCTGGGCGAGTGCTCCATTGTGTGGGGACAAAGCTGGGGGCTTGGCTTCTCTGGGGGTGAGCCAGGCAGGCCTCGGGTTACCCAGGCGGGTAACCAGAGAGGCCTGGGGTCCGATGTCACGGGCCCGCGGCCAGGGCCTGCTCAGCTAGCTGTCCCTTGGGACCCGGGAGACACAGGTGGGTGGGTGCACTTGCCAGGAGGGGTGGGGTCAGCTGACAGGACAGCAAAGGACGGACAGAGGGCCAAGAGCTGCCGAGCAGGCAGAGATCCTCTGCTGCAGCCTGTGTTCAGTACCCACGTCCGCAGGGGAGACCCGAGTGATCGCCTCTAAGATGAGGTCCATCTCGAGAGATTCACTCTCACAGTGCCGTAGAGACACCGGAGGGAAATAGGGGACGAGGGGCAGAGATACCGCAGGAGAACTCGGGTCTGGCAGCTGCGGAGGGGGTGGGGAAGGGGGCGGGAGGGCCTTCGAGGTCCGGGTGGGGGTGAGCTGGGGCTTCCCTCTGCCTGGAGGGAGTCAGGCTCCACAGCTTACGCTGCGTGACCTTGCGCAGGCCGCCTGGCTCTGCATCTCAGTGCCCCTCTCTGTGCATGCCTGTTCCCGGCCGTATGCAAGGCCAGCTACCCTTGCCCTGCGTGGGAGGGCCCCACCCTGGGGCATTTGGCCACTCGTCCAGAGGGGAGCCAGCTTGGGGAGCCGTGACACACCGCAGAGCCCAAAGCTTTGGGATTCCAAGAGGGCAAACCCTGCCTCTGCGTCTGCCCAGGCTCCCTGCCGCCCCAGACCTCTGGGGGCGCTTCCTCTCCCGGCACCTCCGCCCGTGCTGAACCCCGATTTCCCGGCAGCTCCCTCTTTGCTTGTCTGACTCTCACTGGGCTGGAAGCCGTGGACATCCAGGGTGCCCAGCCCCGTCTCCTGCTGGTGGACTCCCCCGGGGCAAGGAGTAGCTCCTGGCCTGCAGGCCTTTTCCAGGGGTGAGGGTCTCTGGCAGGAGCACAGGGGTGGCCAGCTTGTCAAGGAGAGTAAGCCCTGACCAGCACCTTCCACGAGTTCCAAGACACGAGGCCCCCTCTGTCCACTGGTCACCAGCTAGACTCCACGGACAGCGACCTCCTTTGCACGTGAGCAAAATAAAGGCTCTGGGGGTCCTGATCCCTCATCCCTGTGTTTCCAACACACACTCTGACCCCTGTCCTGGGGCCCTGCCCTGCTCCCCGCAGCCTGGAGTGGAGGCTCGCAGCGGTCCGGCGCTGGCCCAAGGTCGTGCAGGGAGCAGGTGAGGCCAGGCCCCCCCCCCCACGCGCAGTCTGCACCCCGTCCCACCTTCCCGGGTGGACGACAGACGGCGGGGCCCTGCCCATGGGTCTCACTCAGGCTGACCCCGTGTGAGCTCCTTCACTGAGACCCAGCCTTCTCTGTGCTGTTTGCCTAAATTTGTTCAACCCCGTCTTCCCACAGGAGCCCCACGGCCACTGTCAACATCTGTGGGGCTACAGCCGAGGAATGCCTGATGAGGGCTCGGCGTGGCCCCGCCATGGGGCACAGGCTGGGACAGATGGTCCATCATTACCCATTTTTATTCATTACAAGCTCCGCGTGCCGCGACTGGCCAGCCAGCTCCAGGCTCCTTGGAGGTGCCGCGGGCCCAGCTATTCTGGAAGGAAGAAACGGCCCTTCATTTAGATCAACGTGCCTCCCGGCCTCCTTTGAGCCACAGACGTTCCCGGCTCGCGCGGTCCCTGGGGTGCTGGGCCGGGCGTGGAACAGGAGTGCAGCTGCCACCTGCCTGAGGGGACTGGGAGAGGGGCCGGCACAGGACAGGAACAGGGGGCCCCTGGGGACCCCGGCCGGGGCTCGGGCGGGCAACGAGGCTCCAGGACCCCCAGGAGCCAGCTCCGGGCTGAGGCCGCCCGGAAGCCCCTCCTGAGCCCTCTCCCTGCTGGCCTCCAGCCTGCGGGGCATAACCTGCCTCAGAAGGAGCCTGTCCTCCATCTCTGCCCTGCTGGCCTCGTAAGGGCCTTGGGGCCCGCAGACCCCTGGTGCCGGGGAAGCTTGTGCTCTGGGTGTTGGTCTGGTTGGAGCTCCACAGCCATCTGCAGACGCTCCAGACCCCAGCCTGATCCCTCCCGGGGGCTCCCTGAGCCTCTGGGGTCCCATAGCCTTGGGTCCCAGCCCAGCATTGCCTCTGACTTGCGGGGATGCAGGGTAAATGCCCCCATCCCTGGACTTAGCCCCAACTGCAAGATGGGGACACGTCCTCCTTGAATGCCGAGTGGTGGGCGGCCCCAGAACCTGCGCTTCTACTCATGCTGCAGAACTAGGACCAGTTCTGCTTTAGGTAAGTCCCTTGCCACCCGCAGCCTCCACGAGGGGTGATCGTGTCCTGCCGGACCCCCAACAAGAAGGGGGAGAAAGTGCATGGGGGGCAGTGACCCGCCACGTCAGACAGTCCTGGGAGGGGTTCACTGATGCTGCGGGACGACCGGGGGCCCCAGGCTGCGTCGGGCGCCCTGGGAGCCCGCGTCTCCCTGCGGCCAGGACACCGACTTCCCTCCAGCTTCAGTGTGCGGCCTGTTAGCCCAGGAGATAATGGGACATGAAGGACAAGATTTCTAGTCAATAAAAAGGCGCCGTGGAGGCTTTTTATATCTTGCTTCTGTCACACTGGGTAGGCGTTTTTTTTTTTTATCTGCTGCCCACTTGATGGTCCATCATAAAGCTGGGTCCCTGCCCTGCTGGCGTCCATCACAGCCTGTCCCGGGCTGCTGCCCATTAGCCCGCGAAGCCCAGACCCCCAAGAGGTCAGCTCCAGGGGCGCTGGTGGCTGCACAGCCAGGAGAGCTGGGGACGCCTTTGCAGAGATGCAGGGGAGGCGAGGAGGTGCGGGTGGAGGTCACGTGGGAGGGGGCAGGCAGGGCTGGGCCGAGGACTGAGCCGAGGCCAGGAGGCCTCAGAGGTGGGCCCGCCACAGGCTGCCCTGAGATGGCCCGAGGAGCCGCCCTGTCTGGGGCAGGATGGGGTGCTCAGCCCTGCTCAAGACAGAGCCAGGTGGGACATGTAGGTGCATAAAGCCAGCGGCTGCCAGGGCTGAGTACTGAGCTCCCTGACATTGGAGGAAATCAAGCACATCCTGATGCCCCACTGGGCCAGGAGGCTTGAGTGGGAGAAGAAAGGCCAGTAACACAAGGGACGGTGTGTATTTTTCTCAAAAGTAATTGGGGGGGGGCATGTCCTGCAAGGAGGTGGTGGCGGGGCCGCCTCCCACACTAGTTGGTGCTTTAGTGGAGGCCCAGGGGCTGGGCAGCCTGGGGGGATCTGAGGCCTGCAGCTGTAGATCCCACGCTGCCCTGCAGAGGCGTCGACATGGACCCAGGAAGGGGTGGATCAGGGTGGCTGTGAGGAAGGCCACCCCCTGGACTCTCGTCCACACGCCTCTGACCCACGGATCAGGCCAGAGGGAGGGCGCTCGGCCAGGAAGGACGGAGGCGCTGGCCTCATTCCTGGAGGAAACGCAATCAATCGTTCACTGCAGCAGGGCACCTCCTGGCCCAAGTCACCTACTTGTGCCTGGTTTTCCATCCTGACGGGGGCTCAGGGTAAGTGGCCTGTCCTTGGGGGCAGGGGGCCCTCTGGGAACGGAGAGCAGCTGACACCGAAGCAGGAGATGGGACAGTCGGTTGGCTTGGAGACTGCCAGGGGGAGGGGCGGAGTTGGCCTCTGTTCCCTGGACCCACTTGCCTGTCCCTCCCCTGGGATCCCCCCCCCCCGCCCCCTCCAGCCAGGTCAGTTCAAGTCTTGTGAGGGGCACTGGGGCTCCGGGGCACTGGCACAAGCCCCTTCCTGCAAGGTGATCCCCGACCAGGAACCACGACCCCAGCCCAGGTGACGGGCGTGCACGGGCACCTGAACCGGCCCAGGACACCCAAGCTGGGTCTGAAGGGCAGAGGCCTGGAGGTGAGGGGGCCACACCCTCAGAAGGGGACGAGCGCCCGCTGAACCCAGACCCGCCCTCCTGCGCCCGGGCTCCTGCGCCCCGCGGGCTGGGCTGCAGCGGGTCTCCCAGGGAGAAGGGTGGGCATCGGGGTCCCCACCGAGCAGGGCAGCAGGGCTACACGCTGACGGCCCACCTGTGAGGAAGGGCACGCCTGTGGCTCGGTCCCGAAGCACCTACTGTGACACCTACTGTGAGTACTTTGCCCAAAGGTGACACTGCTCTGACTGGCCCTGACCCCAGGGGCTCACGTGAGAAGTGGGGGAAGGGCCGCTGCTGCAGCCGCTTTCATTGTGTCGGCAGGGGTCCACACGTGTTCAAGGCCACGTCCACTTGTGGCCTCCGACGGCACCTCCATCTTGGAGTCCCTGGAGGGACCTGGGGGCCCCCCCGGGGCCATTCCCTACCAGCCTCGACGTCCTTGATCTTCCCTTCCAAGAAAGAAATCCTGGTGGCTGAAACGGTTTTTAAGAAATAAAATACCTCTCAGTCCACTTCAAAGCTCGTAAATGTCATCTCTGTTATTTTCTGGCCCAGTCCTTCAGTGAGTAGGAAAAATCCCGGGGGGGCTCAAGTGACTGGGGCCTGGAGCTGTGGTCCCCGGCCTCTCACGCTGTAGGAGAGCAGCCCCAGCCCTCAAAGCACGAGGGGGTGTGAGCCCCTTTGGGACAGCTTTCCCAGCCCCACCTCTGCAGCCCCGGGAAAGGCTGCACCTGTTAGTTCCCAGAACTTGGAGACGCAATGGACCCGACCCAGGTGTGAGGCCCCCTCTGTCTGTCTGTCCATCTGTCCTTCCTGCCCGCATCCAGTCTGCAAACATTGGTTGGTCCTTGATGGTGGCCCTGGGCCGCGCCTCTCAGGGACACAGACCTGACATCTCAGGGTCCCTGAGGGCAGGGCGCCTCAGAGCGGGCCCGAGCTCCGCTGTTCTCTCCTGCGGGCCTCACGTGCCACGACAGCCCCGGCCGTCGTAATCCACATTCCTAATCGTCAAGAGGGACAATTCTGGGGAAAAAAAAAAAAGAGAACGAAAAGCACCGTCATTCGGCCAGGTCTTTCTTCTACACACACGTACATTTTTTCTTTGCAAAATTGCGATTGAATTTACTATGCAGTTCACACTCTGTTGATTTCTCCACCCAACAGCATATCGTGTGGTTTATCCCAGACGCAAGATGCCAACAAAGACGTGCATTTCTGCAACCTCTGGCTTCCAAGGAGGCGACATGGCCCCCATTTCCTCCGATCGGTGTGCAGCTGGAGAGATGGCCCTGAGGAGCAGGTGGGGAACACAGGTGCGAACAGAGGTCACGCAGGTGAGCCGGCGAGAGGCCGGAGCTGAGGCCACGGGGGAGCAACGCGGTGTCTGGAGGCTGGGAAGGTCTCTCTGCCTTCCTCGGACTGAGAAATGCCATGGGGGTGGTGTTGCGAGGCCTGCAGGTGCCCAGCCCCAGGATGGGGAAGAGCGGCCATGGTGCACGTACGACGCAGCGCCGCTCAGCGAAACAGCAGCCAGCGGACACACACCTTGGACGGGGTGGGAGGAACCAGACCCAGGGAGGGCATACTCTGCGACCCCAAGTGCATGAAATTCCGGAAGAGAGTAAGCCAACCTACGGTGGAAAAAGTCGGAGCCAGGGTGGCGTGGGGGGCCGGGGCACGTGGGCATTTTTGGAGTGAATGTTCTGTCTCTCAATGGGGGTTTGGGCTGCAGAGTACACGTTAGAGCATTCGATGGCCCCCCTGATGTTTCTACATTTCATTATCAATTTTACTCCAAAGAATTTAAAAATCCATAACGAACATTGAACTCTAGTTTGTGCTGTGCGCGCTGCCTATTTAGGGGTGTCGTGTATGGACATCTGCAGCCGACTGGGAAAGTGGTAGATTCCTGGGGGCTGGAGAGAAAGGTGATAAAGCAAGTGGAGCCAAACGTCTGCTGTGGGCGTTTGGGTGTCACTATAAAATTATTTCAACTCTTCTGTATGTTTGAAAATTTGCAAGATTACATGTGAAAGCCAATGAAAGAGCCCAGGTGCTGTAGACAAGCGGCTGGACCGTGGTAGCTGTTCACTGACCGTGTGTGTGACCTTGGACTAGTTTCTTGGACTCCTGGTGCCTCCGTGTCGCCATGGCATGAAAGAATTAACGAACATCAAGTACTTACACACAGTAAGTACTGGTGTACAGTAGGTGCTTAAAAAGTGTGCCCTTTGTTGGTAGCAATTCCATTGCTGGTAATATTGAGTTATCAGGGCTCCTACGTGTGCTTTAGGCAGCCAGAGAGGCTGAGGGATAAGCCAAGGGTTTGCACTGAGTTCAAGAGTAAAGGGCCCCAAAGAGCCAAAACGATCTTGCAAATGAAGAACGAAGCAGAGGGCTCACACGTCCCCCTGTCAGACTTCTACAGTGACCGGGACAGTGGTCTGGCAGAAGGATAGAGACATGTACACCGATGGGGTAGAACTGAGGGTGCAGAAATAAACCCTTGTATTTACGGTCACTTTATTTTTGACAAGGGGGCCAAGATGATTCAATGGAGAAAAAACAGTCTTTTCAACAGATGGTGCTGGGACCAACAACACGTGCAAAAGAATGAAATTGGATCCCTTTTTCACAGCATCTGAAAAATAACTCAGTGGATCAAAGACCTAAATGTAAGGGCTGAAACTATAAAACTCTTAGAAGAAAACATAGGAGTAAATCTTCACCTTAGGCAAAGGCTTCTTGGATACGACATCAAAAGCACAAGCAACGAAAAGAAAAAAAAAAAAATTGGACTTCATCAAAATTAAAAACTTTTGTGCTGCAAACAATTCCAACAAGAAAGTGAAAAAACAACCTATAGAAAGGGAGAATATATTTGCAAATTATGAATCTAATTAGGAACTTGTGTCTAGAATATATAAAGAACTCTTACAACTCAATAATAAAAAGATAAATAGCTTCCTGGCCGTGGACAAGGATCCTAGTAGATATTTCTCCAAAGAAGATTTACAAAGGCCAAGAAGCTCATGAAAAGATGCTCAACATTATTAGCCATTGGGAAATGCAAATCAAAGCCACAATGAGATACCCTTTCACTCCCACTGGGATGGCCAGAATCAAATAGACAGATAAAAACAAGTGGTGGTGAGGGTGTGGAGAAATTGAAACATACACACTGCTGGTGGAAATATGAAATGTTGCATCCACTTTGGAAACAGTTTGGGAATTCTTCAAAATGTTAAGCACAGAGTTACCATATGACCGGCAATTCCACTCCTTGGTATATACCCAAGAGAAATGAAAACATATGTTAATGTAAAAACTACGTAAATGTTCATAGCAGCATGTTTGTAGTATCCCCAAAGCGGAAACAACCCAAATGTCCATCAGCTAATGAATGGATAATAACATGTGGTCCATCCATACAATGGAATATTATCAGCCAATCAAAAGGAATGAAATTGTGACATATGCTACAACATATATGAATCTCAGCTTTGAAGCTCCTGCAGAAGTCTTCTGGGCAGGCGTTGGGCCAGCACTATGGCATGGCAGTGGAAATGGGAAGAGAATGATGAATTCAAGATTCTACAGAGGCCCGTGTCGAAGGATGCAGGCGTGGAGCCTCCCTTGCCTTTCCTCTCCACATCTTGCCATCTCTGTAGAAGTTGGAGAAGAGGGATCTAGGATTCTAAACCACGTAGGCCAAGTATTTGTCAGAAGGAGAAGCAGTGGAGTAGGAAGAAGGGAATCTAAACTTTCACTGTAGACTTGCTGCCAACTAACATTTGACTTGGGCAAGAAACTGCACTTCGTGGGCCTCAGCTTCCTTGCGGGTAAAATGATGCTGATTCAGATGCTTTCTCAGGCTCATTCAGCTCGTTTTCCACTCTTTTATTCCAAATGCCTACATCACAGGTTAACATGATTTTAAATAAACTCCATATCTGAAAAAAACAAAAAACAAAAAACCCCTGCATTTTACCACTAAGACAATACCACTAAGTGAAATTAGCCAGTCACAAAAGACCACATAGCATATGATTCCATTGATTTGAAATATCCAGAATAATCAAATCTACAGAGACAGAAAGTAGGTTAGTGGCTACCTAGGGTTAGAGGTGGTGGTGGAGAATGGGGGTGACTGCGAACGGGTACTGGGGTTTCCTTTTGGGGTAAAAAATGCTCTAAAATTAGATGGTTGCACAACTCTGTGAATATACTAAAAACTATTGACTAGCACACTTGAAATGGCATGTAAATTATCCCCCAATAAATCTGTTAAAACAAAAGAGAGCCTTGGGTTCAAGTTCTGACTTGGCTCTCTGGGGCAAGTCTCTGTCATTCCAGGAACGAAGTTCAGTCTGATATGTAAAATGGGGCTGGAAAGATTTGCCTTCCTGGGTTATTGCAGGGACCAGATGAGATGACAGGTATGAAACAATTTTTCATTTTAACTTCTGTATTTAAATTTATTACAAAAGGAAATGTATGCACATTGTACAAAATTCAAATGGCAGATGTGGGTACTCAGTGAGAAGTCTCATTTTCTGGGGCGATGGAAGTTTCAATATCTTGATTGGGGTGGTGATGACACAGATGTATACATTTGTCAAAACTCGTGGAACTGTACTCGTAAGAAGGGTGAATTTCATTGTCAGTAAATAATACATTAAAAAAACATCTTTAAGTAAATCCGTCTCCTACCCTCTCTCCATGTCTCCTAGCCCTCCAATTTTGCTACAGTTTTGCACACACAAGCAAGTAAAATGTTATTTTGTTACACCCTTTTTGTACTCGTAATAAAAAAAGTACTACATACACTGTTCCTCTCCTTGTTTGTTCCCCTGAAGACCATTCTGGGAGATGGACTCAAATCAGTCTGTGCTTATCCAGCTGCACGCGCCTCCATGTGGAAGTGTCCCAGCGCTCCACCGCCAGCCGATATTTAGGATGTTTCCAATCTGCTGCTATTACAAAGAGTGCCTTCAGTGAATAACCTTGAATGCAGTAATATATCATTTTTCACGTTTGTGAGCAGTCTCTGGAGGACAGATTCCTAGAAGGAAATGCTGGGCCAAAGGATATATGTATTTGTAATTTGGACATTGTTTCAGATGTTCCAAGAGTGCCTGCTTCCCTATACCATTACAACATGGTGTGTCATTAAACTTTACTCTTTGCCCATTGGATGAATGAAAAATCATCTTTGAGAGTAATTTTCATTTTCATTTCTGTTGTTAAGTGTGAGACTGGGCACTTTTTGTATATGTAAGTGTTATTTTTATTTCCTTTTCTGTTCATAATCTCTGCTCACTTTTTTCCCTCTTGGGTATTTTTTTAATTGATTTGTAAGAGCTCTTTACATATGGGGATATAGGATCTTTGGATATAAGTTGGACATATTGCTTCTTTTATGGCTGTTGGGTTTTATGGTGTTTGTTGTTGTTACTGTGAAGTTCTGGGCACAGGAAGAGACAGTCTCCATTTTCCTCTGGGTACCATCTCCCAGGATGGGGGTGGGGAGGGCTCTTCTCCACATTAATCCCAGCCACTTGTGTCCCTCTGCTCTTTCCCTGCATACCCTCAGGTGACTGACTGACCTGCCTGGGTCGGTTCCTCCCAGCCAGGCCATCGTTAGAGGAGAGAGGAGCCATGACAGGGGTGCAGAGAAATGTGAGACCCTCATCTATTCTGAAACTGCACTCAGTCACCCCTCCTGTGCTGGTCGGGTATGTGGCACCTGGATTCAGAGGTGGGTCAGACTGTCCTGCTCTGCTGAGGTCACAGTCTGGTGGAAAATCCAATGTGGTGCGTGCTTGGCCGGGGGAATCTCAGAGTGTCCGGAGGAAAGTGGGGGGCGGTGGGGAACACAGGCACGGGGGCGGGCCCTAGCAGCTGGGGAAGGTGGTGGCCCCATAGCCCCAGGCCCGAGGGCCCTCACTTCCTAGCTTGCCTCTCCCCAAAGAGCACTGGGGTGCATCCAGATATGGCAGTTGGTTTGTTACAATAAAAACAAGAATCTTGCTGACCCAGTTCCTGTAGAGTTCAATCCTGGCCTCCCTGTGAAGTGGGAGGTGTTAATAGTACTCATTTCTAGGGTGGCCGTGAGGATGAACTGAACTGATGCAAGCAGCAAGCACACGCTTGACACATGGAAGTGAATTTTATAATTCCATATGGGGGTGCGTGGGTGCACGTGTGTTAGGTGTGGACTTGGGTGTATTTGATTTGGGGGTGCTAGGAGCAGGGTGCCAGGCTATACCAGCTACAGCTTAAGCTGGGCTTCTGTGAGGGTGGAGCACCCCGTTCCCGACCAGATAGATAATGCCTCGCGGTGGGGTGGGCTTGTGGGTGAGGTTGCGGCTGCCTATAGACATGAGGTGTGTGGGTGCAGTGTGTCTACAACAGAGGCTGGGGGGGGATTCTCAGGGGGAGAGGAGTGTCTGAGAGGGGAGAGAGGGAGAGGGAGAGAGAGAGAGAGAGAGAGAGAGAGAGAGAGAGAGGGAGAGGGAGGGAGAGAGAGAGGGAGGGATCTTGCCTCACAGCAGACGCACCAGAGAGAGAGCCCTCCGCCTTTATTTAGCCCAGAGAGACTGGGCTCCCTCCTCCCTCCGGGTCTGCCCTGGGGCCCCCCATTCCCAGCCTGAGGCGGGTCTGGCCTTTCTGGGGGGCAGCAGCCAGGCTCTGCCCTCTTAGAGCAAACAAAGGCATATTTCCACGTATCAGGATGCTGGAGCAGGAAAGGCCTGGGTATCCGGCAGGAGTGCTCCCCTAAGGCAGGAGCGCCGCTCCTGGCGAACCAGGTCACAGACTTGCAAGGCCCTGGCGAGTTGGCGAGAAGGTGGGAACGGGGGCTGTGAGCCGGCCTAGGCTACACAGGGGCAGTGCACCTCTAGTAGGGACCTTGGCAAGAGAGATCCCCCCCCAAGGCAGCCTCTGCCCCCACCTCTGGGTCCCAGGAGGTCTGAGCGCCCCTCAAGGACAGGACAGCCAGAAGGCAGTGGCTCCGACATTGACCGTCATCCTCTAGGCCCAAGGGTCCAGGGGAAAGGTGGTGGTCTATCCTCTATCCTGGCCCCCTTTGGGGTCTCGGCTCTCCCGCGGAGACGTCGAGTCTGGCGGAGGCGCGGGTGGGGTTGGGGGGAGCTGGAGGGCGGCAGCTGGCGCCGCAGGCTGGACGGAGTTTATGGGCTGCGGAGAGGCCGCTGGACCGGACCCCGAACCGGAACCCCGCGCGCCCATCCTCGGCCGGGCCAGCCTTTGGCCGCGCTGCTCGCAGCCTCAAGCGCCACTCCCACGCCTGTCCCGGCGCCTCCTCCCGGGGCGGGGGGGTGCGCCCCTCACCCTCCAGCAACCCCCTCCCCTATGCCGCGCGCGCCCCGCGGCGCGCAGGTCGACCCCGCCGTCTCTGTCTCCCTTCCCGGGCCGGGGCAGGACGCGGGGCAGGGGCGCAGCGCAGGGCGCGGCGCCCGGAGGGTCTCGCCCAGCGCCCGCCGGCGTCCCGGCTCCGGGGCTCCGACACAGCGGCTCAGGAAGCGGCGCGCAGGCCGTGCCGGGCGGAGGCGCTCTTGAGTCTGGTTTGGAATTCTCATCCAACACGCAAGCCGCAGGCTGGGCAGCGGCCGTGGGGAGCGGGAGCCGCCCCGGGAGGCGGTGTGGACGCTGGCTGTGGGCTCAGGGAGACCAGGGGGCTGCGGATTTGGAACCCTGTTTAGAGGCCGACCGAGAGATTTCAGTCCCCCGGGGGTTCGGGAGGCGAATGTAGGGGAAGGGGATCGGTGGGAGGAAAATCCGCTAAACCGAACCTTCCGGAATCCGAAGGAGCCTGGCTGATCCCACACACCCTCCTCTGCCCTCCCCCTAACCGAAAGGGGGGGGCGGGGCCGAGCAATGGGAGGGTTAGTGGGGGTCAGAGATCTGGGGGAGGGCAAGTCCTTTAGGGCGCGACCCCCCGCAGGCGCAGGGCCCTCCCCATCCCGGAAACGCGCGCCCCTGCGGGCCGAGCAATTGCACTCGCGGACGCGCGCGCCCACACACGGTCTGACTTCGGGTCAACTTTCACGCGGTTCCCGGGTGTGTGTGCACAAGGCAGTGCCCGCACGCGCGTGCACATCTCCGCCCCAGGGGCCCACCTCCCATCTCCACCCAGTGTCCCGGCTCCTAGGCCTTCGGGGGCTTCTGCTCTAACGTGGCCTGGGGCGGGGCGGGGGCGCGCAGGGCGAGCCGGAAGGAGGGGGCGAGGATGCCGCGGGGCTCCCCACGCCGCCCCCACAGCACGCGCCAACTTCCCCTCCCGCCTCACCCTCCGGACACCCCCGGTCCACCGACGTGAGGGATGGCCACCGCCGCGCGCCCCTCCGGCCGCCCCCGCCCGCGTCCCGTGCCCCTCCTCCAGCCCTCCCCGCTCGGGCTCCTCCACGAAACCTTCGATCACGCTCGGAAAGAATGTGCTACAACCTCGGCGCGGCCGCGGCCGCCACCACCGCGCCCGCGCCGGAGCCGGAGCCCGAGCCGGAGCCGCCGCTCCCCCGCCTGCCCGTTCGGCCCCGGGCTCGCCACGCGCTGTCCCCGCCGCCGCCCCGCGCTCGCCCCGCACTTGACGCAGTGAGCGCCGCAGCCCGGCTCCCGCCGGCTCCGCTTCTCTCCCCGTCGCAGGCCGAGCCCAGCCCGGCGGGCTCCGGGAGCGGCGGGCAGGGCGCTAGGGGGAGGAGATCTGTCTGGAGCCAGCGAGGCCGGAGGAGGAAAAGCTGGAGGAAGGAGGGGAAGCCGCCGCCGCCGCCGCGCTCCGGGGACCTGGGCGCGCGCGCTCCTCTCGCCCGTGACCGTGCCTCCGGCCCCTGGCCCGCACCCCGGCCCAGGTAGGAAGGGGCGTGTAGAGGAGGGGGCTGCGGCTCGGGGGTCGCTTCTACCGCAGCTGCAGGGCCAGCGGGTCCCAGCCCCTGGGGGAGGCAAGGAAGATGCTCTCCCGGGCGGCAGCGGGGGCGGGCGCGGGGTCCCCAGCGGCTCCCGCAGCCCGGGCCGCTCCAGTCCCCGCGCCCTGCCCTGAGCGTCCGCGCCGGGGCCGAGTCCCCCCGCCGGTGGGGCTTTGGTTGTGGCGCGTTGGGTCCATCGGTCCTGGGCGCCCCCGCTCTCGGGTTCCGAGGCGGGCGCACTCGAAGTTAGCAGTCGCCGAGCCCCGGCTGGACAAACTTCCCTCCCCGACGCCGCGGCCCGAAGGCCCGGGACTCCGGACCCCTCGGGCTAGGAGGCGCCGCGGAGACCCCGAAACTTTCCTGAGCGCTGTGAGCACGAAGGGCGGGATAGGCGGGGATCGAGGTGGGGAGGTGGTCTTGCCTGCGAGGGAGCAGTGGTAGCCGCGGCGCCCCAAGTTGACGCGGAGACTGCCCCCCATCTGGAGCCCCATCCTGTAGTCGAGGGCGGGCAGGGAGCGGACTGTGGGCGCCTAGCCTTCGCACAGCCGGCGTGGAGGGAGCATTGCTCCGCCCCCCGCCGCTGGAGCCCTTGGAGGGGGTGTTACAGGACCCCCCCCGCCCCGCAATCCGGTGGCCCGGCTCTGCCCGCCGCTGCCATGCTCGCGGGAAGGACCCGGCTCCAGGCTATCAATAGGCGCCTGTGACCCGCACCTGTCTCCGCCGGGGAAGCCGTGAAGCTGGGCTTGGCTGCGGGGTGTGGCGGGACCCCAGGCCCGGAGCTGCCCCCCCGACTCTCATGGTCCTCATCCTGTCGCTCTTCCCTCCACGCCCCCCCTGCTCTCCCCTCATTCTTTACTCTCCGGTCTCGGGGTGTCGCCCCCGCCCCCCAACTTTTTCTCTTCCCAAACTGCATGGTGTGGCCTGTGACCGCCCAGACCGGCGCGATTCTAGCACAGCCCTCAACCGAGCCCTCCTGCGCTGGGTGGGCGTGGGATCCCTGGGGCCGGCCTGCCGGCGGTGAGCGGGAATTCCTGCCGAGCTCACACGGACGCGCGACCCATTCACCCGCCCCATCTGAGCGGCGGGGGTAGTGCGGTGGTCGCCGCGAGCAGCCGACGGGGTTCTGGAGAGTGAAGGGGACCCGCGAAGCTCCTGAGAGGGTTTTGGGGTGTAGCTACAGCCTCACGTGCAGGGAGGAGGCGATGTCCTGGTGGCCGCCACTCCAGCGTCGCCTGAAGGCCCAGGAGGACTCCATTTCCTCCCCCCCCGCCCCCGCTTCACCCACCCCAACACTCAGACCGGAGCTTGAGTGGATTTGAGGATTTGGGGGACGGGGGATACGGGGTACTGGTTCCCGTCTCCCCGTCTGCAACACCCAGCCCCCAGGCAGCTGGGCGGGCGTCTTTGTCCCCAGGGCTGGCCGCGGGCCCCGCCCCCTCCCTCAACTCCGGGACCCCGACGCTCTCCAGCGCTCGCTTGCTGTGCTCCAGCGACCTCCGAGCCTCGGTGAGCTAGGATCCGCATCCTGCCCCCGCTCTGGGTCTCGGGGTGGGCTAGGGGGCGTGGAGCGCAGTATGTGGTCCCTGACAGATGTCCTCGCGGCGGCGCCGGCGTCTCTGTAACAGAATTAATGACTTACACGCAGGCCGCCAATCGGCGCGGCCACGGGGGAGGGGCGACCCAGCTGAGACTCAGCGGATGAGGTCGCAGCCCTAAGGTGCAGCCTCCGCTTGGGGTGGGGGGCTCAGTGGCCAGGACCCGGAGCCCCGCCTTCCACCCCACCTCCAATCCCTGTGCCCCCAACTCTGCGATTTGCTCTCTGTGGGGCCGGCTCACGGATCCCCCGGGTGCCTGGACCCTCCCTGCCCCTCCCGTTGGCCTCGGAGCCCCTCCACAGAGCCCTAACCCTGGGCAGCCAATACTTGCCTGGGGGGTGGGGCAGTGCCGGTGAGGGCGCTCTGAGGCCTCTGGCCTTGGCTTCTATGCCTAAGAGATGGGCTCATAGCCCCTGGGCCTGGGGAGCAGCACGGGGTTGGGAGGTTAACTCTAGGCAGGCCCTAGCTTGGTCCCTGGCATACCCCAGTGGCCCATCCCAAGCCAACCGGATCCTTCCTGAGCCGGAGCTGCCTGGCCAGCGTAGCCCTGGGGGAACCAGCCAGAAACGGGAGTCAGTCACCTCTGGCAGAGGCTTGCCTGGGAAAGAATGCACTGGAGCCTCGGTTCCCAGCCATTCCCTGCACAGGGCTGGTGAGGCCAGAGGCTTGCAGGCTGATTTCTTGGACCTTCCAGGAGTGACCAGTGTCACCGCTGGGGGAGGACCAGTTTCTCCCCAGTCCCAGCCGCAGCTGGGGAGGGCCTCTCAGACAACAGGGAGGAGAAGGGAGCCCTTTCACCAACCCCTCCGTTCCCTGGTCCCCAGGCCTGGCACATCTGAGGCTTGCAGTATATCTATCTGGTGATAGCCAGGGCCTGCCCTCGGCCTGGGGCCTGCTGGGACAAGGGTCCAGGTAGGAGGCAGCCCAAGGAGAAAGGCTGCAGCTCAGATGCCCCACGTGGCCCCGCTGCCTTCTTCCCTGTGCCTCAGCCTGACCCCTGGAGCTGTGATACGTTTCTGGACATACTGCCCCCCCCAGTACATAACCACGGGGCACCCTTGCTTTTGTCCTAGCACCCCCTTTATGGCTCTGCACCCCCCTCACAAGGGAGCCCCACCGGGCAGGCAGGAGGGGGCCACAAAGCACTAAACTCCTAAATTCCCACCTGGCAGAGGGAGGGCAGCGTAGAGCCCACTCCCCACTTCCTGGCTGACCTTCCGTGCCCAGGTGGTGCAGGGCGAGAGGGATCTGCCCGTCCCTACAGGAGTCGCTGGTGCTGTGGGCGTTCATTCACATTCTCTCTCCGGTCCCCACACACTATAGGATTTATCTTGATTTGCTGCCTTTGAATTGAGTCAACTCTTTTGTATGCTCGGTGAATTGCCCAGCTGCTGGCGGGGAGCGGAGAGCGTGCCGGGGGTACTGAGGCCGGGAATCAGAGGCGGGCGGGGGACAGGAAGCGGGGAGGGGGCTGCGGGCGCCGGCGGGGACGGGCTAGGCTGCGCGGGGACACGAGCGGCCCGAGGTGCGGGCCGGGCAGCCCACCCGGGCGGCCGGGGGCACGGCCGAGGCCTGCCCGGCCCCGGCGAGGAGCCCCGAGGGGCCGGGAGGCTCAGTCCTGGGGGCGAAGCTGCCCTTCGGGCTCTGCTCCGGACCTGCTGTGTGACGTGGGGCAAGCCTCTGGGCCTCTCTGTAACTTGCGGAAAGGGGGCTTCCGCACGCGCAGGTTGTGAGGGTCAAACTAAGAGGGAAGCGTGTGCCGAGCCCCTCGGAGTTTTCCCAGAGGTTGGGGTGAGTGAGGGAAGGAAGGGGGGCCAGGGCTGGGGAGAGGGTGCCAGCCGTACCTGTCCGCACCCCGCCCCCCTAGCTCTCTGCCCCCGGATCCCTACCTTCTCCTAGGTGGGCCGGACAGCCGGGCCGAATCGGGTCCTGAGAACGCCTGGTCTTTGCTTAAAGGGGAGGGGTCGTGGGTGGCTCTTCCGGGCCACAGCTGTTGCGCGCTCCCCTACCCGGAGGGCGGCCCGCCCCGCCCCCACTCGGGCGTGGGTGGAGGGGCTGGAGAGGGGCCGCGAGGAAACCCTCCTGCGCTTTCCAGTACCTCCCCCTCCCGCTGCCCTCCCCCTCCTCCTCCCCCTCCGCTCGGCGGCCGGAGGGAAGGAGCGCGGCAGAGGAGGCCGGGCGAGTGGAGGGGGTGCTGGAGGGAGGGGGGAAGGGGGAGGGCGCGAGACTCCGAGCCGGACTCGAGCAGGGAGGAAGAGGGGGTGGGGGGGAGCGCGCAGGGGAGGGGGGAGCGCAGGGGAGGTGCGCGAACACCAGCCCCGCTGCCCGCGAGGCGAGGGGCGGGGCGGCGCGCGCGGATCGATGGGCGAAGCTGGGGAGGAATTTCAATCCCCGGAGCGAAGTTAGAGCTTGAAGGACGGCGGCGGTGGCGGCGGCGGCGGCGGCGGCGGCGGCGGGCGCAGCCCCGGAGCGGCGGCCGGGCGAGCAGGTAAGTGCGGAGCCCGCGGAGCCCGAGTCCACGCGGGACTGGGGCCGAGCCTGGGGGCGCGGGAGTCCAGCCACTCCCGGGGGCGGCGCGGCGGGCGCCGCACCTCGCGCCCCCGGCGCGCTCTCCCTGCGCCCCCGGCCCTAGTGCGCCCAGGCCCAGCGCGCCCTCCGAGCGCAGCGGGCAAAGTTGGAGGAACTTGGCGGCGGCGGCGGAGTGGGCGCTCGGCTCAGCCGGGGAGAGCGGGGTCCTGGATAGGGGTACCGCTGGCGCCCCCGGATCGCCCCTGCTCCTCGCACAGCTACTCCTCGCTACGACCTGCCCCTTCCCCAGCACCTCTCTCCCCTCGTCGCTCCCTCGTCGGTCCGCAACCCACCCTCGCCCAGAGCGGCTGCTCCCTGCGGTCGACCCGGCGCAGCCCTTGCCCTTCCCCTTCCCCAAACCTCCTCGGCCCAGGGTCCCTGACCCCCGTCGGTGCCGGTGTCACCATTCCTGCCCTGTCTGCCCACTCTCCGACGTTGCGCGCCTCCTCACTAGGCACCCCGGGACGGTCCAGCTTTACTCGGGGGAGGGGCCGCATTCTGCGATCGGGGAGCCAAAGCCCTGGCGTGGGGGTGGGGGCGGGGGCCTTGGCTCAGAACCTGGAGGATGTTCTCCACCCCTCCCCCACCTCGGACCCGTTCTCATTGTCATCCCTTGGGGGAGGGGTGCTGAGCCTCCTTGCCCCAACCTGCCTCTAAGGACACAGGTCCCCCCCTTCCATCCTGTAAAATCCGCAGGTCACCTGCTTGCTGCTCAGGGTGGGGCCCCTTGCAGGTGTTCCCCCTCCAAAACAGACCGACAGCCTCTGGCATCAAAACCAGACTCTTGCCGGCATCAGCTGTGTGACCTTGGGGCAGGTAAACCTCTCAGAGCCTCAGTTTCCAAAGCTGTAAAATGGGGGTACAATGAAAATGTGTGCCTTGTGGAAGGAACACCACAGGGAAGGCTTAGCACAGGGAGGGACCCTGGAGGCCTCTCCTCCAGGCTTGGGGAGATCAAGCCAGGTTTGCGGCCCCAGCAGAGACTCAGGTGTGAGCCGTCTTCTCTTCTGCGTGCCCATCTTGGAGCCCTTGCTTGGATGCAGCTGGGTCTGCCTCCTTCCCTCTCTATTGGGCTGGGGGCTGGGAAGAAAGCATTAACACGATCTAAGATCTCAGGAGCCTTGGGGGCAGGAGCTTTCGAAGGCTGCAGGGCGAGGGGGGATATAAAGGTAGCCTTCCCCAGTCTCCTCTCTCTCTGGGGCTGTCTCCGGTGAGGGCCCAGCCCCAGAGAAAAGGAGCAAACGGGGCTTATGTTGGTTTGAAGCCACAAATAGTCTCATGTTTCCTGCCCAGCCAGCCCCCTGGCCTGCACCCTGGGTCGTTGCAGCTTTCAACTTTTAATTGAACGAGCAATGGGGGACACACTCCCAACCTCATCTCAGGTCTGCATCCTGCTTCATCAGAAGAGGCACACTCAGAGGCAGAGGGACAAATTCCAGATGGCCCGTGCGTCAGAGGGAATGCCCACCTGCTCTCTGGATTTGGGGGTTGGAGCCGGGCCAGGACCCCAGCACTTTGGTGCCTTACTTTCCTGGGCTCTTGTTAAGGGAGGGCTGAACACCCCCTGGTCTCTGGGTCAGGAAGGTTGGGGGGTCAGACAGTCGGATCCTCTCGGACCCTCTCCTGCCAGCAGCTGTTCAGTCCCCGTGGCCACGGCAGCAGGCCGGCTGCCCATGTATCATTTAGGATGATATAGCAGCCACAGGCCTGGAGTCCTGACTAGGAAAAGCAGGGATGGGCATCTTATCCTGAGACCTGGCAGACGTGGGCGGTGGGCAAGGGATGTGGTGGGCACGTGTACCTGGGCCGGGGGATGAGAAAGACTGATGTCCCTTCCCCAGAGCCCCACAGGAGTCCCTCTGGAAAGCTCAGCAGTTCTTCAAAGTGCCTTTGGAAGCTGACGCCCCCACCTGAGCTGGGGGGAGGCTGCTGCTCCCCCAACTCCCTACCCCCCCAAAAAAAACCAAAACCAGGTGGCCAGGGCCTCCAGGAGAAACTTGGACCCAGCAGCCCCTCTCTTAGACCCTGGGAATTTGAATCTAAATGTCTGCTTGTTAACATCACCTGCTCCAAGAGAGAAATTAGTGGGGCCAGAATTCTGACAGTGACTTGGATCTCAGCAGGGTGACATGCGAGTGCCTGCCTGGTCCCACGTCTGTGTGCGTCTCTAAGACACACACACACACACCAGCTCTAGATCTCAGTGGGATTTTCTAAACACTCAGGAAACTCCTCAGATCCCTTGGGTCAGAGCCCCTACCCCTACTCCTACCCTGCAGACCCCATCCCCTTAGAGGCCCAGAGCCCATTAGCAGAGGACCCTGTTTCTGAGGACGCGTAGCCGCGGGAGAGATTTACGAGCAGAGGTGCTTGACCTGGGGTGTTCATATATCTCCGCAGGAAACAAACAGGCAGACCCCGTGGATGCCTGGGCTGGTGGTGGAGAATACCCATGGCGGGAGGGCGCAGGATGAAAGATGCTGGTGACTGACAGGCAGGAGATAGATCTCCAGGGCCGGGTGATGGGGCTATAAATTTCCAGGCGTGAACCTGGAGCAGATGGTGGCATTGCTGTGCCGTGGACATTGGATACATTTGTCATCTTTCCAGCACCCCCCCTCATGCCCCCCGCATCGCCCTTCCCTTTTTGTCTCCCGTCGTGGATTCCGATTTCTTTCAGCAGAAGCTCGGGTATCACCTGGCTCTGGGCAGGGCTCTGCTGGGGGGGCTGATGGTGGAGCTTGTGCAGGGGGCTGGAGCCCTGAGCGGGAAGGGGCTTTGGTACCGTCCATCCCAGGACCCACTGTACAGATGGGGGGACCGAGAGACTGAGGCCGGAGTGGGGTGGGGTGCTGTCTGGGGATGCACAGTGAGTGGCAGCAGAGGGTGGCGGAGGGGCTCCTGTGCCCCTGCTGTGTTGCTTCAGTTCTGGTATTTGAGCAGGGCAGGCCGGCCTCGGACACTGCCGGGTACCCTGTGTCAGTGGGCGACTCCGTAGGTGAGCAGGAAGTGGGGCGGCGGGGGTGGACACTCAGCTCCTCTTTCTGGCCTGCCTGCCTGCATGTGGCCGGCTGAGACCTGGCTTTGCCGAGCTCTCCGGGGGAAGGGAGGGGAGGGGAAGTGGGAGGGGGAGGGGTGGGGTTGGAGAGACCACCTGGGGCCCAGCAGCCACATGGGGGCAGGAACCGAGGCTCTCGGCCCTCTGAGCTGGAGGGTCCCAAAGGTTATCCAGCAGACATGTTGAGGGTCCACTGCGTGATCTGCTGGGGTCTGGGGATGAGACTGTGTTGAGGCCCCGACAGTGGCGGGGGGCTTGTGTCTGGGCTGGGGAGACAGCCGATAAACATGGACACACAAGTACATGTACACCATCCTTCCCAGTGGAGGTCAGCCTGTCTGGCCCCATCTTTCAGAAGGGTCCAGCATCGCCCAGGGTCACACGGCAAGCATGTCATGAGGCTGAGGCTGGAATCCTCCTGGGAGCCAGGCCTAGGCTGGCCTCGGGCTTGGAGGCGAAGCTAGAACAGAGGCTGGGGGCAGCGGGGGGCCCCAGAAGGGCCTGATAGTCTCCTTAGGGGGTCAGGAGGGGGCTGCGTGCTCTGGGCCCTGGGGACTGAGGAAGAGCTGTGGGGAAACTGAGTCACCAAGGCTGGCCTGGTGTCTGAGCACTGGGCCCCGCCTGCCCCCAGGCCTCTCCTGACGGCGCCCGCCACCCCCCCTGCAGCCGAGACTCCTGGGCTGTTCCGTGCTGGGAGACCTCGAGTCTCTGACTCAGCCCTGCTGGGGCACCTCCCTTCCTGTCCCAACAGAGAGCCTTAGTTCCTAAGAATTTGTGGCCAGTCTGGCCCTCGGGGTTCCCCACCCCGTGAGTGGGCCCCAGCTCCTCCTTGGGGGGCTGCTCTGTCCCAAGCTTGGGGGCTCCCAGAGGAGGGGGTCTGGTGGGCCCTTAAGCATGTAGATGATCTGGGAGGAACCGGCCACCCAGATCAGCAGCAGGGGCCCGGAGCCGCAGAAGCCGAGGTGCTGACCAGTCGCGAGGGATGAGGAGAGAGGGGCGTGGCCTGGGAGCACCCTGCAGCCCCTCCCAGCCATCACTATGGGGCCATTGAACTTGGTGGAGCCTCTGACTCAACCCCTCCATTAAACAGATTGGGAAACTGAGGACCGGACAGGACAGTGGCAGCAAGCCAGGCTCAGCCCCGCTCCCACGCTCTGCCGGCCCCGCCTTGGAGAGAGCAGGGGGTCTTTTTAGACCCCCCTTGCCTGGCAGATGGGGCCCCAGAGGCCCCGCCCTCAGCTCTGCAGCCTCGGGGGAGGGTGGGCGTGCGGTGGACCAGGCACGCTCCGCCCTGCTGCCTCTGGGCCCACGTTGGCCCTGCCCCTCTTTAACACTGTCCCCCACCCCCAAGCACAACACTCTGCGGTCCTCCCGCTCCGGCCGCTACTTCCGTAGAAGAGCCGGTTGGATGACAAGCGTCTACGAAGCCCCCGCTGTGTTGAGCGCTGTCCAGCAGAGCTGGAGAGGTGGGCGGCATGACAGAGGGCCCGGGGTCTGGCCCCGAGAGTGGGCCGCTGCGCCCCTGCCTCGGGATGCGGTCAGGTCCGCTCGGAGTCCTGCCTCGGGCTGGGAACCCGGGGAGACAATGGACGGCCGAGGCTCCCTCGTGTTTGCTGACAGACCCTGGTTTATTTTCGGCAGGACCGAGCCGGGCACCTCTTCCTCCTTGGCTCCAGGTAGCTGAATAAGTGTAGACACAGACCCGGGGGCTGGCCTTTTTGCCCGTGGGGATGGGGGTGGGCTGGGCTGGCCTCAGGGGTGGGGGACCAAGAGCCCTGTCTAGAAGGGGGCTTTCTAGATCCTTTTCGCACACAGTAGGCGCTGCAGAGAGAAGGCTTACAGAGCGTGCAGTGAGGAAGTGCCACTGGTCCTGTGTTGTCAGGACAGAGCCTGGAGGACTTCCTGGGAGGGGCAGCGTGGACACCAGAGCTGCCCTCTGCACCCACCCCCCCCCAGGCTTCCATGCTGCCCTGGAAACCCGAGGGCCAGGGGATGTGCTTCCTGAGCCTGTGTTTCCTGTTCCTGGCCTCTGCCATCCCCACTGAGGTGTCTCCCCTACCTCTGATAGCCCTACAGAAGTTCCTGGAAGGGCCCAGCTGCAGTTCAGGGGTAGCTCAGTATCTGCTCTGCCTCTGGCTGGCCATGCGAGCTGGTGGCTAGCTGCCTTTCTGCCTGTGCCTCTGTGCTTTCATCTTTCAAATGAGTCTAGAGCACACGCCCTCCCAGGGTGTTGGGGCTGGAAGCAGAGTCCAGGGGCCCGATGCATGGTCCCCGGTCAGGAGGCCCAGGCTGTGGGGTGGGTCCCTTCTCCTCGCTGAGACTGTTTTCTCCTCTGTAAGGTGAGGCCTGGGGTACGTGGCC